>NC_052132.2:38396264-39014025 GCF_016086655.4 Lepeophtheirus salmonis | reverse complement strand
CTGCTCCTTGTAGATTCTAAGGAATAAAAATCATTTTGATATCAATCTTGAGGTGTATAATATCCAAGTTCTTTGACTAAGGGTTAAAAAAGGAATAAATATTGACATATGATCATACCTATATGATTAGTAATAACAATGTTATTTAGAGAGTTGCTCCCTGTATATCCTTGTTATTTGATTTTTTGGGAGAAAATGAATTACTACTACTTTAAATTTCGAAGGTTCTACTCTTTAGTAGAACCTTCGAAATTTAAAATAGCATTACTGCAGCGGAAATATTATAATCATATTTAAATATATATATTTATTTATTTTACTATATATTTAAAAGCAATTTATACCAAAGATAGACAATAATTCTTACTTCAGAGGGAGAAGTTTACACCTCAGTGACCTATTAAATAATCAACAAAAAAGAAGAAATAGTACATCTATTTCTCCGTTTTTCCTTTTCTAATTTCTAAACTTAGTTTTTTCCCTAACCTATATCCCTTCTTTAGTAATAGGTATGAAATTATCTATATTTTAAACGTAGAAGGTTCCCTTTTGTATAACATTAATTCACTTTCTTCACCTACCCTCAAAATCTTATAACAGGCAGTTGATATAACAAAAGTTTTTAATTCAGTAATACCATATCTCTCGCTACCGCCTTCTCTTCGTACTCTTGACAGATTAGGACAAAACACAGTACCCATAATAGTCTATGGCGTCACTATTGCTAGAACTTTCAATTTGATGTATCGTACCGACTGCTGGGGAAGAAAATCAGATTTTGACAAAACACGCAGCCACTCATACACTATCAGGTCAATATTAAAAAGCGTGGTGGAAGTCAAACATCAGTTCTACGGGCGTTTTGGTATAACCTTGTATTTCTATTCACCTTGACTATTACATACATGTTATGAAAAATGAATTTTGAAATCTTCATCTTAAAATCATTGTTCCTTGGAATTGGGGGTTTTAGTACCTAAATCTTACCCTTATGTGCGTATTATTCACTTGCAAGTACATACATAGTAAGAGATGATGCAAGGGTACGAGAAGGACACGTCATAGAGAGTGAATAATGAATAAAGTCAATTATTATATCTAGGTAGGCATTCATCATAAACATAAATAATCATAATAGTAGTAGTTCGTAGTAATGGACGGTAATGAAAATACATTTACATAATAAATGTACAAAGGAATAAAGGGGATCGCGTCCACCGATTTTTTATTTTTTATTCATCATTAGTAGGAGGGATCCCATGGGGTTTCTTCCCAGAGTAAATATACATTTATACTTTCGAATAATCTAATTTACATATATGGACAAATTGATTAATCAAATAAATAGTTATTTCTTACGAATGAATTTATTTGAATTTTCCTTTATATATTATTTAGATAGGTTCAGGGATTTAAACTTAATTAAAAACTTAGGAAATTAGAGCTGGTTTTATAAATAAAAAAATAGTTAGTAAATCCATTAATTTTATTGGTTAATTATAGTAAATAATACCCATCTATGATTAATTAAATTAATGTGTAGTACGTAAAAGTTTGATAGATTGTGATTTAACATTAGAACGACGAGGGTATCATTTTTGATAACCATTTGGGATTCAATGAAATATTCTGAGAACCTTCTTGATTGTATGTGTTTATAAGTTCTTAAATTTTGATAATTCATTTTGTTAGCCACAAAGCAAACAAAATTCAAAATTAGTAATCGTTTTGTTGATATAGTGAATACTACCTACACAGACGTGGGTATCATATTTGATACCTAATCAGTTCAGATAATCTTTTGGTTCTACAATTGTGTATGAACAGGCTCAAGCGAGTTCAGACATGAATAAATAACTCTAGAAAGGAATTGTGTACATTCCTTGCATAAACATAAATACAGGTTTTGCTGAACTGGCCATTCTGATTCAACCTCTTATTGTACAAGGTTGTCCAAGAAAAAATCATAAATTAAAGAAATAAGACATTATATTGTGTTCATATCGTACTCTGATTCAGAAGTTGAGGAATTCGAACTGGAACAAGATGAAGAATATGTTCACCCCCTCAATCAAGTTCTTTTGATTATGATGACTATTCTGAAGTTTTTGACAAGCCTGTCCATATTTAATTTTGTTGAATACATTTATTAATTTTGGTAGATGATACAGGGTGTCCACGATCAATTGGAACTATCTTAAAATTCAACCTGCTTGATAAAAATGGAATTTGGATTGTATTTGTTAATATGAAAAAGCTAGACATGATATTAAACAATAAATTTATTCAACATGTCCTCCCTCAGCAGCCACCATCTTCTCCATCCTGCCCCTAAAGGATTTGCATGCCCTGATGACTTCCGCAGAATCGACAGCATTCCACTCCCTCGTAATAGAGCCCGTGAACTTTATGGTGAAGACTGCAGGGACCTCTTCTCTCTCGTTGGCAAGCCACCTGTCATTCTGGACGTTGTAGCTTCTGTCGACAGTCCAGTTCTTCTCATCGGAGAAGAAGATGATTCTTCCTCCATGGCTCTTCAGGTCATTGAGGAGACGCTTACACTTTGGTGAGTCTGGTGGCCTTCATGGATGCCGTGAGGATGTGTTGTTTGGCCATTCGGTATGACCTGTACTCGAGGTCCTCATTCACAGCCTTGGAGACCAGCTGCTTGCTCACTCCACGGTTCTTGGCCAACCTGGACAAGGAAGTCCCGGTGAAGCCTTGATAGACTTCCGGAGGCCTTCAAGGAAGCGGGGAGTGCAGATTAGGTCACTTCTCACGTTGTGAGGCTTGCGGCAGACCTGCAGAGGATGGCGTCTCTCCTTGCCTGTTCCATGATGACTATCGTTTGTTTTCAAAACAATTGTGGTGGAAGTTATAGTGTATTGTTCCCGCGACCTTTTATATTAGTATGATTTAACCCCAAATATCCACATTATGGATCTGGATGAAGTTTAAAGTAGTTCCAATTTATCTTGGACACCCTGTAAATATATTTATTTAGAGCTAATTGGTATATATTAACATTTCACAAAATGGCAGGATGCAATCAAGTGACTTTTTTCCCGCCTTCTAAGAAACATAAATCAACCAACTTATTAGAAAAGTCAATGTATATCGGAAAGGATAGCCCAATCGGGCACAAATATACAGGAAAAAGAGAGAACACCTTTTAAAGGAAGTCCCAGGTCCATCATGATTTGCAAAACGTAACATATTTACAGATACAAATATTACAAAATTAATGGCTATCATTTTTGATATCCTCCGTCGTTTAAGGGGTGATGTGAACATAAAGTTTTTATATCCTATTATACACAACTTTTTTCATGGTTTGTGAGTTTTGAAGTATTATCTTGTGTACATACAAAATATAGAAAGTTCATTGTTGCATTTAAATGCACTTGATATTATTAAAGACAAGCATTAAAAAAAATATGTATTTCTTCATTTTGAATAAGTTTGAACAATGATGCATTCAAATTAGAGCACATGTTGTATTCAAACAAAGCATTATTTAGAACTTTTACAGTACTACCTTTTTTTTTTTTTGTTTTTATATAAAGAGGCCCTAAATTATTTTACCTGAATTAAAGGAGGGAATCGTTTCTAATAACTAGTGTTGTCGCAATATCAATTTTGGTTTTGTTGTATCGGTTTTTCAATATTATTGATACTTTTTTGTCTAATAAAATATAAAAATGTCTTTCAGGACAATTCAAATGCACATACATGGATGTCGAAAAAATATTTTTTATTGTTTTGGGAGGGGATTCTGGCTCAGACGTTTGATGACTTCTCTACAAGGTCTACCGACCATATATAATTACATCCTGAAAAATAAGTAAAGCATTTAACTTTGTTATTTCAATTTTAAATTGAGAGGTTGAGCGTTAGATTTAAGTTAGATGCACAGCTTTTAATTCGAAACAAGTATCTACGATGGAGGAGACCCGGATGAATGCCATCATCGAATGGGTTTGTGCAGGACACAGCCTAGCTTTCATCAAGAAGATGCTCAGTTATCCAAATAGTACATTCTACGAAGTCTACTCCCGCTGGAATGAGGAGGGGCATATAAGAGAAAAGCCCACAAGTCCCTGAGTAATAAAAATCGCACTCTCAGATTCCTGGAAGTACGTCTTTTATTCGGATGAGAAACAAAGGACAGTTGGCATATCCTACAACATCCAGAACGAGAGGGTGGCTGCTGACAACTGTGAACTTCTTTATCATCAAGTGTTACCTTGGATGAAAGCTTAGCCTAATGTTGGAGCTAGTTGATTGAAAATTCCCTTTTTGGTACAGGTATTACTAAGCTAGTAGAAGTGGTATTGTGACGTGATGGTTGTTATTGCAAAGTTTAAAACTTTTACTACTTTTGGTACCAAACCTTATAATGAAAGAGAAATAATTATATTTTCATAGAACAAAGAGGTTTTAAGAATATAAGCTAATACTTGAATTTAAGAAGCATAGTAATAACCATGTATAAAGGTACTTCGAGTTTGTAAATTCAGATAATGTATTGCAGTTCAGGATTGGGCTTTATTAATAAGCCGTAGTTAATACTCTTCTGATTTGATTGTTCACGGAAAATGCTGAAGCAGAAATAGTAAAAAATGAAGTGTTTCAACTTAGCCATGTGTCTAACTCTCTCCTGCATGTCTTTAGAGTCTACAGCAGGGCTACTCAACTATTACGAAAAAATACCAAATCAAACAAGTTTCAATTTATCCATGGATCTGTAAATTTCCTCTCAGTACCTCCATGTATATTAACTACCTATATTTCCTCTTCCTAGGCATAGGACCCAACTGCAATACTTAGAAGGTCCGGATTTGTATCACGTGCTGCCGTTTGAGTTGCTCTAGAGCAGTGATTTCCAACCTTTTCATGACACAAAGGGTAGTTCTTTTAAGCGTTCACAATTTTCTCTGGCCTCATCCCATCTCTTTAATAATCGGTTTTAACACCAACATAGACCAATGGAGAGTAAATCCGAATAAAATCGCTGATAGTTCGATATAGCGTCCCATTCAACTGTGTATCGCGTCATCAATCCAGAAGCACATCTATACACGTCGCAAGGGACAGCTTCTAACCCCGTCAAACAGGGAGAAAAGGGTCAACCGACCCAAGGCTTTAATCAAGCTAAACATCCTGTGAAAGATCTTGTCTGGCTCTTCTCAGATTAGAAAAATTTCTGTAAAACCCAGAAGCTTAACGTGAGGAAGAATAGATGGTTGGTGAAAAGTCCTCATAATGTCCCTAGGATCATGAAAGCCAAGTGCCACACCAAGTTATAGTTATTGTTGTTGTTATCAGAGTGGGTCACATTATGCTGTCCTTCATCTTGAATCAGGGACTGAAGGTACACACTAAGGTCTACATCAGTGTTCTGCACACCAAATTATTTTCCTGGATCCGCAGTATCATGAAAGACCGACCTTAACTCTGGCAGCAAGATGCAGCACCCTTTTACACCAGCAGAAGAACACTCGGTTTCCTTGATTCTGATAATGTGATGTACGTCCCGCCGAGTTTTTACCCTCGCAACTCACCAGAATGGGGCCCTTTAGACTATGTTGTCTGGTCAATGTTAAACGGGTTTCCAATGAAGGTCCCCACGGCATCCCAAGATCCCTGAAAGCTGAGATAAGGAGAGCAATCCGTACTTTACTCAGTGGAACGGTCAAAAAAGGAGGTTGATGTTTCTGGGGACTTTGTGAACGTGCAGTTCAAACTATGGGCGATTTTATTGATTGAATGTTAAATTTATGTTATAATGTTGATTTTTGTGAAAGTTTTAATCAAATCAGTTAAGAAATGAGGGCAATGCAGCCTTTCACGTTTTTTTTTCTCGGCTTGTGAACGATGTGATGAACCAACCTTTAATTTTGCCCAAATATTTGGGTTTAGGATATTTTTTTAATTACCTTTTCTTGGGATTTTTTGATTACCTGGATAACCTGGATTTTGGGAATAACAGCTTTTGAGGGTTTAGCTTAGTAGCAATATTGATTTGATTGTAATTTCTTTAAATAAAAATTGAATATAAATATAAATAGGTAGTTCAAATATTTACATTTTTAATATATCCTTTTAAGGAATTTTTGATAAATTTTTATATTATAAGAGCAATATCATTTTTAGGTCAGTCAATAAATGAAATCGTACTAGCTTCATTAAGTGCTTAAAATAGAAAAGATATGTTTTTAGAAGAATATTGAATGCCCTAAATATTTTTTGATAGTTAATGCTGTAATTATATTTAATTAGTACTATAAAGCAAAACTATGGATTGTGTAATCTGATTTTGATTTTTTTTTGGTCCTTATTTACGGACATATATAACTTATTTGACTATTATTCAGAATTATGAACCACTTTTTTGAATGATTTTTTAGAGGTATGGTTAATCTCAATCCAAAAAAAAGTTTTGAAAGTTATCAACGTATTTTTGAGATGCTGTAATCAACCATGCTGTGCACCAATGCGAAACTTTGCAAAATTGGTATGGAGTTAAATGTAGTTAGAGTTGGGTTAGTCCTTATTTAGGACTGCAGAATTTAGTCTGGCCCAGTTCAGTCCTAAAACTGATAAGTTCGGTCATTGATGACGTCACTCGACTTTAATTCTTCTTTTTTAAATCAGGTCTGGTACTATAAGTCCAAAGGACTTATAGTACCGGTCCTAAGACTAGACTGAACCGAATCAATATGGACTGAACCAACATGCCAGGTTATAGGTTTGAGATCTGCTCGTTGCTTTGAGGCAGATTGTTCTCAGGATTCACCTAAACAGACAGCAATTTTGGAAAAAAAAATACTTGATAAACCTTATCCTCCTGAATGCCAATGGTTGCTTAAAGGCTGTGCCACCTCACCATTTTTGCAGTAATCATTCATTTTTTTCATAAGGTTTTTTTTTAATTTAATTATTATTATTTTGTATCTTGCAATAATTTGCAGTAAAATTTTTTTGGGCAACTGAATGCAAAATTTTCAGATAATTAACGGATGTAAAAAAATTGTAGCTAATTTGGGACTTATTTGTAGTAAGCTTAGACGCTGTTACTGACTTCAATCATATTTATTTTTATTTCAAAAAAGTCAAATTAAAAAGTATCTTCAATAATTACTTATATAATTATAATTAATTATGTTCTTCCCTTCCCTTCCTAAACTTTGAAATGGGATTTCTGCCATTGCTGATATTATAAAGGGGTTCTTCAGGGGCAGAAATAAAATATGACTATGCACATACATGCAAATCCGGTCTGTTTTTTAGATGTCCCGTTAATTTGTAATTGGTAGTATAAAGAATTTTCCTTAGTAGTTGTCATTATTATTTAATTCCTGAGTAGTGAACATCCTTTCCTAAATAGATTCAATTATATTCCAAACCTGTTTGAACGTTCGTGTGTGCTCATAAAAGACGGAGCAAAACCCTGAGGATTTGTTGCTGAGATATAATTACTAGTTGGACTCAGAGGAGAATTGGGGATCGACATTGGAGTAAATCTAGCAAATGTCATCGTATATATCCTTTTTTCCTTCCTCTCTTGTCTCAGCTGATTGTGCTGATTTAATGAAACGTCATGAGCAATATTAATTTTCTCTTCCAAAATATTCTTCACATTCTTAGGGTTACCATGTTGATTTTCGATTAATTTTTTTAACATGCCTATTCCACACTTTTTGTTTTTGCTCTTAGATCCTGTATTGTATTTGTGTTTACTTCCCCTTGTTCTCTAAACTTCTCTTATTTTCTTGTATGTATATATATGTGTAAAGTACAGTCTTTTACAACGTTTTAAGTATAAATAGTTGTGTATTTTATGTATGTATCAGAGTAGGTTTTTGTATTAATAAGAATATAATTGTTCCTATTAGACATCCTTTGTTTTATTCCTCCACATCTTTCCTCTCCCCATTTCTCTCGGTCATCCTGGATTCTTTGGTTTGAATAGTTTGTGTCTTCTCAACCTCGTCAAGACACAACAGATCCTTACCTGGATTAGTTATAAAAGAGAAAATCTGCATGAAAATCATTTTTCCTACGGAAAAGTGAGTGGGTATCTTGGAACTTCTTGTCGAGAAAAAGTAGTGCTAAGGAAAGAAAGAAAAAGAACAGTTGGTACGAGTAAGAGTATCAGCAAGGATGTCATTTTTATAATTAAAAAGACTAAGTTTAAGTTTAGAAATCAGAAAAGGAAAAGAAGTTTTTGCATGTGCTCTTTCTTCTTTTGTGTTCATTATCTAATAGGTCGTTGTGGTGTTCAGTGGTCTGAAAGAAGAATTCTCGCCCATCTTTGATGTAAATTGTTTTAAAAATGCATATTAAAATAACCATATATGAATTTAAATATTATTATAATATTTTCGCTGCACTTATCTTATTTTAAATATATAAGATTCTCCTTTTTATAGTAGTAATTTATTTGTCTCCGCTCAAAATCATAAAACAGGCAGCTGATATTAACAAGGGTCTTAATTCATGCATTCAATAAGTCTAACTCCACAGTCTCCTAGTGCTCTTTTTTCCTTCACATAAAGAACATCCTTACGTATTCGTTCTATTAGTAGTCTTTATTATTTATTGTCAATAACAAGTAACTCATAGAAGGAAACAAAAGAACCAGATATCATTTGCGAGCCTGTTCACACACCTCAACAAAAGTCCCAACCCAAACAGTGATCATTTGCAGTAAATCCCTTTAAAACAATGTACATATATGTATCTCCATTATATTAATGTTACTATCTTATTAGAACATGCACAAATATACATACATACACTAATGGTCTTCACATTTGAAAATAATGGGAAAGTCATTGGTTGGTTTTTGTTTATTTATCAAAATAAAATTTTTCAAAGCACGACTAACTCTCATTATGTAATTGACTTCATACAACTCTACAACAAAAATGTTATTATTCTATTTATATGTAAAAGCTAATTGTACTATCAAAATCTACACATAAATTACGATGTTTAATCTGACGTTACAATTAAAGACGAAATGGATCATTCTTAATATAGATGTGCTGCGTTGTTTTTATTTTTAAATATTGGTTGTATCTTCAAAGTCGACAAAGTGGCAGGTAAACAAATTCTTCGGTGTTAGATTTACAAGTAAATGGGATTAAATTATCCTAATTTTCTATTTTATTTGTTTTGTATTGTTTACCTGTTGATTGACTTATAATAAACCTTTAAAAAAAAACAAGGGTTTAAATGTAAAAATATCCATGTAAATTAAATTAATTTATTTAAAAAAAAAAAATAAAACTTCATTTTTTCTACAGAAAAACAAAAGTTAAAAACACTCTTTATTATACTCTGTTTATAAAAAAATACAATTAATCTTTGAAATAAAAAAAAATAATTTATATACATAGATGCCTTGCATTTAATAAAAGGGGTACACCCTCTGGGGGTGTAAGCTGGAGGGTATTTACCCCCCTCCCCGCCCCCCCAAAAAAAAACTAAAGAATTTATGCTTTTTTGTAAGAAAATTTAATATTTGAAAAAAAAATCCAAAAATTTAATATTTGAATTTTTTTTTCCAAAACTGGAATATTTGAAATCTAATTTTACTTTTCCAATTTTTCTTCCAAAAAAGTAATTGCCCCGTTTTTTTTACAAAAAATCTAATTTTTTGTAAGCAGCTGTGGATTTTTGAAATATTTGTTTCAAAAAAACTTAATATTTAAAATTTATTAGGAATTTCGGATCGTTTATTTTTTGAACAATTGAATGAAAATCTTCTTTAACAAGGAATATATTTTAAGATGATTACAAACTAAAAGTTTAAATATTATTATTCATTGTTTGTTAAATAATAAGGGAGAGTGAGGATACATATTACAAAAAATCATTAATTTTTTTAAACTGTCATAAGCTTCACAATTTAAAAGATAGTTCAACGCCTGGGTAACATGACATTAATAGCCATTTATTGGTGTTTTTTTGAAAATAACCAAAAGAAATATACATGATCCACCAGGTGGATGTATGATACAGAGTAGGAGGAGACATGACACAGGGTAGGAATACAACAAGAGCAGAGCCCTATAAGCAGAATTACGTCACCGGACTATCCGGTTTGACGATATCTGATTTCCTCATGTGTTTGAGTCACGGCCCTAAACATTCAAAATTTAACAGTATATTTTAGGTGAAGAACTCTACAAAAGCGATATATTTTAATAAAATACCCAAAGTATCCCCTCTTGTCGTGCGCCGTGGATTACAGGAATCGTTCTTGAGCTGAGGGGATGACACTTTTTTCATTTCCAAGGGACAAATTCCTTGGAAGGCAATGGGTCCTAAAAATGAAGTGAAATCTTTGGAAACCATAATATAATTATCGATTGTGTTCTAAATATTTTAAAGAAATAAGGAATTCCAACTTTCAAGCCATTCCACCATTGTTTAAAAAACTAAAACCTTAAGTTACAAGTGTCACAAAAAACTCCATCAAACCCATATTCATTCGGGAGAACAATGCTGATGCTAAGAAAACTTAACAATTAAGGAAATCTCAAGCAACTTTTTTATTTCGAATTTCAGGTAAAAAAAGATCTCAACAATTTCAGGATCATATATACTTTACTCCTTATTTGGAACCTTTTACTTCCGAAAATAGAGAAATAGACTAGTGGACATGAATCTAATTTCATCAACAATAGAAAATGAAACTTCTTATAATAATATATATATTTTTTTGCATAAGTTACTTTATCGTTAGAAAATAATAATTGTATGTTGTATTACAGATATTTCTCCTGAGGTAAAACATCTAAAGGAAATAAATACCAACATACAAATCTAATTTGGAGTCTATGGAGCAGAAATAAAGGAATTAAAGAAGATGTTGAAGGAGAAAGATGTCAAAATTTGGACGCAGAATCGAAGCTTAAGTCTTTAAAAATACGCCTCTCTTCGGTGTTTAATTCAAACTGTATAATATTTTTAAGTTGCAAGTCTTCACATTCCAAAAATTGGTCTAATAAAACCATTGAGAAATCACTTCAGTTAAGATTCGTTGAGGAACTAGAAGTTGTCCCAATTAATCTATTGCACCAATAACTGTTTGGATCAATTTGCAAAAATAGAGGCTTTATTCAAATCTTATGTATATCAATTCAAAAAAATAAAAAAATTTGTAAACTCAATAACTGAAGTACTGGTTCTATTAATTAAGTCGTCTATAAATGACGCCAAATCTCATAAAATTTTATTTTTTACTGTGTCTAAGTATGTTAGTATGAGAATGCACATACAATTACGAATGCAAACTGCGATTATCAATTCAATTAGAATATCTTCTTCTACTTTCGGAAGACGAAGAATGTTTATGTGAAATGAAGTAAGTTAAAGTAATTATTATTATGACGAACTTCTCCATGACTTCGCAATACCTTATCGCGATAACCCTTTCCTTGGGATTGAAGAAGAAAGGAGGCATCACCTCACTGGTGCTGCAGATGACACCCAAGGTCATCACGGAGGCCGGGAACTTTGTGGTGAAGACCACAGGGACCTCTTCTCTCTCCTTGGCAAGCCACCTGTCATTCTGGACGTTGTAGCTTCTGTCGACTCTAGTTCTTCTCGTAGGAGAAGAAGATGATTCTTCCTCCATGGCTCTTCAGGTCATTGAGGAGACGCTTACCGTTGGTGAGCCTGGTGGCCTTCATGGATGCCGTGAGGATGTGTTGTTTGGCCATTCGGTATGACCTGTACCCGAGGTCCTCATTCATAGCCTTGGAGACCAGCTGCTTGCTCACTCCACGGTTCTTGGCCAACCTGGACAAGGAAGTTCCTGGCGAAGCCTTGATGGACTTACGGAGGCCTTCAAGGAAGCGGGGAGTGCGGATTCGGTCACTTCTCATGTTTTGGGCCTTGCGGCAGACCTATTTCTCAACCTCCCAGGCATTGAAGACCCGGTACACCGTGGTCTTGGGGTAGTTAAGAAGCTTGTAGATAGCAGAGGGATTGTGTCCCGCGCGAGCCAATTCGAGGATGGCGTCTCTCCTTGCTTGTTCCATGATGACTATTGTTTGTTATCAAAACAATTGTGGTGGAAGTTATAGTGTATTGTTCACGCAACCATTTCTATTAGTATGATTTAACCCCGAATATCCACATTATGGATCTGGATGAAGTTTAAAGTAGTTCCAATTTATCGTGGACACCCTGTACTTATAGTTACATATATAAGATAAACAAATAGAGCATAGTTAATAATAAAATTTTAAAAATATTTGTTTTATTATTTACTGTGATTAATAATTAAAGTATATCATGAAATTACACAAAAAACAAAACATAATTAAATATAATATATTTATATATATAGTACAAGTATATATAATAAAAATTATTAGTAACGAGTCTCCTCCCTAGTGTTGGAATCAAAATAAATAATGTGAAATCAATATTGAAACTAATAATATACTACAAGCAAGTTATTTAATTGAACAGCATGCTAGACTATGACATTTAATAAAATAATATTAAAATCTCAATTTTTATAATAGAAATATAGCTTAGAAAACTGTAACCTAAAATGTTTACTTTTTTTCAAAAATTTCAATGTTGAAATTCTTTATAACTTTATAAACAAAGAAAGACATTCAATTGTTTAAGAACAGGGTGGTTGGATAACTTTACATTTTAAAGTTATTGGCAGTGTAACAAGTCTCCTCACTCTCTCCTACATTTATTTATCGTGATGAAATATACAAAAAAAATATTCCCGCAAGGAGCCTCTTTTAAAAACCAAACTCAACTCCCATCAGGATCCTTCTTCATATTCTAAATTAAACAACTTGCAGGGCTCCCAAATACAGTTATGTAATTCTTCACAGATCCTATTTCAATTAGGCGTCCTCTAATTAGAATGCGCCTTCAAGTCTTGTTTTTGAATATAACAGGTCTTCTTATCATCTTGGAAATTTGACATCCTTTAAATATTCAGTGTAGAGCGGCCAGAGATGCCCTGTTAGCCTTTCTTATGCATTTTAATCCCATTTTAAGAAATCTGAAATCTCTCAGGTTTCGTTATAAATTTTTATAATTTATACATCAACGATCCAGATTATTTATCCTATTCGTATTTTACAACGTTTATAAAATTAGAAGTTGAGGAAATACCAAGTGAGCTATTAAAATCTGAACATTTTGAATTTTAAACTTCAACAAGTTAAAATTTATTCATTATCAATATAATTTCAACAAAATTAATACTATATATATATTCCGTGCATGAGATACTTAATCTTTTTCATCGTAAACTATGCAATTTTTTATTCATTGCTAATTTAATTAAATATGTAAATTCAGAGAAGTTCCGTTGTCAGTTATAAAGAAGCAACACTACCGGATTAAAATTGTTTTTCGTACCCAATTATATTTGGTCAAATATTGATCAAGTTATCTTTGTTTACCCACTTAGTTTATAGCTTTGGAGTTTGAACAGACCACTCGTGTAGAGTGATATGGTTAAGACAGGGGGCACAATTAAGATTACTCAAATCCTCTAGATTTAAATAAACAAGCTGTTCCCAAGTTATTATCGAGTAATGAATTGAGATTGACTTGTTTATGCGATGCAAGAAGACTTGAACATAAGTAAAGCTTGCAGGAGGATCAAAGGGCCAGCCCCTTCTCCTGCCCCTCAAAATTTATAATATGAATTTGTATATTTTAAAACCTAAATGTTTCCACATTGTAGATAAAATTAATTTTCAAATTTTATAAAATATTTAGTAATAAAAATAAGAAAGGAAGGGATACGTAGAACACCTATTTCATACACGACAAATCATTTTTTCCCCGTTCATTGTTCATTTGTTCAAAAATAAACGGAAAACGTGAAAACAGGTCATTTTTCCGTTCAATCTACAAGCCTATGAATACCATAAATTTATATATTTTTTTAAACATAGGCGAATAGTTTTTGATGTATCTGTCATTAAACAATTTATATTGACAAGCTTATGGTTTTTATATTCATATAATTTATCAGATGGGATGTTAAAAAAGTAATTCAGTCAATCACATAATGAAATATAGAAACGGATCATATTATCATTTCAATTTTTCAATATAAATAATATATCAATGAATATCTAAGAATTTATTGAATATATTATAGACATAAATAAATATTGCGGAAATTTAAATTTGCCTCACTCAACTTTCCATCTTATTTTATTTTCTTAAGATGTACTTTGAGATTTACCTACCAATCATTGTTGAATTACAATGCTTACATTAATCTAAAACATGATTTTTTTTTTTTTTTTAAATTTTGTGAGGTTATTTTTTTTCATAAATTCATGAAATGTCCGGTTTTATGTAGGACAAACAGTAATAAGTCGAATTAAAATAAAGGTGAACTTTTATTAAATAAAAAAAAAAAATACCAAAAACTTGCATACATACAATGTACATGCCCCCTAAGTATGATCTTTTTTGGAAATCAAATATGGGTATCCCTTATATTAATTACATTTGAATTTAATGGTAATACTTAATAAAGCCATGAGTAATTCAATAATAGGAAAACAGCGTGAGGTTAAGTTTTAAGAATAATTTTCGTAGAAACTACCCTGGTGGTATTTATAATATTTATAGTCATATTATCAACGTGGAATTTAACAATGCAATGCTTCAAAGCACAGCTCAATTTAAGTAATAGAAAATCATTGAGTTTGCTCTCATAAACATTCAAAAAATATAATTCCATATTTTTCTCGACTCTTTGTTATGTAAATATGATATACAAGTTTATGATTTTTTCTTATTTCCTCTCTCTATCCTGAATACATAATTAATTGTACTGAAAAGTTTGCAAAAGCATGTACAAACATTACATTGCATGCAACTTAGCAACAACCAAGGTTAATATTTATACTATTCTTGAGTAACTACGTATTTAGATTCGGCTAGATTTAGATTTGACAGGTCCATGCAAGTTGAAACGTGAAAAAGCGAGTTTCTATTCCTACTTATTATAATATATATGACGTAAAAATATCGTCAAATGTTTATATAATAGGCAGCTAAAGCACACAATCAAACCTAGATATATAGCTAGTCATCAGCTTTTTTCGGCCGGCCCTCTTTAATTCTCTTAAGTAGCTAAGCAAATGGCTAAATAATATATAGCGGATGAAAAATTATGAAACAACTGAAATAACACGGTAATTTGAAATTTATGCAAATTTTGAATTAAAATGATTCTTCTGGAACTCTACTACATTTAATTATATGATCATGCATTGTTGCATCCTATTAATAAATTTTCCAACATAATTAGGGAAGCTATATTTCGATATAGGGAATTGAATGAGGTAGAGTTTTGCCTCCTTTTAGGGCACTCAATGATCACGGAAGAAATATATAGTATCAATGTTATTATAATAAGATTAGCTAGCCATGATTTTCAATTTTTACTAAATATTTATTAGCATAAGAGATGACGTCATTGGGAACCCCAATAACAGGAATATAAATACAAATAGGAAGTCTATAGAGAAGTATTGACAGAGCTAAATATAGTGATAATGAATAAGGAATCAAAGTAAAAAACAAATTTTACTTTTTATGTATCATTTTAGTTAAACAAATGCTTCCGATGACGTCACAATAAAGAGAAAGAAAGAGAGTTACTGAATGAATCTGCTTTGCTTGCTCTATAATTTTCTTGTTGCTGAACCTTTATAATCATTGTATTATTTTAATCTATGTAACACCAGCGTAGATATTTATGTATGAAAATGGATTACTAATTACTTCCATTTAAATTTTCTTATCAATAATTAATAACAAAATATTAATTAACAGGGGATATACAGAGACCGCTATTCATTTCAGTGCTCTCTGCCTGGGATATCTATATTTTTATAAACATTACGCAATGGCTAAAATGAGTCATGCATTTTCAAATATAAAAAACGTTTCGCAGACGCTCTAAAGATTCTATTGTCTATAAAACTAGAATCAAATCAAAGTAACCAAATCATTTATGGTTAAGGAATGACAGATAACAAATACAGCATAGACTACGCCAAGCGTCCTGCTGGTTGTAAGAAATGTAAGGAGAAGATGCTCAAGGGCGCCTTACGGATTGCAAAAATCACGGCGAGTCCATTTTCTGACGATGGAGAAATGAAACTGTTTCATCACCCTGCATGTATTTTCCAAACCTTTCAAAGAGTCAGACCCAATACAAAGATTATTGAGGAGCCCGGCGACCTTGAGGGTTGGGAATCAGTGACGGCAGAAGACAAGGAAATGGTATTAACTCTAATTCGAGAGGCAGCCAAGAATTCAAGTGACAATAGTATGTTTATACATATTTGATATTTTTAACGAATTGTGCAGCATGCTTAATAATACGTAGCTAATTATGCATATTTATTTCCTAATTATAGAAGCTTCGAAAAAGAAGGCTCCTACCCCAAAGAAAAAAACACCTTCGAAAGAAAAATCTCCATCATTATTGGAAGGATCTCCTAGTCCTATGAAAGAAGATAATGAACGTCCAAAAATGGGCGATCCCGCCTGCAAGGACAATTCTTTTTCAGAATTCATTCGTTTATGTAACAAAATAGCGGATGAGCCCAGTTATAATGCTAAAACTGAAATCATGGCCAAATTTTTCCGTCACAATAAATTTGAAGGGGACTTGCACGTCTGGATTAGATTGCTTCTTCCTGGTGTTGTTAAAAGAGTCTATAATTTACAGAGTAAAACCCTTGTAAAAATTTATTCCAAGATATTTGAAGAGTCTGAGGATGAAATGTTAGAAGACTTGGAGGCTGGGGATGTTGCAGGAACGATTGCTACTTTTTTTGAAAAGAGTGAGTCCTTTTCTCCACTTAAAAAGTCATCCCTCAATGTTTTTGAGGTGGATAGCTTTTTAAAAGGACTTTGTGGAATTACAACAGAGGATAAACAAATGTATGAGCTCAAAAAAATTACTAAAAAATGTACTCTTGAGGATCTTACTTTCATTATACGTTTAATCAAAGGAGATTTGAGAATGCAAGCTGGCTCAAAACCCGTTTTAACTGCTCTTCATCCTGACGCATATGAAGCCTTCAATAGTTCTCGTAATGTTGATAAAGTCATTGAGAGTGTTTTGACATTGCGTTCTGGTGGAGATCCTAAAGGTACTTTAAATGTTGGAGCAACTCTCATGAACCCTATACAACCCATGTTAGCACAAGCATGCAAATCAGTGGACATGGCTTTTAAGAAGTTTCCCAAGGGTATGTACTCTGAAATCAAATATGATGGGGAGAGGGTTCAGCTACACAAACGTGGCAAAGAGTTTGCTTATTTTTCTCGAAGTTTAAAGCCTGTAATGGCACATAAAGTGAAAATATTCAAGGAGTATATTCCAGAAGCATTTCCTGATGGATCTGATTTGATACTAGATGCTGAGGTACTCATGGTTGATAATAAAACAGGAGATCCTCTACCTTTTGGCTCATTAGGTGTTCATAAAGGCTCAGGATTCAAAGATGCAACGCCTTGTCTTTTTATTTTTGATTGCATCTACTATAACGGAGAAAATCTCATGGATAAACCCATTCATGATAGAAGAAAGCTTTTATCTCAACACATGGTCGAAGTTGGGAATTACATAAAGTTTTCAGAAATGAAGGTCATTAAGAAAAAGTCCGAGTTGGGAGAAATGATTCAAGATGTTCTTAAGAAAGGTCTGGAAGGATTGGTACTCAAAGATATCAATTCTACTTATGAGCCGGGGAAGCGACATTGGCTTAAGGTCAAAAAAGATTATTTGAATGATGGGGCAATGGCAGATACTGCTGACTTGGTTGTTTTGGGTGGATGGTTTGGTACAGGACAAAAGGGTGGGATCGTGAGCATATTTTTGATGGGTTGCTACGATACCTCAACCAAAAAATGGATGACTGTAACAAAGGTTCATGGAGGATTTGATGACGCTACTCTGGAGGATCTACAGGACAAAATAGTGCCACTAATGAAGAAGATCAAAGGAGACTATGACTCTGTTCCATCATGGCTGAAATGTAACAGAGGTGTAGTTCCTGACTTTATTGTCAATGATCCTAAGGTTATGCCTGTTTGGGAGATAACTGGTGCTGAATTTTCAAAATCGGATATTCATACAGCAAATGGAATATCCATTCGTTTCCCCCGCGTTACAAAGCAAAGGAAGGATAAAAATTGGAAAACGGCAACTAATCTTGAGGAATTGATTGCACTCTATAAAACATCCAAGGAAAATGTTGACTTTGATATCGATTTTGACGGAAAAAATGATTCCATCAATGACAACAATGAAGATATTGATGGTATGAAAGAAAATAGTGACTCTTCACCTCCTAAAAAGATAAAATTAGAAAGGTAATTATTTAATTTATTCGCCAAAGCTTAATATGCCAATTTTTATTCTTCAACGTTTTCAGTTAAGATCAAATTCTGTACGCTTTTTGTAGATGCAGAAAAAAAAATATTTATAAGAAGACTTGGAGGAATCGAATATTGTAATCTTATATCAACTATTTTTTTATTCTAGTCCAAATAAAATGTTCTCAAAGGGCCATCTTTTGGATCCTCGTGAGCGATCGCCAGTTAAAGTTACCTTAGGCAAAAGTAACCGCAGTTTTGATAAAATTGAGATTTCAAATAAATATGGACTTGATATGTTTGTGAAACAGGGAGATATTTTTAAAGATTCGCCAAGAAATGCATCTCTTGCTCACTGCATAAGCTTAGATTACTCCTTGGGTAAAGGGATAGCCAAGACTTTCCGTCAAAAATTTAATTGTTTCAATCAACTCTCAAAAGTCAAATCCGTTATCGGTGGTCTGGCCGTGTTAAAAGATGGCGATCGTTACATCTATAATCTAGTGACTAAGGCCAAATATTCTGACAAACCCACATACGATAATTTAAAAAAAAGTTTAGAAGCAATGCGCTTACATGCAGAAGAAAAAAATGTCTCCGAAATTGCTATGCCCAAAATTGGTTGTAGATTAGATGGTCTTCAATGGAATGCTGTTCGAACCCTTATCAAAAATGTATTTTTAAAAACTGAAATTACTTTAACTATATTTAGTCTCCAAGATGAGAGCCCCTCTATCCTTTCGGAGGTATCTATTAGTAAGGAGACGATTGAAAAAAGACAATTAACTCAAGAAGTGTCGAACAACGATCTCGCGCCACCATCAAAGAAGTTATCCTTAGAGGATCCGTTCATTGGTACAAAAATTCTTTTGAAGCCAGGACTGTCTGAAAATAATGACTTATTAACTCGACATATCATCACCTTTGGAGGTAAAATTGTGGAAGATTTCGAAGAGGACAAAGCGACTCATATAGTGTATCCAAATAAGTCTGTAAGTTGAAGAAAAAATTGTCTAGTAAAGGAGTGTGCGTTAAGGAAGATTGGATAGTGGACTCGATTAAACAAAAAAGAGTTCTTAATACCAAGAAATATCGTCTTTAAAAGTATGACATGATCATTGCCTCAAATATTTGTTCTCATTTTAAAGTACCATATGTTACATTTTATATAATTATTTGCTTTTCATTCAGAATTTATAAATTTAATGAACCTATCAATGTTTTAGTATTAAATCAGTTTTATTCATTTTTTTTAAACTTGTCAATTATGTCATTGATTGAATTAAATGCAGTTCTACTTATTTTTATCGATTAATTACTTATTTTTTCATTTGGGGGTGTATTAGCTCAAAACAATTCCAATTTATTGGTAAATACTATGACTTTATGTTTTTCAATTCCTTCTTATTGATTGAGATCATAACATCGGGGTTTTTTCCATTCTAATCTATCTCTAGTATCAACTGATAAGGATATTAATTTGTAGTGGTCACTGTTTGTACTTGATCTTTAACCTACAAAATATACTACACAGTTATATTAATATAAAAATATCAAAAAGATTTATCAAATGTGCTGGATGAATCAAGTTTGAAATAAATTTTTTCCTCATATTAATAGAACTGGACATAATAGCCATTATTATAATCCAATTATAAATACATAATTAATAACGCTGGCTAAAGCTAGCAAATCAATTCAAATAATATATATATTTTATACCCATATAGAGGCACATACTTTTTTTTGAAAGGAGCACGCGTTAGCTGAAGGAATGTTTGTATTAAGGATAAAATATATTTCTGCCAATCCTATTGATTCCTTGAACCCTCTCTTTTTTCACTGTTTAAAAAATATCAACTTTAACAATTATATTATAACATTAAGATTAGAGTAGAATGAAGAATGAGAATTCTCGTGGGAATATGAGTGGGACTACGGATCTTGAAAGTGTTCTGAGCAAGGTAAGATATGAGTTGCTATGTGTATTAGGTTGGTTATAATATTCCATATTTATTCATTTTCTATTTTTTGCAATGAAGGTAAAGGAATGGATCGAGATCTTATCCGGGACTCTTAAAGCTGGGATTGTTTTACAAGAGACGAATAAAAAAGACTCAATTCATTTGGCACTCTATCCCAATGAGTCGAATTTCCTATTTCTGCCCTCTTTTCATATTGTGTTCCTTCCTCAAAGCAACGGCACTGTGGAACTTCAACTTCTCGCCTATAACGAGACACTTTTAGTACAGGAAACGCTTCAAAATAAGAAAGGATTGGATTTAAATTCCTCCGAAATCCTTGATCTCATCTCTCAACCCTATGTTCGACTTTGTTCTGGAGTCATTAGCCAAGGTGAAGATCAAGACCTCATCATCGAAACGATATCCTCCAAGAAAGTATTCAGAAGCTCCAATTGCTCCTATATTTTAACCAAAAAGAACGATCTCTGTTGCTTTCAATGTATTCATTTAAATTCATCAGTCAATAGTGATCCCCTAATCAATTATCAATCTGAGGATGAAGGACCTGGAGAATGTAACGATGATTTTAGTGATCCGGACTATGAAGAACCTAAGAAAACGCCAACAAAATTGAAAAAGCGAAAAAGGAGTCGCGTAGATTCAACTTCAAAGGACTCAGATGTCGAGCCGCCCGTTAAAAAGAGTGGTAGGCCCAAGACTGCTCTCCGTTGTGATGTGTGCTATAGTATTTTTTACTATAAAGGACATTACAAAACACATCTCGCAACACATGAGAATGTCAAATCTATTCTCGAAGAGAGTTGCAGTTGTCCAATATGTTCAACTATTATTGAATCCAAATCCGACTTGAATGTCCATATCAAAGATATTCATCCAGAAAAGAAAAACGAACTTTGCTGCTTTCTTTGTTTCAAATTTGTCAAGAATCTTTCAAAGCATTTGAATAGTACTCATGACCATCGAACTGTCGTTTGTTCCAAATGTGGGAAGACTGTGAGGCAACGGTATTATGGTGAACATTTGACGTTGGCACATGGTGCCAAAGAAGACCGACGTGTTGTTTGTCCTGTTTGTGGAAAAATTCTATGTCGAAAGTCTAATTTAGCCATTCATATCAAGGTTATGCATTCGGATGAAAGTGAACGAATCCTCGCTTGTGAAATTTGCGGAAAAAACGTTTCCACACATGAAAGTCCTCAAAAAACATTTTGAAGTGCATCAAGAAAGGAAATACAAGTGTAAACTATGTGAGTATAAAACCTATCGAAGGTCAAACGTGGCTGTGCACTTGAAAAAGTCGCATCATATGAAGGATAATGTGTATGATCATGTTGAAGATACCTCACTTTTGATGGAAAACACAGATTCCAAAGAGGATGTAGAACAAATGGAAGCGGAAGTCGAGGAGGAAGGGCATGAAGAAGCCATTCTAAAATCAACCGCGGAATGAAAATGTTATGATTCAGCTCCATTTTCCAAGTTGATAAATGGAAGTCGCCGTTCTTATGTAGTTTAGTTGATATACATCTATATATTTTATGAGATAAGATTGTCATTTTTGATCATTATGTATAATTAAAAATATTTAAACGGGATTTATTTTAAGCTTTTCTAAGAATTGTACAACACATTTCATTTGTATAATAATATATATTGATTTCGCATACTTCATATGATATAAGTTTGCATGAAACTTGTGAATAAATTAGAAGAGGGGGAAAACAATTAAATGTCTCATATTTATTTAATTATAGTAATATTATTAGTTGAATTTTATTGTTTTATGCTTTACTGTACTACATTATTTAAAACAATGTAATCACATAATACGTTATTACTTAAATGTACTGCAATTCTGGTTAGATGAATCATCTCACCAAAATTGTTGATCTATTGTTATAATTACTTTAATTATTACTTATGTGTTACCATTTTCCGTTAAAATTCGAATCTGATATGTATATTTTGATCTTCGAATAGAATACATAATATAATTATAAATCCAAAAAATAACCAATCAATAATTATCGTCCAAAGTCATAGTTCGAATAAATTGGAATTCGTTCTTTTTCACATCAGATCTGTTGGATGATTAGTATAAAATAAATGGACCTTACTTGCAGAGTATCCCAGACTTAAGGTTCGAATATTATTTGTTTATTTAAATGATTAACTAAGCATTTGTTTTTCCTTCAGTACCCTTTGGCACTGTGGTCTGTTCTATGGTTCTATTTTACTTTGTATGGATTTTCTCAATTGCGTCCCCTTCGGGGTTTCATATTCGAATTTGTTGAAAACTTTGGCCGTATAGCTAATGAAGGATTAACATTTATTATAAACTTTTTTTTCAAGAGTCTGTAATCATTTGATAATTATATATTATGCCAAATCCAATGCCATCAAGTTGATAACTCGAGTTATGTGATTCTATTTGAATTATAGGTTAAGGAGGTATTATAAAAATTTATGTTCCAGGAAAATTACTAGATGGAAAAATATTTTAATATATGATATGATATCAAACTTTGGAGTAGGAATGGGATCCTTCAAAGTTTATTGGATAATTAGTTCTTGAAAGGATGGTGAACCTACAATAGTTTGAGAGATTAGTAAAAAATTGATCAATGGGAGATATTACATGGATACGTGCATAAGATCTTATGTTAGCCACTATTTTTTCCAGCACTAAAAAAGTTTGCTTTATCCATACAAAATATATATATTTTTATCGTGAGCGGACAATTGGCCAAAAACATTTTGCAGAACAGATATTTCGAGGAAGGATTATTTGGGACATTTGGCCGAAACATAATATTTAATTAATACTATATTGATATATGTGATTGCATATTTTAATTCAATTAGAAAAGATTGTATGATAAATTGCTATTGTTCATATGCTATATATGTCATAAGTAAATTAATTAGTGCTCTTTTCCATAAAATATTTTTTTTTATTAATTAGATATATTCATTATTGATCCATTATATATATGAACACACCACAGTAGCATGTAGTTCGAATCTTTTACCGTTCTAGTGCTTAAAATAAATTAAATAATAAACAAACACGGCAGTGATTCAATCGAATGGACGAAGTACTAATAAGTAATATCCGTTATCAATTATCGTTCAACATGATGGATTAACCTTTCGATTAAAGATAAATACTATTTTTCATTTTTATCATGTATGGGTTTTAGTTTAAAATTTGTCTTTCATTTTACTAAAATGTTTTTGTGGGTTATGACTTATGTTTAATATGTTAAAATTGGTAAGTTTCATAAATGAATGAGCAAGGAAAACTAGCATTTAAAGTATAATACCGTTAAGAGAAATATAAGGCACCTGAAATAATCGAAAACATGATACCTTCCCATAGGATTGACCCCAAACATACGTACTGCAATTGACAATATTAGATATTAACAATAAGTGCCCAACATATTTTTTTAAAGACGTTTCCATTGTAATGAAATATGTATTTACATTTATTCAATAAATTAGTAAACTGATGGAATTTAACACTCACAAGGGACAATTATTGGAATTGAAGTTACATATTCAAATGAAATTTTATCATACTAGAAAAATACACATAAAAATTCGTTGCAATAATTAACTCATAACTTGGCTTGAAATTCTTTCAAGGTATACATTCACAGTCCTAGATACTCAACTCCGAGTCCCTTGAGTGACTACGAAATGCAGCCTGTTTTGTATTCTTTGTGTAAGAAGGAAGGTTCACGAAGAGACAAAGACCATCGTTCTCATCTTTTTATTCAGATTGTTCCAACTCTACTGAGCTTTACTGTTTTCCTCGCTTAAGTCTCTCATTTCCTCGTGCTCTCCTACGACCCGACCTTTGAGTGCCTCCGCAAATGTTCTCAGTGGTTTTCTTCACCATAGCCAACCTCTTCTTCCTTCGAAACATCCTGGATCATAAGAAAGTAAAAATCCGAAATCACTACTCTTCCCTGATCTGTTGTTATGCTTGTACGTCCATCATGAGTCTTAACAAATATAAATAATCTATCATGTTGAACGATAATACTACAACGTATAGTATGTACAATTTACAATTTTATTTGATGGAGATAGTAGCATTGAATATTTGAAGAGGTTGCATGTTTTCGAAAATATGACGCCAAGTCACTCATAAGTCATAACTTCATAACTTCATAAGTCCTCTATGGTATTGTATATTGCAATATTGTACAAAAATGATTCTTTCATTGCAGATTTATTTTCTTTTTTTCGTGAAAGTTATGCTTTTTCTAATGCTGGGTATTGTGATTCCTTTTAGTGAACTGAATAAAAAGATTCGTTCACTGCATGAATCACTTCTAATATACACCCCCTCCAATAAAAATACTTTGCTGCTATTTTTCAGAATGATTCAAACTGATCGATGACAAAGTCCTGGACCCTTTTGGTGATGAGAGTGAAGACACATTAAGCGCAATCCCTTACTCCGATCTGAAAGCGAATGTCTTAGGTGAGCACAAAATAGCCACCCAGGATAAAATTGAGAGGCTCTTCCAGCTCGTCGAAGCGCCGCATATCCACTCTATTGATGAAATTGTGAGCTTGGCAAGGGATTATCTCTCAAATGTTGCCGATTTCTGTGAGGCCATAATGAAACAAATACTCGTGAGGATTCTCCTTGGAGATCAGAATGGCTGGTTTATCGGTGCAATTCTCGGATATTAGCTTGTTAGATTTCAATTGGAACGTCAAATATCAAACAACTATGGTTGAGGGCCCAGGCGTGATTCATGCTATCAAGAACTTACGTCCCATGATCCAATTAAGGAGAAAAAGGAATGTTTTTACCGCAGGAAATGGGGGAAAAGGGCCACAAAGTGCGAAACTATTTAAATCTGTCCAAAGCTCATCATTCCAAAACACCAAGCAATCGTCGGGTCCATGAACATAAATTCACCTTGCATGAACTACCCTTTTAGAAATGTTCTTTTATTTATTTATAGTAATGGGATTAAGTTCCTTGTCGACACCGGATCCCAGGGATCGATCGTTCAGAGGAACCTCTTCTCCAGGAGATGTAATCCATCATCCGCCAAGCTCATTGCCGTGAATGGAACTCCTGTGAGAACTCATGGTGCTTGGAATTCGAGTTCGACCCCGTGTTCAAGGTCTGGTTGGAGTTTGTTGTGGCGGATATTGAGTACGGAGTCGTTGGTGCCTATTTCTTGAGCCATTTTAAACTGTCTGTAAACATGGAACTAGGTTCACTGCAACAGAACCAACTTACTCCTTCGGTGATAAAAGAAAGGTGTGACATTGCCAGGAAAATGCTAGCTCGATATCCCACTCCTCAGTCTGAAGAAGAATTCTTTCCGGAGCCACGTCAGTTGAGCACAAAATTTTCACAACGGGGAATCCCTGCTTTTCACGTACTCACCGTATAACTCCTGAAAAAGAGACTATAGTGAGGAAAGAACTTTCTAAACTATTGTCGACTGGAATTAAACGCAGGTCAAAATCCAATTGGTCTTCTCCAATTCACTTGGTACCAAAGCAGGATGGTTCATTGTGCATAGTTTGTGACTACCGGCAGTTGAACACCCTATCCCTTCCAGACTGTTACCTGATGCCTCATATTAATGATTTTATTAGGATTATCGGAGGTTGTAAATTCTTTACTAAATTGGATTTAAAGCGTGCTTACCATAGAATACCAATGTCAAGCGACTGCTAGAAAACTTTAATAACGACGTGTGCAGGGCTTTATGAATTCACAAGAATGCACTTTGGACTACGCAACGCCTGCAATACTTCCCAAAGATTGATGGGCTCCTTGTTTGGACGATTTGACTTTGTTTTTGCCTATATCAACATCATGATTGCTTTGCTTCTCAGTCCGAAAAATAACAATGACATAAGAATAACCACATCGAAAAAGTACTTTCAATTTTAAAAGATATTGATCTGGTGTACAATATATCCTATCGAGTTCCTTGGGCACCAAATTAGTCAACATTGAAGAAAATCTTAAGCAAATCGCGATGATTGATCGACCAAGGACCTTCACAAGTTAATTAGAATAGTCAATTATTATCGTAGATTTATTCCCAGTATAGGGGACTTGTTAGCTCCAATATATAAATTAATCGCTAAAGTTAAAAGTTCCAAGATTGCGTGGACTGAAGAGGGCAACAAGGTTTTCTTCAAATTGCAAAGCACCCTCTCTAGCATTGCCACTTTGAAGCATTATTCTTCGGAGGGGGAGATTTTCCTTATGGTCGATGCATCTGACCAAACGATTAGAGGTGTTCTCGAGCAGCAAGATGACCAGGGAGACTTCCTCCCATTAGGGTTCCTTAGTAGAGCTCTGATCCCTACACACAGGAGGTACTCTACATTTGAAAGAGAGCTCTTTGGTGTTAGAGAAGCCCTGCGTCACTTTCGATATTTTACGTGCTGTAACTGTCTTTACGGACCTCAAGCCACTCATCATCACCCTCAAGGCTAAAAATCCTACGTGGTGCAACAAAGGGCATCGATATTTTGCGGAAGTGTCCGAGTAAGGAGCTACGTTACAACACAACAGTGACAAAGACAATATACTTACAGATTTTCTCTCTAGACTCAACAATATCCTATTCGACGTGGTGGATTGAGAAGAATTTTTGTCACTTCAAGGGAGAGAAGGTGTGACATTAGATGAAAACCGTCAAGATTGTGATGTGAATGGATTCCATGTAATTTGTGACATCTGTAATCCAGTCCCTCGTCCAGTTGTACCAACGTCGTTGGTAACTAAAATTATTACTTGAAAATAGATTCCTGCTATTTTTGGGAGAATTTAAAAGAAGATGTAAGAAAGTTCGTCTATGATAGTAATACTTGTGCCAAGACGAAAATCACAACCCACGTCAACAAAAAGACGTCAGTAATTGATGCGTCGAACAAGAAATTCTACCATATCCAAGTAGATTTAGTTGGCCCCTTCACTCAAGTAAATTGAATGAGATATCTGCTTACTATAATTGACAGAAGGACTAGATGGCTAGAAGGAGTGTCTCTTTCAAATAGTACTGCTCTAGTGATTGCGGATGCATTTCAAGTAGCGTGCCCGATTTGGTGTCCCGTCTATAATGACCTCAGACTTGGGAAGACAATTTATCTCTGAAGTATGGAGGTACATGTATAGTCATTTGGGAATAAAAAATAAATGTACCACAACATATCATCCGCAATCCAATGGTTTGGTGGAAAGAGCAAACAGGTAGTTGAAGCAGGCTTTGAGGGCTCGTCTTTCGGAGAACGAGGAAAATTGGATAAAGGCACTGAACAGGATCTTATAACTACTCTTCGTACAGATTCCGGCGTTTCTCCTGCTCAAGAAGTTTATGGCGAAGAAACTCGTTTTCATTCTCTTCCTGATGTGTTCGAAAGGGAGAAAACATCGAATAATAATTTCAGATACAGCATAGAAAAAAAGATTCTAGCTTATCTTGAGGCATAACTTCAACTTTCTTTTCTTTCAATCTCTAATATTATTCTTTAACTCTCAAATTTTTTATGTTATCTCATAAGAAGTAGAATTGGAAAAAGTAATTCAAATTTGTATAAATAAGCGAAAATTTGAGCTATTTTATCGATCGTTATTCAGAACAATGAGCGCTCTCCCGTTCAAAAATTTTGAGTGCCACTCACTAATAATTTTTATATATTATAAAAAACATTAAAAAAATTAATTACATACATTAGAAAGTCTCATGGGATAGATGGACGGCGTGGGTCTAATTTGATATTGTCTATTTAACATAGTTAATAATTCTTTTTTTGAACCTTTAACAATCCAACACAGATATATTCCATTTTTACCTAATCACACTCAATTATTGAATATATACTTAGTTATGCAAATGGAGGAATATATCATATTTTTATTTATTTTATAAGATCAATCTGTTAATAAAAGTGATAATGTGCTAAAAAATCACCAGAGATGAGAAAAGTCCTTATACAGCAAGTCTAAATCAAGTCGTTCCACGCACGACATTAAATATTTTCGTCGATTCCTGACAGAGTCTTCAAAATTAATTCTAGTCAAACCAAGTCTAACAGCCAAATGTTTTATGCATGTCACCATACTTAGCGGTCTCACTCAGTTTTCAAATTTAAAATGTATAAAATAGGAAACTTGATTTAACAGGTGACCTGTACTAAGCAGTCGCTATTTCAGTTTCTCTTGCCTGACCGCTTAATACAGGTTTGATTGTATTTACAATTTAAATAGTGGAGTGCTATCATGGTAATTATTAGAAATACAGGGTTATACCATAACGCGTTTATAACTGATGTTTGACTTCCACGACGCTTTTTAATAATGACGTCATACAATATGGTTGATTGCGTGTTTTGTCCAAATCTGTCTGTCTTGTCCAGAAGTCAGTACAATACATGAAATTGAAAATTCTCGCAAGCCTGCTTACAAGATGGTCTAACCTTATACTTTTATTATCCTTAGGGTGCTATAAAGAAGACTTTGTATGAGTTGTGACGTGCCTGAATTCCAAAAGTTTTGAAACCCTCTCAACTTTTTAAATAAATTGTTATATTATGATTAAATGATAAAAAAAAATTATTTTAACTACATAGGTATCTTAGCGTGGGGTTAAAATTTTATGATTATTCGTTCCCCATCCCCTTATTTGCCTAATAATACGCTTATTTCTGTATGTACCTACACTATTTTTATTAAAACTCAAATATAATCCATTAATTTTGATACTACTAGATCCAATACATCAGAAAAGATCAGTTGTTACGTTTATATAGATAAGTATTGTGGCCATCCCACCTTTTAGTGAGAGTGGTCATGCTACATAAGCGTGGAAACTTGTAGATTCAATTTTTGGTTCCACAAAATATCGAGGAGTTGAGTTATTTAGAAGATTGAAAAACGAGTGGAACTCCTTTGGACATCAAATATAATGAATTAATAATTATGAACAATACTACATTACCTGACTGGACGAAATAGGAGGCAGTCAAGCTAAGATATAGAATGAAAATATTTTGTTAAATCATTTGATAATTAAATTAAAACTTCTTATAAAAGTTGAGAGGGTTTCAAAAATATTTTTTGAATTACGGCGCAGCCTACTGTACAAATTGTAACTTGTGTAATCAAATTATTTGGACAATCTGTTTATAAGAACAATTTACAACTCCATACACAACATAGGGGTATATGTATATAAAATTAAAAAACTGTATACGAGTATAGTTTGTGAAAAAATGGTCTTAAATCCAATAATGACTCGAGTCCAAATAAATTCAAGCCGCGAGTACTCATCTCTGCTAAAGACTCGTAATTTGACAATTACCTTGGTAACTATCTATATGAATAAAGCAAAGTTTGTCTGTCTATCTGTGGAGGATTGATATTTAGTGCGTGCTTAATATCTTAAAACTGCATGACTGAAAGGTGTTGCGATAACATAAAAGCAAGTATGATAAATATATCCGTTGATATGAGTACCATAATTTATATATATTCAAAAAATTGATAAAGTCCTTAGAAGCCGTGATTTTTAAGGTTAATTGAACCTGATAAAAATTGGATATTTGCTCACACTCATCATTAAGGATGCTGTAACGTCATGACGTGAAAATTATTATTAAAGAAGCGTGTATAAGTATTCACGTTGCAAGAATAACGAAAATAAGAAAGAGATTAGATTGTTAAGAGTATGCCTCACCAACTAATAATTGATTATATTGATGACATGAAAATTCGATTTAAAGTTCAAATACCACACAATCAAATTGACTGAACTTGTATATGATATGTTCATGTAAAAATTTAAACAAATATCAATCATAATAATAACTTGTTAGACAGTTTTTCAGTGGTTTAATATTGTATTTGACTCTTTAAAAAATCCTCTTTGGTTTTTTATTGAAATAAAAACTTATAATGCGTTTTTCTCTGTTTCATCAAAAAAAATCCCACCTTGCTTTTATGTTATTGCCACACAAATATAGGCTAAGAATAAATAAGGAATAAAAGGAGTTTTAAAACAAAGAAAGAAAAACATATCATTGGCTATTGTTTGTTGATAATTTGTTCTCCGTATTGGATTTTAATTTTATGTGCAGGATTAAACTTTTTAAATAATTGAAATTAATGTCAGAGAATGTCTGTAGTTGGGCAACTTTTTTAGTACTTAAAATAATATAGAAAATAATAGCAATAAAGCTTATTCAGAAAATGGTGATAACTTAGTTATACTAATTGCACGTAAAACTTTGTTTTTCTACCTTTTTCAATCGAAAAAGGGGGTATTCTTTAATTTATTAGAATTTGCCATCTACTTATATAATATTAATAGATTGTAATTTATTGCCTGATTATATCTTTAGTTAGGAAATTTAACTAAAAATTATTACATTGAAGACAACTTAATTTTATATTCGAAATTATATTGGGCCTGCTATAAGTAAACACGTGCCTTGTCTCTCAATTAATGTCTGCAAGTAATACTGTATTGAGCAAATATTTGTATTGGTAATTATCATTATTGTAAAGCTATATGTAATAACCCAACGTTAAATCAATTAGTGCCACACAAACTTATTGACTTTATTATATTTTAATGGATAACATCTAAAAATGAATTTTTTTAATATCTATTTCTTGGGTTTTAACTCATAACTATTTTGGCATATAAAATGATAAACCCGAAAATTAACCTAGTAACTTTAGTAATTAGAACAATGTTTTGAAGGAAACGGCTTAGCCGTTATAACGTTTTATTCATAGAGATGAAAAATATAGACAGATGCGAGGGTGTCCAAAATTAATGATTTTTCCCAAAAATGTAATATTTGAATTTTTTGTTTTAAATTTTATATTTGAAATTAAATGTTTTACCAAAAATTAAATTTTCTGTCAATAACTATTATGTATTTTTGAAAATTTTCTCCCTAAAATGTAATACCAATTTTTTTTTTCAAAAAATTTATTTTTTGTGAATAACTATGAATTTTTGAATTATTTTTCAAAAAAATTAATTTTCTTTGGATAGCTATGGACTTTTGAGATTTTTCTCCAAAAAATTTGATATTTCAATTTTTGGACTTTTTTATGAAAATGAAGGATGCCGACATAGTTGACGAGCAAATCATTCCAATTTTAGTATTGATTAGTTAGTATACTAACGAAATAGATGGCGCTTCAAGTATTTTTGTATGATTGATCCTCATTATATTTTACATTGGATTATATTTTTCTTTCTGGAACTCCTCCGTTTTTATTCAAGTATACATGATAATTCCATACAAAATCTAGAGATATTGATGTATGATTAACCATATTTCCCATTATTTTCGTCAATTCACTTTCGGCTTCAAATATTTCCCTTGCTTTTGCACAGCATAAGTATTTTGTTTTCATGAATTTGTGCTTATTTTCTTATGTGTACTGCCACAGCTGCTTGCAGCTAAGCTACTCTCCTCACAAACATTTTATAAATTGTCTGGATCACCAGGTTAATTTTCGTTATTTTCTCTTATTATGAACCGGCCGGTCATATTTTTTAAAGCTCTACCCATATACATCTAAAAATAGAAGAACGTTTAATGTTTCCTTAATTGGCCAGTGTATTTGAATTTATACTATACATCTATGGTAGGGTGACCAATAGAGTTGTATCAGTCATTATTTATTCGGTCCAGTCCAGTTTTGGACCGGTCCTTGAAATTTTTCATAAAATATATCGATGGTTTATTAAACCAAATAAGATATATAAGATGTGAATGGAGGTTATTGGACATATATTGCAAAAACCATTCTCTTTTTCATTATAATACGAACATATTATATTGCTACTTGGTTAATATAATTTATTCTATTATATAACGGAATAACTAAAAAAGGAAAAACACCCTCATTGACGTCACGAGGGATCGATTTTATCTTCTCTATGTACCAACAAGTGGGACTGGACCGCAGTTCTAAATAAGAACCCATACAATACTAGTGACCAACCATCCTCTTTTCCCCAGAGATGTTCCCTTTTTAAACCCTGTCCAAGGTGACAGGACTCTTTATTTATAAATCTATAAAATTTCCGATTTTATCAATTTTAACAAGATTTTAAATTATTTCTTGTTAATTTATCATCTAAAGCAAATAATTAAGAAACCAAAATGTAATAATTTTTAACCCCTTTACTCTAAAATTGACTCTGATTGGGCTCAGGAGCTATGCACAAAGTATGTAGACAGGTCCGAGGGGGTTTGAAATTACCATGTATATCTGGAGCTATCTGGACACAATGCAGATAAATAAAAAAGTGCGCCAGCTCCAAGACACGGCTTGTTTTTAAAAATTGATTAGTCATTGTTTTCAGTAGTGAAATGTATATAGCTTCAGGATTTCGATCGTGATTGCTAAGTTTAAAGTCATGGGATGGAAGTGCTGTACCCCCGGATGTCGTCAAGGTTATGACGGCACCCCCAAAACTCCTAACATCTTATACCATGGTTTTAATGTGCTTCCTAATCTGGAACTTGAATCCAAATGGGAGAGGTCTGTTCCAAGACAGAAAGTGGATCTCAAGAGGAATTCAAAATATCGACAATTAATTACTAAGAATTCAAAACTGTGCAGCCTTCATTTCACGAAATCGGATTATAACAAAGACAGGGTAGTGGTTGTAAACTTAATCGGCAACAGGAACTAAGGTAGGTCTCTCATGGGCACAAGTTCAAAAATAGGTTCTAGCTTTGGGTAAAAGGCTAAGGGATTTTAAAATGAAAATATAGAACTAATTCAAGGATTGACATATGTATTTAATTGAATTACTTAACTTTTCAGGAAACTGAAAATGGATGCTGAACCTTAAGTGTGGCCAAACCTTCAGGTTTGCCTCTCTTCTCACCCACCTCTTCCTAGACCCATCCGAACAACTGCTAGTGGCCTACGACTCGAGCTCGAAAACGAGCGTCAGGAAGCCTCGGAGCTCAAAAGGTTTGAAGAAGAAGAGACGCTAACCGTTAACGAACTTTATGGTAAGTTGTTAGTTGAAACATTACCGTCGAGATTTATACTCATTAAATCCCCCAAATTTGCCCTTATTAAGCTAGAAGCGACTGAAGGTGAGGGCCTTGATATTGAGGCTAGCCTCGAAATCTAAGAAGAACTTCCCTTTCGAATTTTTCATTAGCATCATACGCTAAGCAGTTTTTCAGTCTCGCACTGTCTTACCACAAAGGCTAATGTCATCAAGTCAGTAACTGAATTACTCAATTAATCAACATTGCTGCGTATTTAGGATCAAAAGAGTTCTTGAATAATGAAGATGCTTATGAAATCCTCATGGGCTTATTGAACAAACTACTTGTATCCCCAGACTTCAAGGCAATTTGTTCTCCAAAATTGTTTTTCATCATAGAACAGATGACATAACTCTTTCAAAAACCCAACAGAAGGAGATTTTCACCTTGTCCTATTTCTGTTTGAATTCTGTGGCAAAATTTAGGACGACCCTCTATGATCAAGTCTTCAAGTTGAATTGCCTTACAGTTCCATTTACTAAGTATTTCAGAACTTTGTCTACTGCAGTTACCGTTAGACTAGCAGTTGATAACCATCCAGTCAACAGGAAGTTCTTGACTAATTTTCTCGGTGGTGGTGAGCTCTAGACTTCAATTACTCACCCATACAACACCAATAGAAAAGTTCATCTCATCTTCGACCCTGTACACAATTATAACAAAAATATTTACAACTTCTTCCAAAGGCAAGGAATGTTCAGCATTCCCCTGAACCGTCTAGGAGATTTATCATCATCACACCCTACTTTTGCCCAAATCAAAGAAATCCACCATAAAGAGTCAAGAAAGAGCTCAGAAACTACAATCGCAGCAATCGTTGATACTGTGTGTGATCTAGGTCACAAATGGACAGGCATCCTTAGTAAGATTTCACAAATCCTCTTCAACGTGATGGGCAAAAATTTGGTTGCTCAACTCATTGACAACATCCAACAGAAAGACGGAAAAAAATAATCTGAAAATAAGCTCAAATCTAGAAAGGTTGCCTAGCTTCAATAAGACAATGTTTAAGTTATGAACATTAATTTTCCTGGTGTGTACATCTATTTTTGAAATAATTAATGTAAATTATATTGGTGATATAGTGCAGCTTATTTAGTCTTGAATTCTTATGAATTGTCCTATTATGAATAAATATTTATAGATTTTAACTCTTAAAACTCTTTAAATCAGAATTGAAAACCCGTATTAATATATTTTTATTAAGTAAAAAACATATTCTTAAACAGCCCTTGGAGCGCGCGTTTTCAAGTGGTTGAGACGTCCATGGAAATTACACTCACGAAGGGAGCATCGCCTTCAAAAAAATTTCCCTTCATTTCGCTCAGCGTAAACACTTTATGGATTTTATCTCTATGTTTTCATTAGATTGTCTACTAGTAACTATGAGCAGAAAGAAATACATTCAAGTCTCACTACGCATAGGTAGAAATTATTCAGCTGCCGATCTTCAATTCTACTTTGAGTGCAATATGGACTTACACTAATAACTAAAGAAGGGGTCCGCCAAAAGAAAAAAAAAAAACTAAGTACAGCAATTAGAAAATTAAAGAAAAAGTTGATGCGTGTGCTCTTTTGTCTTTTTTTTTTATTGTTTAATAAGTTGTGAGGGTGTTAACGTCCCTCTCTAAAAGAAGAATTCTCCCCTAATTTTGGTGTAAATTGATTTAAAAATGCATAATAAAATAAATTCATAGGAATTTAAATATAGTTGTAATATTTCCTTTGTACTATTGCTATTTTCAATGTAGAAGGTTCTCTTTTTTATAGCAGTAATTCATTTTCTCAACCTAAAATCATATAACAGGTAGCTGATATAAAAAAACAAGGCTCTTAATTCTTTAATTCCATATGCCTCGCTCCCGCCTTTTCCTCACGCTCTTAGAAAAATCCCATCTCTACTCATAACTACCCAACAATTACTCAGTGTTACTCACCATCATTTAAGAGCACACGCACTTGTGATTAATTTATACTTAAAATTTTACTCCTCAAGAATAAAAGAAAAATACATTACTATTTTCTAACGCTGTATTTTATTTTCTAGAAAAAAAAAAATGGATTCGTAGTGAAAAAAAAAATTTGAAAACACAGGGGACGGATAGAATCTTTTTACAAATTGTATTTACATACTTTAGGAAAAACCTCAATAAGGAATCCAACTTTCTTCATACATTCAATTGAAATTTTTAAAGTTTGATGTTTTTAGTACCCTTCAAGTACATGAAATGTATTCTTCTTCAACGAAGACTATAATTATATTAAGATTTTCTTGGAAATTTTTTAAGCCATGTATAATACTAATGTTCTAGAGACATATTAAGAGTCGTGGTAGACTATATATGTACATCAAGGTTTCTCAAACTTTTTCAGGCTAAAACCCCTGGCTTCCATATATACTTCTAGCGTCTCTTAAACACATACAAGTTTTTTTTCTAAAATCGAAATAATGGGATGGGTGTATTTGGTCTAGGTATAGAAATATTAGTTCCTCCATATCAGGCTTAAACTTACTAAAAAGAAGACGTAGATCCCCACGTTTGTTGATTCTAAGCATGTTCATTTGATTGAAAAAACAACCAATGCAATTACACAGAAGCCCCGTTTTACAAAAAAATATGATGATCGAAAAGCAATAAAATATATTTTCACCTTATTTTATAAGCCTGGATAGAGGTCAGATACTTTTTTAAAGCCAAAAGTCTTGATATGATATCCTGAACTGAAGTTTCCCTGACGTCATAATTTCTCATTCTTTCTCGAAATTGGAGACAACGACAGCAGATAGTCTAAAATCAATTATTGCAGCCTTTTAATAATAATGATATGAATTTCAAACGGAAAATATTTTATTAGAGTAGGAGGAGAGAGAACTTGAATCAATATAAATGTTCTATTTATGTATATTTATATTTCTATTTATGTATGTTTACATTTTAATTTTTTGTTACAGGAGCTATTGGATTGGATGACATAGAAGTTCCTCTTCATGATACCAATTATATTCGTCCATTAATCCTACTGTAATGGTTCATGGTAGATATAAGAAAAAGTTGTATTGCTTTACTTAATTAGATGTGATATACTGCAGCCTCCTCCCTCCGTCTACAGATAACCTCTCCACATAATGTGACCTTCCATTAACTTTCCTAATCCCCCAAGGTGCTAATTGTCCGAATATCTCCAAAAAGTAATGATTCATTTCCTCCTAATCCAATAATAAATTCTTCCCTTTGCAAAGTTAATTTCTTATTATTAAAAGGTTGCAATATTTGAATTTAAACTATCCATTGTCGTTGTATCTAGTTTCAAGATAGAAAGAGAAAGTATGACGTGCGGGCAGGCAAATTTATACAATGTACCCGGTGTTCTTGATTAAAAATAATTCTCGCTCCACGTCTCTTGTTTCCTCACTGCTGACTTCTAAGAATGGATTGACAACCCAGTCTAGTACTATTAGTTATAAAAATCCTGGTATCGTTCAGACATGTATCTTTGAAACGAATCCAGGAGAGCATAATACACTTGAAGGTGATAATCTGATATGTTGTTTCCTTTATCCAATTCACAGCGGATTAGAAACTGGTAAAGTTCATTACGGGCTAAATTTCGTTTTAATAACTTACACTTAGATAGGAAGCTGGAGGTAATAGATCTAACTTTGAAATAATTGGTATAATTTCCTTGGAACAGGAAATTAATTTAATTGAGTTTTGTGAATATTTCTTACGATAATAAGCAATGTCATCCTTCATGTTCTTAAATCCTCACAGAGCTTAGTTTTAGATTCGAACGTAGAATAAAAAAGTTTGAGGAAGTTTCCCTTTGATAACCATGTACCTTCTGTGTGTAGGAATAAACGTTAAAACTGTTCATCAGTATTGATGCCAACCTGTCGAAACAGTCTGGAATTGAGGAAATGTGTCAGATCTTATTCACTGCTGTGATAACAGTATTAATTGATTTGGCAAGTCGACTAATAAGAATTTTATGCGATCAGATGCTGCTTGGGGATTGCACAAAGCACTGCAAGTACACCAGTTACAGGGTTTCAAGGAACTGATGACGACCTATAATGGATTGTGCGCTATCTATTTCATCTCAGTTTTTCTTTTAGTTATCTGAATAATCTGGGATCAAAGTAATTCAATACTATAATCGTTCCAAGTCATTTTTTACCCTTAAAACAATAGCCAAATTAAAAGTAGGATTAATTAAATTTATGTGAAAGTGTTTTTTTATGATTAAAAAGTGTTTTTATTCATTCTGTATCTTGTTCTGAATACAATATATTTCTATTTTTAGGCTGAAAATTATAATAAATGACACTTTTTTATACACTTATAACTTATTCATAATACATAGTGATGAGGAATATGATAGCATATATTATAGAAAAATATTCAATGTATAATTTAAAAAAAAGGAAGATATATTTAAAAAAAATTCATCTCCAAGGTTTTTTGTTCCATTTTGTATTTCTTAATGGGATATTTTGTAATATTAAACTTCTTTACTCATCGTGAAGGGATCGTTTTATTGTTGCGATATTTCATTCCCAAGGAAGAAGCCTACTTCACTCCCTTATGAGGTCTGGTATTTTTCCTCAGATGAATCCTTTTCCATCGTCTTTCGTGGAATTTTGAAAACCAAATTCGAACATTTTTTGAGATGGATGATCAAGTTAGAAGTGTCTTCCACCGATTGACTACGTCTTCCTTTTACGAGGCATGAAGCCATGAAATTGTCATTGAAAGCAGACAAAATATGATGATAATATTGACTATTTGCAGAAGCACTCCCATAAAAAATGGGATTACTACAAAATGAAACAAAATATTTATTCTTAGTAAAATGGACTCATTTAACTGAAAGCTGAATTATGTTGCCGCAAAAATGCTGCACAATTTATCTTCTATGTATGAAAGCCATTTAATCTCTTCTTCCTTGAACTGAAACTTCATAATTTGTGTGCATAATCTTTCTTACTGCCTAATCGTCTAAGCCTTACCAGATCTAGAAATCAGCCAAGATATGTTGCATAAAAACCGTTAGAGGATTCTTATGAACTGATTAAACCCACATTTCCAATAGCTTTTCGAGTCATGAACTTTTCAAAAAGCAGTGGCTTTAATTGGTTTAAATGGTTAAAGAAATAAAAGATTATTGATGCAAAAAATAATTTTAATACTGAGTTATAATTACTGGACGTCCTTAAAGTACTTGCTTGAGGATTCAGGATATATAATTAGGGGTTTAGTTGATGGATTTTACTTTTTTTGTAATTCCACGTATTTATTCTAAGTAGTCAGTTTGCATTTGAGAGTAATAGTATACTGATTATAGGATAAAATATAAAGGCACCGATAATGGAGAACAATAATACGATCTCGATATAACGTACTTCTATCCTATCAACCGGACAATGTTCAACATATTCATTGCCACTACCTTGTAATCACATCTTTTAAATTTTGTAAATCAATTTGTTTGTATTATGTAAAAGCAGCTTTTTTTGCCCCACCGCCCCCAAATATCAAAGCACCACTTCCATTGGGGCAGAGTATGCATGGTTGTAATGAAAAAAAAAAAAAAAACCTTTAAAAATTTAAAAAAGGAAAAACGATTTTGTTTAAAAAATGAATAATAAAATAAATATATATGAATTGAAATATAATTAGATTATTTTCTATACACTAATGCTATTTTTGATGTAGAAATGTTCTAAATCTTTATAGAGTAATTCATTTCTCTAATTCCCCCCAAATCAACCACAGGCAGCAGATATTAAAAAAACTTTTAATTCAGTATTACCATATGTCTCGCTCCCGCCTCCTCCTCGCGCTCTTTTTTTCATCACAAAAAGGAAAACTATATTTTTTAATTTTATCATATTTAAAACAATGATAATTTCAAATACACTAACTCAACTAGATTTTCATATATGATAGGAAAGTTGATTTTAGGTTATATCCTCTACCTATAGATTGTATACTGGGCGGTCTATTGAAATCCGAACAATTACTAATGCAATAATTAATGAAGGCTGTGTGATTGAATTTAATTCACATTTCGATATATTAAAGCATAAGAAATTAGTTACAGAAAAAAAAAAAAAAAAACTAGAGCCCTTTAACTTACGTACAAGTCGAGAAAATGACACTTGAACTTGATCGATGAATTTCCATGCGCCCACTCAAAGTAATTGTGCGTCTTCACGACCACTGATTACGGCATCAGCAAATCCGAAACGTTGAAAAGGAAGACAAACTCTGTCAAAAAGGCTAAACTGGACCCGGAGGAGTTAAAGAGAACAGCCCAGGACAATCCCCTCAAGTACATCAAGGGCCATGCAAGAGATATCCTGGTTTTACAAAGGCTTTTTCATAAGGCTATCAAAAAAGTGGGTCGTAAGAGCCTTTTGAGGGTAGAGAGACCACTTTTGACAGCATCAATGGAAGAAACAGATCTCCTCCGTTGCAAGACTCTTTTGAATGTGTCTTTTGAGCTCTTGTGAAATCTTTTTTTTGCCAATTTTTTGCCTTCCTACCGCCCTAATCCTAACATCCTTGGCTTCAACTTTTGCTGCCTGTCCAGGAGAAGGCCTGTAGTGTTCATCATCCAAACACTTAGGGCCTCAAAGCGACTGTCATCCAGCACTGGGACACCATGACGATAAACTAAATCCACAGTGGGTGCCAGGCCTATTGTATTATTTGTTTTTTAAAATTCTTTCGTTAATTAATTAATTATATATTGTTGAAGTTTAAAATTCAAATTGTTCTGATATTAATAGTCCATTTGGTACTTCTACTTTGCTCAAACGAACAGTAGGATCCAACAAAAAAATTGTCAGTTAATGTATTCTGCCTGAATAAGGCAAAATTTGGATCAATCAAATTTTTAGAAAGTTAAAGTCAATTATTTCTTCCTTTCACCTTGTATAACGCCTATAATATGGACAACGGACCTTTAGCTTTCGAGACTATATTTAATTTGAGAGCATTTTGTGTGTTAATTAAATTGATCGTTGTTCACTGAGGGTTTCAAAATAATTATGAAGCTTACATTTTTAAAATTGATTCACTTTTTAGCTAAGACTCAAGGCTTTACTGCGTCTGGAACAGTTTTTATTCAATTTTCTCATAATTATTTCAATATTTTATTAGATATTCATTAGGCCTTAGAGTGTACCAAAATGACAAAAGTTTGTTATTGCCGGATATCTTTTATTTTGTATTTTATTCATCTAATCAAGAAAAAAAAGTATCTTTAAAATATCGAACAAACTTATTCTTTCATGCTGTTCCTGTATAATTATCGAGTTGGATCGATCAAGATATAGGATTTAAAAAGAATACTTTAGATTAGAAGTATATTTTTCTACAATATTTGGACAAAATTGCTTTAATTTGTCTCACATTGTGAGGATTTTAGTCCTGAAAATGTTGAAAGTAAATAAATATAATCTTTTGGGACCGCACTTTACGTGCAGTTATTTAATTTTTTTCTTCGCATTTTTACGACTCAAATCTTGTTTTTCGATTCCAAATGTCCCATATATTATTATCAAATATACTTTCAGAGATTTGTATGCCAAATAAGAAATCTGATAAGACCGATTTGTCATTTTGGACTACAAAAACTGTACTTTAAATTCTTAAAACCACCCCATTTGATTTTTTGACCATGACATGTATCATTATTTTTTAATATTTCAAAAAGGAGTTATGAAGAAATAGTTATTTTTACTTGCTTTTTGTTTTATTAATAAGGATTTCAATTTTGGTCTGATACAGACGTCTCATCTTTCATACCTGTAAACGTGAGATAAGGATTCTTTACTTCTTTTACCAATTCCAACTTTGCGTAAATAACATTATATTCTGTGTAAGTTAAAGGGGTGAAGAGAAACGACAAAGTTGTCTATCACAGAATTGTTGCTGTGACAAGTGACTCAGTAGCGTTGTTCCGATCCTGAATATGATTAATAAAAGTAGGATTAATGTCGAATTTAGGTTCTTAGTATGGATGAAAAGTTAGGCGCCAATAATATTTTTATTTTGGAAAAGTTAATGGTTTATGCTAAACAATGAGAGTAAAGTAAAAAACGTTTCTGAAAGTTGTTATAATTTTTGAAAAATATTTAGAAGTAGTTCAACGGCCGTATCGTTTAGAAAATTTACGTTTAAAAAAATAAAAAGTGTTTGCTTAAATACAGTCCATATGCATCAAATTAAAGCTTTTTTGTTAGGATAATAAATTGAGCTTAATAAATTTTGAAAAAAATAACTTTTCTAACTGTTTAGAAAAAATATATATTTATATGTCAAAAATAACTTCAATTGAAGTTGATTTAGCTCATGACCGCTCTTTTATTTTTTTAGCATATTGCAACCCAACTATTGGGGCAAATATATCAAAATTTTGAACTATATTTAATTCATATGAAATTCAGTAAAAAAAATGATCTAAATGTTAGGGACCTTTTTTAACCTTTTCATGGAAAGATACTATTTTAATTCAATTTATAGCACAACATTGGCGTTTAAAATGTTTTTCCCGAATTTTTTAACTCTACATATATCATTTTTTATATTATTAGAATCAGCTAAATGTCTGTGCCCTAATATGGAAGAACTTTCACATAATAGAAAAACAATTCGTCAAAACAAGGCAAAGAACAGACTCAAAAAATTATATGATATCAAAGCAAATTTCAGTCCAGAACTTCCTCTTGTTACGCTTGAGACGAAAAAATGATTCCAAATCTTAATAGAACATAAATAATTGATTGATTAGATGTGTTAGTTTCAGGAAAATGAATTTTAAACTTATATAGGTGTACAAAATTTCAACTGGGAACTGCGAATACATTCTAGTTTATAGCTAGAGTTGTTATTATAGAAATAATATCCAAATAATGTGCCTGGCAGATAACAAAAGATATTTTTCACATATTTATTGTTTTCGTGCTCGTTTCACTTCTTGGTTTAAAGCTTTTGCCATATTACATGATGGTGTAACCTTCTATTTCTATTAACATTGCGCTCTTAGTATGTAATGATCTTGCTGAAAGAGGAGTGGCTCTCATCACAGAATATCTTTGGTTACTCTACTTTAATGTCCTCTACTAGCCGTGCAAGACCCTCAAAGGATGTACCCTAAAGCAAACAAGAAAATACTAATCAAAAATCATTAGCATTTGTCTAAAACCTACATTAAGAAATTAGAAAATACTTACGAGTATATCGATGATTTTATAAAAATAAAAATATACTGATTTGAAAATAAATTTACTTCTAAAATGAAATATTGGCAACTTAATCAATCTTGTGTCTAAAATATGTAAATACAAGCAAAGGGTTGCCCTGTGTTGCTTGGCTAAGGAGGTAGCAGGCATCACATTAACAATGGTAAAAATAATTGAAAAATTATTCAGAAAATAATTATATATAGAGAATTATTCTATTATACTAATAATTATAATATGAATATTACGTTGCTGTCGAGAAAGATTCTGATAATTCTAATTATCTTGCTACGACAATAACGATGAAGCGGGAGTTTGACTATATTTTATACTATATAAACTTATCCCCAAAGGTGAACATCCACTTTGGAAGGGGCATGTAAAAAAATAGAAACCAAAAATCTATTTGGTAACCGTAACAATTTGAAGAATGATTTGGAGGAGAGAAAGAATAATGCTCATGACGTTTTATTAGATCAGCTATACTCAGCTGTGACAAGCGAGGAAGGAAAAAAGATATAAACAAGGAGATTTGCTAGAATTACTCCGATGTGGATCCGCAAATCTATTCGAAGTCCAACAAGGACTTACAATTAAATCTCCACAACAAATACTCAGGTTTATTCTTCGTCTTTTATGAGCACAAACGAACGTTCAAACAGGTTTTTGAATATAAATGAATCTATCTAGGAGAGGATTTTCACTAGTCTGGAATTAAATAATAATGACAACTGCCAAGGAAAAGAAAATTCATTCTTTATATTAGCAATTCCAAATTAAGGGCCAGCTAAATAAAAAACACCGGATTTACATGTATGGTCATGAGCTAAGTTTCAATGAATTTCAATTGACGTCATTTTGGACATATCAATAAAATATTTTTCCATTAAATCATCAAGTATATTTAATTGTAAATTTAGTAAGCTCAATTTATTATTTTTTACAAAAAAGCTCTAATTTGAATAAATGTGACATTTGGTATCAAAAAACCATATTTGAGTATTAAAAATGAAGAAAAAAATCAAAATGTCTGTTTGTTTAGGCGGTACCAAAAGATTATATATTTATTTACTTGTAACATTTTTAGGAATAAAATACTCAGAGTGTAAGGCAAATTAGGGCAATGTTGCTTAAATATTATATTAAAATATGCTTCTAATCTACAATATTTAATTGCTTAAAAATCCTGTATCTCGATTTAATTCGATAATTTTATAAAAACAGTTTAAAAAAATCAATTTTTCGATCTTTTACGGATTTTTAATTCAAAACCTGTATATGAAGGACTTTCTTTTCAGAAGAATTAACAGTTATTTTATTTTTAGATGAGTCAATTACAAAATAAAAAATATCGTACAATACCAATTTCTGAACTTTTGTCCTTAGGATACAGTCTGATATAAATAGAATACTACGGAATTATTGTTTTAGCTAGAAGTAGTATCCGGCATTGCCCGTATTTATTAAGCGAAGACGAACAGACAAAGTTAGCTTTAATAAAATGTAAGATAAATCCCCCAGAAATCCTCAGTTTTACTTTCCGTTTTTCATGAGCATACTCAAACGTAGTTACTCAATTCTTAGATGTTCTCTCCCCTATAATGAAAAAATAATAATAACTACTTAAGAAAAATAAAAGGTGGATTTATGGGGAATTTTTTAGTCTGAAGCTGAAATTTAGCTAAATACAATCGTTGCTAAACCTAATTTAAGTTCAGGGGAGTTTGCATGCATATATTTTGAGAGGGGCTTGATTTTTGAAATGTTTTTGAGCAAAAGTCCAAAAATTAAAATTTTTTCGATTTTTTTTCGAAAATCCATAGCTATTCACAAAAACTAAATTTTTTGGAAAAATTTCAAAAATCTGAAGCTATTCAAAGAGAATTAAATGTTTTAGAAAGCAAATTCAAAAACCCATAGCTATTCACAAAAAAATAAGTTTTTTGGGAAATTTTTTTCCAAAATTGAATTTCAAATATCATATTTTTGGAAAATAATTTCAAAAGTTGAGTTTTAGATATTTATTTTTTTGGGAAAAATTTCAAAAATCCAAAGTTATTGACAAAAAATTAATTTTTTTGGAAAAAAAACTCAGATATTACATTTTTTATTCTGCTGCATAATTTGCCTGAACGACGAAGAATTTGTCAAGTAAAAAGCATTTTTTTTTCTTTTCGTTAAAAATGAGTCGTCAACTTATATTTCATATGGCTGCAAGGAACATGAGTTGACCTGAAGGCCTGCTAGGTTTCATTCATTAGTACATACTGTTCTTATACAACTCTATAAGTATATTATTTTCTTTTTTTATATGACTCAATGCTACATTCAAAACAAATGAGGAAGTTATGTGATCAAAATTATCGACAATTGCAAAATTCCTTTTTTGGGCTTCTAGAACCAGGGGCTAGGGGCGTTTGCAGGAGCTGGGCTAGACTGGCTAAGTCCTCCCAAAATTAAGGAATTTGTGCTTTTTATAAGGAAATTTTATATTTGAAATTAAAATTTTTTTTTTGTTTGGCTATAGAGTTTTGAAATTTTTTCCGAAAAATTTAATGTTTGAAATTTAGTTTTAGATATATTTTTTTTTTAAATATTTTTTGTGAGGCTACAGATTTTTGAAATTTAAAAAAAATTAAAAAATTTGAAACTTAGTTTTAGATTTTTTTGTTAATTATTGTAAATTTTTAAATTAAAAAAAAAAAAATTAAATTTGAAAATTAATTTTTAAATTTTTTTTCAAAAAATTTATTTTTCATTAAAAAAAAAAATATTTCCATTTAAAAAAAAAAATCAATGTAACCCTCCCTTCCCCCCAACCCCCCACTTCCAAATATATATAAACCTACGGACGCCCCTGAAAACGCTCCAGATGCAACAACTGAAAGGTTTTTTACATTAAAGATTGTACTACCCAGTTAAATCTACCGCTGGAGAAGCTGAAAGACTAATGTTTTGAAAGAGCTAGAACAACATATAGAATTACATTTATAGTGTAGCCAGATAAAAAGAAACATCACATGACTCTGTACTTTTCCATTGCGTCAATCGCTCGTTGGATTTAGTATTACAAGAAGTGGAAAAAAAGTGTATATTGCTGTTGACGATTTAAACTTTGTTTGAGAAGTCGCTGTTGGGAATAATTGGCTAATTAGTTCGGTTTTATTTTTGAAGGAAAAGTTACAAGATACAACATAGGTAACGACAAATTAAATTCAAATACTCAATCAAAATCCAGCTTTCTATTGTTATAATATAAAGTATATTCTTTAATTTTCGCTGTGATTTAAAACAAAAAAAACAAAAACAAAAATAGAAAATATATTAGCTTCCAAAAGAGATCCTTCATTTTAGTAGATTTTTTTAACTTATTTATAACATCTTGAGGAATTGTAATCAAGATCAAGAAAAAAAACCCCACTTTTTAAGTGCTGCAATTATATTATCAATTGTTATTAACTTTGATTTTCATCTATAAATTCTTTCACGTCGAACTTTAGCTCTGAATCACTAAAATTGGTAATCTACGACTTAAATAACCTTAGTAAGAATGGGCTTTAGTCAGGGCCTAGAGCAAAGATATTTTCAATTTTTTACTAAAAAAAATTCATCTTTTTTGTATCAAATTAAATACAGAGCCCTTTCTTTCAAATAATCGTTTTTTATAAGAAATTTTTTAGATTTATTATTTTTTTTAAAGAAAAGGCTAATCCTTTTTATAGCCTTTTTTTAATAAATCATGTTCTTTTTTAATTTAATAGCCTTTAAAAAGAAAATAATAATTCTTTCTATTTTTAGAGTTGATATATTTACATTTTTTTATAAAATTCTCCAAGGGAAGGAACCCAATGCTTTATCAAATCCGTACTAGTTTTAGCCTATGAGCGTTTCAAGACCTGAATTTTGTTAAATTGGTCTATTTCTTGAAAATGAATGATTTTGTGAACATTTTTCACAATGTATGTATTTGGTTTTCACTCTCAGGATCCCATTTTCCCGGGCTTGGAGTTTGACACCTATGGGAAGTTTCCGGGAAATTTTTCTTTTCCAGAAAATTCCTTCATTTCATTATAGGTATCTGTGAAAATATAATAGAGTTTGTGTGTGTGTCCTTTATGGATCCCGGGTTAATTAATTACAAAGGGGATCCTTATATTTCCGGGGATCCCCATCACAGAAATTTTCCTGGGAAATAAGAAAAAAAAAATATGATGGAACGACGTTGCTCAATGGACAACGTACTCCGGATAAATTATTATCTTGAACTCAATATACGTAGGCCCCGGTAGTTCCTAGAGAGGGAAATATACATCAAAGACGAATCCTAGGTCATATGGAGTAAATTTAATACTATAATGTTTACCTATACTTAATCAGTACAACTCCATCGAACCAATAAAAATGAACACTTAAAAAAATGGTATATAAGTAATTTTAAATATAAATCTACTCTGATTAAAATCTTATTATACATATATATTTACGTCACACATATACAAATATCTTATGTTTCTTTATTCCAAAGAAAATAAACAAGAAGAAGAAGAAAAACAACAACTAAATAACATTGTTTCTAGGAGAGAAACATTTCATTTCTCTTTTTGACAACATAAATAAAACTATTCATTTTTTGTCTTCTTTTCCTTTATTCATTTTTTGTCTTCTTTTCTTTTATTCATTTTATTTGTGGTATTTCATTATTTATATACCTACTATAATTATTAATTGATCTTTATATGGGTACATAATATAATTGATTCATAGCCGTAGGAACATATACGGATCAGTAAGGCTGGGTGCATTTGGTCAAATAAATTACTGTTTTGAGATTAGAAAAGGAAAACGGTTTTTGCGTGTTCTCTCTTTCTTCTTGTTTTTTTCCGTTCATTATTTATTAATAATTGATGTACAACATATCCCCTAATAAAGTCTATAGTTTGTTGCTTACCTTAGTGCAATATTTTATTAGTCAAATGCTTTAAAAAAGTTACCCTTCCGCCTGGATTGCAATTGATTGCATCTGAATCTATCCATTTTCCTTAAGAATTCATATTTTTCCATATGGATATCCTAGACACATGCCTTCTGATTAACTCTTAATTTTCTGTTCAAGGTATCTCGTCTTCCTGAGTCTCACTCGGGGGGATCTCATCTTTTTTAATGGAAGGAGCATTCACTGGGTAGATGCCCCTCCCCATCAAGGTCTCTGATAGTGACTTTTGACATCGTGAATCATTGCCTCAATACTCAAAAATAAATAAATTCCTCCAAATCTTCTACGGAGTAATCGTGTACAGCTATATGAATTTCTATAAGTTGAGTTCTATAAAAAGGTAGAATAATCCACTGAAACCCTAAGTGAGGAACAGAAAGAGTTTTCATCCTCGATCCACTCCTCCTATCTTTACTATCAAGCTCTAAGGAAAAAGATTGACAATTCAGGATATCAAAAATAAGAGACGGAAGGGGTTTGAGAGATATCAGTGTATGGATATATTGCTTACTTAACCTCAATCGGAATGATACTTCAATTGTTAATATCAAGGATTCGAACAACGCCTCTAAGCCTTTTATTACAGTAATCATTCTTCAAAGTCAACAGATTAGTTTTGTTTTCTCACTGCTTTGACTTTTCAAAATACCATGCCACACACAATGTTTTGAAAATACAAAAAAATAAGTAACCGACGTTTCAACTCAAATTTGTGGACAAGATAGGCTATATCAGAGCAAAGTTTAAATTGTGTTTAATTTTACCTATTAATGAAACAAAAAAAACTATTAGAAGTAAATATTGATTCATATTTTCTTTTTTGAAAGCTTATTGAAAAAAAATTAATTAAATATTCTTAATGAATGACAAATATGAAGCAAATAGAATATAAATATACTTAAATAAAAAAAAATCAACACTACAAATTTAGGTGAATTAAATAAAAGATTATATTTTTAAGAGTTGAATTGACAGTTTTTAAAATTATAAATTGGTAAAATAAGGTATCTTTTTTGGCATAAATGAACAAAAAAAGTATATTTAGTAGGTATATATATTACTTTTTGTATTAAAAAAATGAGATTTGAGTAATTAAAATGAAGAGAAACATCAAAATACATGAGCGTAATACGCAGTACTGAAATATAATATTTATTGAATGGGAGCATGTTTAGAAAAAAATACTCATACCATGAGGCCAGTTAGGGAAAAATTGTAAGAATATTTTTGCAAAATATATGTTTTATCTATAATACTTATAAAAAATACAAATTTTGTAATTTGATTCAAATCGATAATTTTAATGAAAAAACACAAAAATTTCATTTTTTGTTCGCCATTTTACAGATTTTCAAATCAAAATGCATCCAGGGAGGACAATTTTTTTGGACGGTTTAAGGTTATTTCTTGTTGAAACGAATAAAATACAAAGTAAATAATATCCAATGATACCAAATTCCCAACTTTTGTCATTTCGGTATGGTCTAATCTCCATATTATATTGATGTATTAAATTAAACATTTATTTTTTCAAAGAAATTTGAGGCTTTTTGTGGTAATAGTTTCATTTTTAATCATTACACGGTGTGTTCTTTATTGTTTATCCCAAAAAAAAAAGAAAAAATAATTAGTTTAGCGATTAAAAAACGAGAAAAAAACAAACAAAAAACAAAACAGTTGTTGCGTGTGCTCTATTTTCTATTTGTTCATTACTTCTCCCTCTGAAGTAAGCACTCTCGCCTATCTTTGCCGTGAATTGTGTTCTTAAAAATGCAAAATAAAAAAATAAATATGTATAAATTAATTTGAATATAATTATAATATTTTCTCTGCACTAATTCTATTTAAAATGTAGAAGGTTCCCCTCTTATCATAGGTGGCTGATATTATCAAGGGGTCTAATTCAGTATTACCATATGTCTCTTTCCAGCCTTTTCCTCGCACTCTTACTAAAATCCCATCTCTATTAATCGGAAAACCCCATGTAAATAAGCTAATACTCAAAAGAAATGAATTTTGAAGACACTTCTCGAGGAATTGACGGGATTAGACAAAAAAAGTAAACAATCTTCGCTAAATGACGTCATCATTAAATGAATATTCACCAATTTTTATTGGAACAATACATATATTAAATAGGTCTAAATAAATGGCAAACAGTTTTTGTTCATGAAATATATTTAAGATTTTATGGAACTAATGCTAAACTGAAATAATTTAGTATAATATTAGTAAAAATGATATCTTCTCTCTTTAAAATGTGAAAATTTTGTCAATGAACAATAACAGGGACACGACCGATTTTAAGTATCAAATTAAGGTCTGATATAACCCCTAAATTGTAACTTAAAATTTGTGATCCAAATAATTATCCTTGACAACAAAATTTCAACTTTTGATGCCTTTGTATTGAGATGCAGTAGGTCACAAAAGTTGAAATTTCTGGTCTTAAAGTTCATTTTCAGGATTCTCGAGGTATAAACATGATGATAGAAAATCAATTCAATCCTAGGTCTTCAATTGGTTTTTCTGGTGTTAAAAATCTACTCCTACTGATATGGATAAATAATGAAAACATGTTAGTCCAAATCTAAACCCATTGGAGTGCCATAAATTAGTCAAAATTAAACCTCACAATAATCAAATGATAAATTTATTGATTTTATTTGAAAGTGAATATATTCGGTTCAATATAAGTCTCTTAAATCTTATGAGGTTTTGAACTATAGTTAAAATTCTTGGGTATCTCAACTCGTCCAAAGTTTGAGTACAAATATTAGGATGTATGTACATCCCAATATTAAATGTGAATGTCTGTGTGTATGTGTATGTGAGTGTGTTTGTCCTTGAATCTCGGCCAAACAAAAGGATGGATTTTCCTGAACTTTTTCCTGTAGGGTTTTTAAGCTCCAAAAACAGTTCTGGTAACATTTTTGTTGGTCTTCAGGCCATGGCGGCATTCAAATTTCATTTTTTCAGCACTTAAATAGTACAACCTGAGGGCTAAGGAGTATTTTGGATATTGACTGGTTCTTTGATGCTCAGGGAAGCGATGGTGGAATAATTTAACCTCCCTCAGGGAACAGCAGCCCACAATCCGTTGGTGAAGGTGTATTCCACCATATTAAAAAGGGATCTTGGTTCTTAGAAATACGGTAGCGGGCAGTTTAAACTGGTTTGAGTGCCAGTACTTCACCTGCACAAACGGAATATATTGGGATATTTCGAGGGTTCTTTGATGCTCAGGGCAGGTATGACAAATAAGTTGAACATGCTTAGGCCCAGCAGTTCATCTGTACAATCCATTGGGTGGTGTATTTAAGAAGGGTTCCGTGGTGCCTAGAAACATAGCAGCGGTAGAGTTGAAAGTATGTTTTGACCCAGCGCAACCTGAAGGCCGGGATGTATTTTGGATATTGGCGGTTCTTTGATGCACAGGGAGGGGACTGAAGAAGAATTTAACTCTCCTTATGCACCAGGAGCCCACAACCTGTTGGCTGGGATGGATTCTACCATATTAGAAGTGGTTCTTATTGCTTAGAAATCCGCTGGTAGTGCATTTTAAACTGTCTTGAGAGTCAATACTTCACATGCACAACCTGAGAGTCGGGGTGTATTTTGGGATATGAGGAGGGTTCTTTGGTACTCTGTGAAGGGGCAGTGGAGAAATTTAACTTGCCTCCGGCCATGCCGTTCACCTGCACAACTCGTGGGCTTCGGCGTACTATAGAATATTAGAAGGATTTCTTAGTGTCTAGAAACACGGCGGCGATAGACTGTATTTTGGACCATCACTTTAGCTGTACACCTGAGAGCCAGGGTGTATTTTGGTATATTAGGAGGGTTCCTTGATGCTCAGAGGAGCAGCTCTAAGACTATGAATTCGACGTTTGACCCACAATAAGCAATTACTTCCTCATCGCATGAAAAAGAGTACCTTTATATTAGTAAACCTATACTCATAAAATCAATATGATTATAATTCTAAAAATTTAACAGTCTTTATTTTTTGTTTACATATATTAAGCAGAATAATTTTTAATGTCCCTGGCAACGCCGGTCAAACTTATTCTAATATATATGAAGTAAAAAACTAAACAAATAAGGATTTTCTCCATTTTTGATTTTTGTTTAAGACTATTTGTATGTTGACACCACCTAACATATACAAAAAGACAAAAAGATGCTTCATAATATTTGTTTTATTAACATTTATGATGAAAAAAAAATAATACAAAATGTATATTGGGTTTAAATTAAAGAGGATAGAAACATAATCTAGCCTAATGGGACATCTGGACACTTTTTTGTTATGAAAATAGATCATCCATCAATCACTCACATCCCACAATATACTGACAAAACATTGACAGATTTGATTGTTTTGAAGAGACATCATGTCATAGGACTAAGGCTTGCAACATGAAACTTTTTAGAACAAAACAAAATGCATTGTATTCTCTCTTCAGCTGTTGTCTTATTTAACGCAACTAATTCTCCTTACCTTGGAAGTAGAGCGCCTTAGCTGTCATATACTCTAACCAGCTTTGAGAGAAAGAAATGGACCTGGAACGATGCTGCTGAAAAGACAATACGCTTGGGAGAAATTATTCTCTAGAACTGAATGTGCATAGGTTCGCGTCTGGTGTTCTTAGACAAGGAAGTATAATTTAATGTATATAAACTTCAAAGACAATTCCTAGGTAAGCTGGAGTAATTGAAATACTATAATATTCACTTAATCAGTGCAAGTCCATCTGACCAAATAAAGGAACATTAAAAAACCAAAAAAAAACCCAACCTAAATTCCACTCTGTGTCTTACTAAAACAGCATAGTATTTACATAAGAATTTAATCGTTTTCAAATCGTGGATTCATCTTTTTGGTCTCAATATCTAGAACAATTTTTCTCTCCTACCTGCCCAATTAAAGCATCACATTTAACATTATTATGCCGATGTTCACAATTTTAAAAACATATGTGCCAAGGTCGACACACTAAGTCATTATATATCTGCCTTTATTCTCTGCTTCACTCCCTTTGGACCTTCTTCCGATCAGAGTCTAAATACTGTTACTAAAAAAACCCCACAAAACTATGAATTGAAATTAACAATAAAGTGTTCTTAAGCAAACCGTACCATTTTTGATAGTAAGAAGATTTAACTTAATTTAATTAAGAACGACATTTATAATGTACATAGTATCATCAGTATTTGTTTGATTAGGATTAAACCTTATAGTATCATCAATTATTTCTCAAATGCCATTTTTCTGCGGCTACCATGGTCTACATGCCTTGCACAAGTTCATGACGTAGTTCTTGTACATATCAACCAACTCCTTCTCAACAGAGGCTCCATATTCCAATATCTAGTGCCGAACAGTCCGGTGATGAGGAGGGGGGGGGGTACAAGTTTGTTGGCCAGAAATCGGTGAGGCCTTCTTTTCATCAAGTTTGAGTTGTTATGGCATTATGGGAAGGAGTCTTTTTGCCAACAGTAATCCCATTCGGAGTAGTTAGCTTCTAACCAGGGCTTCACAACTGCTTTCATCCCTTCCTGGTAGTCTTTGGATTCAATTTCCAAAGATACACCAGTCAAAAAGTCTATATTGACAATCTTTTTGTGTCCTTTACTTTTTGTCTATAACAGGAAAGTCTCTCGCCGCTGTTAATGAGCCTCCTGACCTTACGGATAAGCTAAAATGAGCAACTCCCAATGTCTGCGACCTCCTTTACAGAATATCAACAATTTGTTTGTTGAGAAATGGGAGCTAATAATACAGCGTATTACAGTTGATAAATTTAGACACAATGTCTTTTAAATAATTCAACATTGATTGCAAGTAATAATGGCTTTATGGAGCTCTAATGGGCACTGTACAATTTGTTAATGCATACTGTACAGTGCACAGACAATACAAATTATTGCCACCTTCTAAGTCTAATAAACATTGGTAATAATCTAATAAATTAACGGCCTCAGACCGGTCTGGGATTTTCAGACCAAATCCCAGCATAAGTACCCAACACATTCGTATATAGTAAGTACTTTATTCCAAGAAATGTGTTAAGTCATCACATCAATTTGGTGGAATAAATAAATAAATGTGTATTGTAGGCATACATAGTAATGGGATGTAGTATGTTATATAACTGTACTACTAATGGATTTCTATATCCAAGCCTGGTAAATATATGGCATGTCGTGTTGTTTCTACCTACATAATGCTCCTATGTTTATTGTATCACATTATACCATAAACATATTAATCAAAAGACTTTTATTTAATTCAATTTTTCAGACTACAAATTACAATTATAATTAGATTTAAACACACCATGCCTTGTATGATATAATATGAGTTATTTATGCACTTTAAAGAAAATATGTATGTATTACACATATATTTTCTTTCTCTTAAACAAGGACAGAAACAAAAGAAATAGACTGTCCCCTTTTTTAGGTTCATATTTTATATCCCCCGTACATGGGCATTGTCTGCTGAAGATGATCAAAAAACTGAATTTGGCAAAGGTTGAGGCCTTTCAAACCATTGTTGGCGTAGGAGAAGCCATTTTTATTTGAAAAATAGTGGGGGTTTTGAGTCGAAATAGATCAGTTTTGGGGCTCTTTTACCATCTCAAATATGATAATTCAATTAGTTAAAAATTGCACTTTATATATACTTTTTTTAGTATTTGGTTTATTAATCAGGGAATATTGTTTATAGTAATTGAAGAGGTCGTCTATGATGTGTTCAATGATTGATGGCTTCCCTGTTTCATCAAACAGAGAAAGTAGTATCCAGCATTGCCTGGAGTTATTAGGCATCCACGAACAGACATTTTTTAATAGTAATATAGGAAATTAGTAGTAGTAGTATCCGGCATTGCCCGGAGTAATTAGTCGTTGGACATAAGACAAATTTTGCTTTAAAAATATAGAAGAGTACTCCCCAAGAAATCCTCAGTCTTACCCTCCGTTTTCCTGAGCACACTCATTCGGTATCTACTCAATAATTATATCAATTCATATGTGTTTTGTCTTCAAGAATAATATAATAATAATAATAGGAGTTTGAGAGAAAAAAAATAATATGATGGAATGACTGATGATTACTTTATTCTCCAGAGCTATAAATAAACGAAATAAAAATGCTCCTTGTATATGAATTTTCTATCGTACTATATTATGTTTTATTCATAACCTGATTGAACATTCGTGTGTGTACTCATAAAAGACGAAGAATCAACATGAGAATTTGTTACGGAGTTATAAGCGTTCTTGGGCTCAGAGCAGGATTGATGATCAACATCAAGTATTCTTGCCAATGTCCTTGTGGTTTTCCTTGTTTCCCTCAAAGACACCATGTTAATTTTCGTTTTCTTTTGTTTAACATGCCCGAAATACACAGATTATCTAAACTATTTATTAATGCTGGGACGAAAAGCTAAAACTATGGTTCGGTACGAATCGTGGTACACCCTTCAAGGTACGCGATTCTGTACGACATTTTGTAAAATGATTTTTTTAAATTAATGTAGTTTTTCAAGTTTTATACAACCATATACAATACTAATGAGTTTATAATTTTTTTTTTTGCAAAAAGATGAGCTTGTCTACATTTTCTGGTAATAAAAAAAACCATATTTACAAACACAATATCACCAGCTGTGGAAAAAAACAAAAAAATATTTTGCTTCATAATGATGTACCTATATTAGCGAGATATTGACAAGCTAACTTTGAACCATTGAAACATTTATTCAAATTATCCCTCTACAGTTTTCGTCAACTGGGATGTATTTTATTAATTTGTAAGTCATAATCTCTTTTTTTATAAAACGTACTATAAAACTATTTCTTTGTATATAATAGGATACTTATGGATTCAAATCTTACCTCACTATCTAAATCTAATAATTAAAAAAAATTAAATAATAATAAAAAATTTTATAACATCAAGATATTATTTATGTTATAACCGTACTGTCGTACCGTACCAAAAGTAAAAAAGTACTGAAACAACCCGCGGATCAACTTACCAGCCATACTATTTATAAAACTTTAAACAATATATACTCCCTTTTTATATATGAGGCGAACGCTTGATTATATTGTTATTTCTTGAATATAGTATCTACCCAGTGGTTCATTACATTTGAACACTTTGAATTATAAACTTCTGCAATATATAACTTATTAGCTAACAAAAGAATTGGAAGAAAATTAATACTAAAAATAGATGTTTGTCTGAGCTCTCTTAATCATTAATGTATCCGCCCTTAGAGGCACTGATGACTTCCAGGCGGCTGCAGAAGTCCTTGCACCCTCTGCAGATATAGTTCAACGTCATGGCGTCCCAGTACTGGCTCACAGTTGCTTTTAAGGCCTCAATTTTTGGATGCCACACACTGTAGCCCTCCCCCTTTGACATGAACCGACAAAGTGTAGTGGAAGGGTTGGCCTCAGGGCCTTAGGGGGCCAAAAGGGTTAGAAAAGTCTTCAAAAGAACCCAAAAGACTAATTCAAAAGAGTCTTGTAAATGAGGAGATGGGGTTATTTCATTGCTGGTATCAAAAGTGGCCTCTTCACCCTCACAAAGCTGTTTCCACCCACTTTTTGATAGCTCTCTGGACAGTCTGTTGTGAAAATCCGAGAACTTTTGCATGGGCTCTCATGGACTTTAGGGGATTGACCTGGGCTGTTTTCTATAACTCATTTGGTTCCAGTTTTTTTTTACAGATCCCTTCTTCCTCTACAACGTTATGGAATTGCTGACGGCGTGGATGGTGGTCCTGGAGACACTTAACTGCATGGAGTGCCCAAATAGAAATTCGTCGATCACGTTCAAGTGTCATTTTCTCTGATTGTACGTGAGTTCGAGAGCTGAAGTTTATTTTATTTTGTAACTAATTGCTTATGCTTTAATAAATCAAAATATGAATGAATTTCAATCACTCCACCTTTATTAAATATTTATTTGGTTTGTTTGGACTTATGGCTAAAAAAAAGCCCAATATTGTCGACTCAAGATAAAAAATAATAAAACAATATAATAAAATCTAATGACGCAATATAGTAAAATTAAAATGATGCGGAATTAAAGTAAAATTAAAATGATATGGAATTAAAGTAGATGTGGGTTATTTTTAAAAGTCTCTTAAAACTGTAAAGTGAAGATGTTATTCTCACCTCTTCGGCGAGGCTGTTCCATATCCGTATAGTTCGATTAAAAAAGCTATGTTGGAGGTAATTAGTATTTACCGATGGCTGAACTAAGTAAAAATCAGAAGACAACCTAGTGTTGTACAACTTACTACATACTTTGGGCTTGATATTACAATGAGCTAGTCCATTAATAACTTTAAACATCATAAGCACATCCTGAAGTTTCCTCCTCTTTTCAAGCGGCAACTGCCTGACTAGATGTAAACCAACCTCACAGGATATATCGCCGCATACCATATTAATAAAGCGTTTCTGTACATTTTCAAGAACTCTGATTTCCTTTCTATACATTGGATTCCACAACTGAGAACAGTAGTTTAAAATAGAGATAACATATGCTTCATCAATCTTATTCATCAGCTTCATAAATTTTCTTCATCAGCTTCATATTTCTGTTTTTATAACTCCTTTTAATAAGCCCAAGCACTCTGTTTGCTTCTTTAACAATATTGTTAATGTGAGTGCTGAATTTCATATGGATAGATGTTAGCACTCCAAGATTCTTAAAGACACCCATATTCTTCATCCCTCCAAGATCAACAGCACCACCCCATAAAACACATATACATTTTAAATTTTGAACTTTAATCCTACACAGTTCAAAAAAATCACCAGAGTGTTCTTGGAGATTAAAAGCTCTTGTATCATTACGACAGTAGATATTGACCCCCCTTGGATTTGGTTGATGAGGTGCAATCCGCTAGAGAAATTAGAAAGTAGTTGTTTAAAATGATTTCCGAGTTTAGATTATCATTTAGCCAAGTTTACTTTTGATTATTCTTAGCTGGCCAGACCCCCTTACAAATTAGTAAGTATTCAAATTTCAATGGATCCTCCGGTACACTGAAAAATTAGTTTAAGGAAAGCATACATTCAAACATACAAGTATACATACCTACAAACAAACATTGCTTCATAATTATCGATAACAAATAAAAATTCAATCTGTGTTGAAGTGTCAACTATTGAACAAAAAGACGGAACATTATTTGTAGTAAAACATCGAAATGAAATATCATTGAGAACATCTTCTATCCTTTAAATCATTAATATTTTTCGACTGATAAACCAATTAATAAACGTGTAAAAGGACAATGTTTCAAAAATAGCACGTTATTGTTTTTAATATGTCTTGCAACTAAAGTGTATCAATGCCAAAATTTCAGCAGATTCCGTTACCATTTCTATGAAGAATTCCGATTGTTATTAATATTATGTAGAAATAAATTACAAAAGAAAAAATGATTACTTCTTTTAATGTCCAACTTTTTATTAATTAAGGCTTGACAAGAAAATACATCGAGGTATCAATCATAATTATTACTATAATTAGTTGTAAATAATTTGAAATTAACAACTTTCAAAAAGTTAGTTCTTTTCTGTGCTCAAGAGACAATTTATTCCCGGTTTTTCCTGCACCACTAAATAGACTTTGATTTACAATGGATGGATCAAAATTTTGTTGTTTTAATTATGTTAGTATATATGTATACCATGATCCTCACTGCCTTTTATTGGTTGGCCATTTGAAATAATAAAATAAGAATTTGTTTTGCTAAATAATTTGTATAAATTAGTAAGCTCAAGTATCTGTTAAATCGGAATTATTGATCCGATTGCAATACTTCAGAAAAGACCGATTCTTGCCGATTTCGATGCATCACTACACCCCTTCTTGCAACCAAAAAAAAAAAAAAAAACAATCAAAAAAGGCCTAAACTCAGTTGAAAGTTAGACAATTCTTCCCAATTATGAAACTATTACTCAATAATTATTCACAGCTTAAAAAAGCTAATTCAAATTCAACCAATCAAGGTTTAGAATGCTGATTAGCAAAAAAAACAAAAAAAAAAAAATCCAAACACATTGACAGCTGACAACAAAATACAGTGTGATTTGTTTTGAAGTGAAAGCATCATATTTGATATATTTGGATATTAACAAGGGGTGACTTAAAATGACCAATTCTGAACCAAAAAAAACCCTAATATATTTACAAATTAAAATGACTTGAGAAGTCTGTAAATTTGTCAAAGTCAGCTTTTTGAATGTCCAGAGTAGGAAAGGTATTTGTGCAGGTAAATAAAATATGAGCACAAAGCCGGGACACTCTAATATATGTACAGCAGCCGACTCTCCCGCTTTCGCTCTCTTGATATAAACACAATGTACGTACATACATATTTATGAATTATAATGTAGGATGTGAGCATTGTTGTTTATAATGTTTATTATAAAATTCTTCATGATAATTATTATTTATCATCATTTTTCTTAAGAAATGATTTTCCTCATGTATTCATTTTTATTAAGTTGTTTTAACTAAAGAATAAAGAGATTTTTATCTTACATAATCATAATAATAGTCTGTACATTATATCCACGTTTATTCAAAACACAGCTGTTTTCTCATCTATGCATAAAAAATGAGTAATTCATGCATTTATTACAGCATGCTTTGTTACTCAGCATTATTCTATGAACTATGTAGTATATTGTACACCCGCGTGTCTATTCATGAAAAATAATAATTATCTCTTTAAGAACATGACTAAAATCCTCCGAGATATATCTTGTATGTAAGTTAGTGTAAGCCCAAGGTATACATAAGCCAAGATGCTACACAATTATGCCCACATGATCAATATTTGTCAAGTTTAGGGGGCTTTTTTTGTTCGGTGTTAAACTATTTTTGCCAAATATTTTCACCTTTGATTTTCAGACGTATTATATCTGTAACCTTCAAACATTTAAATGGATGTGTCTAGATGTCCCATCTGGCAGATAATATAATATTGTGCCTATAAATTATACTCATGTTAATACCTTTTTATAGAATAAATATGAATTTGACATATTATTCAAAATATGTTAGAATAAAGTTGCAATTATATAATCAAAAATAACCGTTCCAGCGTCTCTCTATGATTGAAAGCACACTAAACACAGCAAACATAGTAAAGTTTTTGAAAATTTGAAGAAAGATCCATTACAATATATACACCTCTCATAATTCTTTTAAAACTTGCAGAAAATAAAATATGCACAAATTAGATCCGATTTAAGGGGATGTCACATACAGCGGAGGAAATCTTCCCAATTTTGTAAGTTTGTCCACTATTTAAGATTTTTATGGGAATTCTAAACAACAACAAAAATACCTACTGAATTGGTGAAGGACCAATGCAAAAAATAATGCAAACCTATATCTAATGAAAACGATGCTCACTCTGAAAAATTGTCTCGAGTAACTAATGCTCCATCCGACAACCTATCACCCGAAACTGAAAGTAAATCTGAAGTAAATTCAGCAGCAAATGATAAAGTAGATACTGTAGCAACTGATGAGGTAAAAAGATCATACATTGATGACGAACCCCCAAACCTACACAATGAAAGCAGAACAAACACTGAACAAATAGCCACTAGACGCGAAGCTTTCACTCCCAGCTTTCGTGAATCTTGCTCAAGTTTAGTGGACGGACCAGAAACTCTTGAACGAATAATTGTTGCTACTAATACAGAGAGTTTGGGAAAAAATAATATCAGAAGTCCAGCGAGTGTTAAAAACTCAACAAGAATTTCTAGTGAAGTCTCAAAAGCTAAATAATTACCCAATTGACTGAGGTCTGGGCCCTATCCAAAAAGAACAGCTTCTGCTTCTAGCATATCGACAAAAGATGATGTTGAGAGTGAACCTGAAAAGAAACTTAGACAATCATTATTACTTTCCTGACCTTAAATTGTAATTCCCACTTAAAACTGGAAAGAAAGTACGCTATTGTTAGGCTCCTAAAGCACCTTAAATATCCGGACATCGTAACGCTAACTGCCACTAGATATTGCCTTGAAAACCACTTTTGTATTCCGGAGATTTATTTTACTTTTACTGCATTTGACAAAACCAACTCAAACCCAAAACGTGGCGTTGCCTTATTAATTAGTAAGAATTGGAAGCTAAACTACAGAATAAGGAATCGGATGGTAATCTATTAAAGTTATCGTGCAGCTAACCTGCTCTTAAGTTTGAAATTTTTGGCCTATATGGGACTATAGTAATCCTGCAGCAAACTACCATCAACGCTCTGAAGCAGTATGCGCCCACACCGTAGCCTCTCAAAAACACTATTAAAGCTTGGACAATTCTTGCCCAGAATCAAGGGGTATTGCAATGGATCTGTCGATGTATATAAAAAAGTTGAGCTTTCCTTGTAGTGAGAGATACTTGTAAAAGAGACATTTAACGTGAACTGTACTACAGATCGTGATTATGAAATTGCAGCTGATGTCGTCGCGTTGAATTCTTTGATAAGCAAAATAGTGCTTAAATTTTATGAATCAGTTTGAGGAAAATATATATACACCCATAGAAAGACAAAAAACGAAAAGTACTAACTACACCTTAATCTTGAAACCAATTGAATCAAGAAATAAAAATAAAGTGGCAACATCTTACAATTTTGTTATGTTTCATCACGAAAATGCTCTTGTGCGTTCTTACGCCATTGCAACGCTTAAGATGATATAATCACGCAACGAAATGCACCCCCACCCATCACATTCTCCTGACCTGGCTCTCAGTGATTTTCTTCTTTTTTACCAAATATGAAAAACACGGCTTGAAAGTCATTTTCCATTTAAATGAGAAATAAGATCTTGTCTTATTTAATGGATACTAATTTGAAAATTTCCAAAAGTTTCATCTATACCAAGTTACATACAAATATGTTCAGTTTTAGGTTCTAGTTTTATTGCTTCATACAATCTTACCTGAATTATCAATCTACCATCGTAATGACATAATTTCCTAACTCCCAGTTAATTTCGAATTTCACAATATACGAGTATATCACTATATAGGAAAGTTTGAGAGATGTAATGAAAATCTCTGCATGAAAATGCATTTTTTAAAAAGCTATTCTAAAATTTAGTAAAGTTTTCAACATATTAAATATAATAAGATTGTTAATATTATGTGAAAGTTTAATTATGTAATCTGCAATGAATTATAGTTTTTGTAGGGCTATATTATGCTAGTATACAATAAAAACTACTTATACAGACAAAAACTTAAATACTTTTTATCCCAGCAACTGTAAAACTAATCTTTTTTGACGTACACATGATATATACTTACATTTATGTATTTTCAAAGTTATGACTTTAAGTTTTAATTATAATTTCATTTTTGCATTAAAAAAAGGCCTCCTTTTCAATGCATGAGTGTATGATGCATAAGAAATTACTTAACTCTGGATATATAAAGATATTAAAACATTTGAGAATAATGTTGGACATCAAAGCTTTTGACTTGAGAAGGCAAGCTATGAAGACCTGTTATACCTGTGTGTGCGTCTAAAACTGAACACTTTGACATTTTTAAAAATAGTTAATTAATTCTGTAATTTTTAAAGTGTTCGACGAATTAATTTATTTAACATGAAAGATGAGAGTCTTCGACACATGTCTATTCAGTATGGCCGCCCATGTTCTCCACTACCAACCCCAGTCTGGATCAGAACTTGCTGTATGACATGACTTGTATATACAAAATGACGGAAACATATTTTTGCTTTGAAATTTATTAAAGTTTCGCAATCCTTTCTTCCAAAAAAGACAGAAAAAGGCGCACAAACAGTTTATAGTCAGTCAATTTAAAAATTTGTAGTGTGAAGAATGAATTTTCTTTTCCTTAGCAGTTGTCAATATTATTTAATTCCTGAGTAGTGAACATCTTTTCCTATATAGATTTGATTATATTAAAACTTGATTGAACATTCGTCTTTGCTCATAAAAGACCCTGAGGATTTGTTGCAGAGTTATAATTGTAAGTCCTTTTTGAACTCAGGGTAGAATTGGGGATAGATATCAAAGTAATTCTCCCAAATCTTTTTATTTATATACTTTTCTCCTTTTTCTCTTATCACAGCTGACTGCAGCAGATCTAATGAAACGGCAAAACATTCTTCAAATTGCCAGGGTTACCATGTTGACTTTCGATTTCTTTTCTTATCTTTCTCTAAAAGAAGAATTAATACATAATATTCAGATTTTCTTATTATGAGTTCCACAAAGTGAATCAAACATTTGTAGCATTTAAAACATAAATTAGAAATCCATTTATAACTTTCAGTTCTTTATTTTAAAAATATATTATCTTGTAAACAAATTAAGCCAAAACTTTGTTTAAAAAAATCAACAATAAATAAGACTTACTAAATAATTTGGCAGAATCTTACATTATGGGAGATTTAAGCTAGGAATTAAGAATTGTTAGGGAAGATTTTTAAAATATTTTGAACACTGTTCAGTGTTTATGCTTTCTTTACAAAATGATTTTTAGCTCTCAATCATCAATCAGGATCTCTAATGAGATCAAAGATATTTGTCATCCATCTGTAGTACTATTTTTCACATTTAGTAGAGATAATAGTTTCCAATGTGAAGTAAACTAATGAAAGGAAAACGAAGAAGACAATTGATAGCTGACCAAAACTCGTAAGAGTTATTGATGTTTTGAAAATATAATTGCGTAGTTAACTGAGACTCACTGTTATCTGATTAACGTAAAAAGTATTCTGTTATCAGCAAACGAATTTCTGTTTCTTTTCCACTTATCAATGTTTTGAACGTTGATTGGAATTATTTGTTGTGAAGCTGTGAACAGTTTCAAAAATAATTAGTGATTAATAAGTTCATAATTGGGTAAATACCACTTGATATAGGGTTTTTTGAAAGAAAAATTGTGGGATATATTTAAGGTAATGTAAGTTAAGGTCGTGTAGAATCTTTAAAACCCTTTTTTTGAAACATTGAGATTGATTTTTAGGTTTTTACAATACATCTACGTAGAGCTCATTTTATTATTAATATATTTTTTAATTAAATTGAGTCTTTATTCAACTCATGGGTGTTGGGATTATAGAGGATTTTTATGGATGCTATTAAAACACAATGATTTGGAAATAATGAGGTATATTTATGATAATATTAAAGGAGCTAAGGATTTAAAGAATATAAAAAAAGGGATTTTGGAATCTTACAAGAGCAGAAAATCCTTTCAACACTTTCATATCCTACTTAACAATGATTCCGTCTCAATATACACACAAAAAAAAAAAAAAAATGGCCACATCAGTACTTAATTACATAAAGAGACACAAAGGAATATCATTTTTAATTCATATTAATTTAAACGTTTTCACTGAGCTAAGTTCATCTTTGGTCTTGTGTCAATGTTAGAGATTGGATTTTTAATAGGGAAACATTATTTTTTTATTCTTCTCGCGCTCAACAAATGTCCCATTCATATTTATGGTTTTTTTTTGGTCGAGGTTATTTGAATTGGATAAGTGAATATATTATTTTTTAAAACTATTCCACTCAAATTAACATTTACTAAACCTTAAATTTTAATTATTGGGAAGATGCCGGACAGTTGTATTGTCCTGAGATTTAAAAAGGTTATCTGGACTATGAAAAAATAAAGAATATGCACAAATAAGTTCCCATTAAATCTCAAGAATATATTAAGATGGATAAAAACACGGAAAAAGTTAGGGACAGTTTGAGTTATTCTTTCAATATCAAGAAACATTCTATGCTGAATTCTATAAAATTTGTGATGGAAGTTATGTCTTTACACCGTCTGTAATGATAGTAAATAAATAGATGTTTTATCTATAAGCAATTTCTATCAGATTTGGAAAAACGATATCTTCCGAAAATTAATAATAAATTCGGAAAGCTATCGATCTTTATTTGCTATTTAGGGGTTGAAAAAAAAAAAAAAAATCAATAAATATGACGTTAGCGAGTCATTGTTTCCGTACGTAACAAAACAAGTCTAATTGCAGGAATTAATTATAAATTTTGTTACAGGAAAGATAGTATGTAATTTATCAGGTAAAGTAATATATAAAAAAATTATAAGAAAGATTGTATTATTGATGAAAAAAATATCAAAATGAATTGGTAGATTGTAAATATTTTTACAATATCTCGACTAATTTTTAAGATATTAAAATGTCTAAAAGATGTATAGTGCACGTAGCTATGTTTGTTATGACGACTAATGTATGTATGTTTTGATTGTTGTTGTTCCACACCCTTTTTTGTGTATCCATTGTTTAGATATTTTTTTTTTTCGGTTCATTAATATTTCAAGCTAGATTCTCTATAAGATTCATATATTCTTGTTGCGACTCGCCTCAGTCATTTTTTTTCAGGTTTGGTTTGAGTTTATCTAGACCTTTTAAATCGAAACAGTGGTCACAGAATGTGGACAGAAATTTAATTTTTTCCAAATCTATGGATTAACTTTTCCCCGGTCTCACTCTATTGGCTGATTTTCTCCCTATTCCCGTAATACGAGTTATAAAAACTTTCAGCTTCATATGACATCATTGAAAACACACTTGACATAATTAACAGTTCATTACCGATTTTTAAATTATACCAATCAAGACCGATTTCTGCCTCTCGTAATGGTTGAATAGGGTTGCACCGATTTAGTATAAGTAGGGATTGTAGTATTAATTGTTTTTTGTTACGAGCTCTCCAATTTTTTTTCCTGTTATCTAAAAACGACACCATATTTCTTTTCTTCTTTTGAATTTAGAACCTTCATTAGTATACATTTAATCATGGAGTGATATACACTTGATCAGCGATTGCAAATTATATAAATTTATTCTCAAAATAACCGTATAATACTGATGCTGATTTTTATCTCAAAATAATTTCTAGGTATGAAGCTCATGTTTGGCTCAATTACTTTGTTAATCACAAAATATGTGTTATAGGAAAGTAGAAATTCGCAAATATATCTCGAGAAATCATTGCATCCTGACAAAATACTGTTATCTTGTTGGAGGGATAATTGGGTAATGGTTAGTATAAATGGAAATCGCTATTGCACCATGATAAGTGATTTTTTTTTTTTTTGCTTTATTTTGAGAAATTGACGAGTTGATTGGCCGCCTAGATCGTGCAATTTAACTATTTTAGATTAATTTCTTTGGGGTCACGTTCTGTCATTGGTACATAAAAATAAGTTGGCGATGTTAGAAGAGCTCAGAGAAAGTATGGAAAGCAAAATTGCCACATAATCGGTCAATTTATTAGAATGAACGACGCCATATTTCTTTTCTTCTTTTGAATTTAGAAACTGTGTTCAGCGATTAGACTTCGGTAAACGTGCTTGTTGTGGCCACACTGCAGAGTGCAACAGGGAAAGTTTCCATGATCCAGAAGCAAAATCAAAACCTTAAAACTTTTTATTAGAAAAGTATAAGTAAAAATCTTATTGATAAAACTCTTGGCAATCAATCTTGGGAAGAATTATTGAAAGTGGGGACACTCCAGTCTCTATCACAGCCTCCAAACGAGGTCAAAACTTAGTGCAAGCTGCCACAATATAATTGGCGGACATATTACTGGTCGATGCTTGCATTGAGCTCCAGCACATTTCTGCGTTATATCTTCCCAACCTTCCCAACCAATAGTGAAGTTGAAGCGATTGAGATTAGGACTTCGAGAGGAGTAGAAGGTCTTGCTCCTTGTAGGAGTTCTGTGTCTTCAAGGTTGTATGACTAAGAGCACCGTTTTGGGTCAACATATAGTTGTTCTCCGGATAGTTAGCCTTAAACTTGAGTAAGATTTTCCACCTCCTGACCTTATAGTAGGCCTCAGTCCTGTTTATTGGGCTTGAAGAAGAAGGGATTCATTTTTTCCCATCAGAAGCCACGACTCCCAAGCACATTGTTTTGGGCCTGATATTTTGTCCTAAAGCTTGTCTGGACTTCCTCAGGTAATGCTGCTATAAATCTGTCGTTTCGACGTTTCAAAACCTGGTGGACAGATGACTCTTTCAGTAATTAAGGACTTTTTGGCATCTCTCAAGCCTTAAGGCCTTCATCCTGTCAGTTAGAAGATGTGTTTGAGTCCTGATAAATCTCTTAACACCAAGAACAGCATGAAATATCCTCCTGATGGTGATCTCATCCTCGTCGAACTCATTAGCCAAAGGGCATATTGATGCTGTTGGGTCTTCCTTCATCTTCGCTACATGGACTCCATAACTGTTTCATCTCGCTTCAAACCCCTTCCTGCCTTCCTTTTGACTCCTTTCCCATTCTCCTAGCCACCCTGATGTTCTGCACTGTCCTAACGGTTACACTGAGAATGTCTGAAATTATTTTTGGATCAACATCTGCAGCGAGAAGATCCTAAAACTCTTTACCTTTTTGATTTCTGTTCACTTTTTTTAAATCTGATTTTAATCAAATCAAAACAATGTGTAAGAAAAACAACAGAGATATCGAAATATTGCTAAAAATGTCCTCTGAAACCTTAGTTAGTTCAAAAAATAAAAAATAATAAGGACGCAGAACATTTCCCTGTCAAACTCTTTAGAAAAAAAAATTGTTATACATAAATTATTGTATATGTTTATAATTTGTATTGAAAGATAAAAATTGGCAAAATCTTTAAGCGCTTATGTTTTATTTATGCAAAAAGTTGAAGCGCTAATAATGAATAATCCTTTACAATTAATTCATCTGATCTATAAAAGATAATTTAACACTACCATCTATTAGATATTCTCATGTTCAGGGAAATATTCATTGAGTGGATCCAGGGATACAATTGTTTAAATTACGAAAATCCATTAGAAAATTATAAATATGAGATAGTAAAGTATTTATTTTTCTATTTTAAGAAGAAATAATAAATTTGAAGCATGTCTTACCCATACATATTAACTACTATCTTCTTTGTTTTTATGGGTAGGGTGGTTTTTAGAGCCTGCAAGTCCCATTGTTTAAAATTCTATAACCCGAGCCCACCTACAACAAAAAGTTATTAAATAGTAAGCAATGAAAAAGCTTATTTTTTTTTGGATTATATGACAAAACTTACCATATTTTGAAATGATTGATTTGTCGAGAATCGAAATATTTTTAAGGAATTTCCCATTGGTCTAAAACATTGAAAAACCCTGTGAAAACGGGAACCCAATAGAGAATCCCTAGTATATACATTTTGAAAAATGTTAATTAAATCATACATATTCAAGAAATATGAATGTACAAATTATTCTATCTAACAAAATTCAGGCCTTGTAACATGCACAAGCTGAAACAAGGACCTGTTTTAGAAGACAGTGGGGACATGCACAGCCTGAAACGAAGACCTGTTTTACAATACAGTGGGGGTAAATGCCAGAGGTCCTTGCTCTGGGTGAAATTCATAAAAAAAATATACTTGTATATATATACATTTTATAAAAGACCATAAAATAGAAAATAAATATGATTTTAAATGAAAGATAAACATAATTTATTAAAAAATGTCTATAAAAAGAATGAGTCTTTTTCTAAAAAAGAAAGCAATTATTAAAAAAGTCATTTGAAAAAAAGGTATCCGTATTAATGACACCAAAATAATCTGTTCCAATGCAGATGAAGCCCGTGAAGTGTTTCATAGATTCATTTCTTGGAGCAAAATTTGGAAAATACCTTTGAGTTTTGATGATTTGTGACTTAAAATACTCAAAGCACATTCAAAAAGTTATCAAGAAAGTTAAAAAAGTAACAGGAGTCATCACGAGAGATTTCAAACTGCTCTCCCCAGATACTCTGAGCAGGTTCTATTGTATATATGTCATAATTAACTTGATGTAATGAACGCAATTCTACCTCCTACGAAAAGAATCCCAGAAAGGTTGGACTTATAACTCAACACATTAGAAATAATGAAAATAAAACGTGTTTGAATGACTTTATTAAAAAAATATTTTTAAAAATGCAAATTTTAGAACTGCATTTATTGCACTTGCTTTAATTATTGCTTTTTAATGTTTCTTTAATTGGTTAGATGGAATTATTATTAGTCTCTCTTGCTTGTACATATATTTTTCGGTTTTGATATTTTATATGTCGATTTAGGCCACTCATGTTGTACTTTACATATTTATGTTTATACATTCAAATTAAAAAACATATATATTTAAAAAAGGAATGAAAATATATTTTCCCCAGGCCCTGCTCACTGTAAAATCGAGCCTGGCTTAAGTCCACACTTACTATTGCTATTTAAGACGTGGATTAAAACTTTCAGCAAACATAGCTTTGGCTTTTTATAGCTTCTTTTTAAAAAAATCAAGTTTTTAGATTATAAATACGATTCAGGGCTATATATTTATTTATGTTGGATATGTTTGATTTGTAACTGTTTTCAAATTACGGCTTGTGCAGAAAATTTGCCAAAGGGTATGAAACTTACTTATGTGCCCTACGAGGTCATCTTTAGGACGTACATCTAGCTCAAAGATGATAAAAAAACGTAAAAACTCTTTACTTAGTATGTATAGATACATGAAAAACATTTTAACTTATTTTGTAATTTGGATAGACATTTTTTTAAACAATAAAAAGTTTTTCAGAAGATTTTTTTTTCTAAAATTGTCCAATGGAACAAAAAAAGAGAAAAAAGTTAGAGAAATTTGATGATTCGCATATAGTGCACATCCTTTTTTCTGATATTTTAAGAAAGGAAACATTAATCTATTATTTTTTTATTCTCTTCTCGTTTCTATAGGGTAGTTTTAGATAAAAACTTTTTTAATGGTTTTTATAGGTTAGAATAATGTCTATCATCATTAATTAATGTAAAATAAAGATGAATGGTGTATTTTAATCTTTATTCACGAAGTAAATAACTTTTGTCTCCTTTTCTACTCTGAAATAAATGAGGTACCTAAAGATGACATCATAAGAAAATTAAATTTTGCATCAGATTATTTTCCTTACGATATCACAACTTTTCCATAGTAGCCATACTCGAAATTCGAAAAAAGTTGACAAAAACCCACCCTAATATACATATCATTAATTGAAATATCATTCCTGATATTGGAGCAGAATCCCGAAAATAATCAATTCTATGAAATTTAAGTATTTCATTTTACATTTGTGAGCTTTCTTTTTATAAAACTGTTTGTGAATTGGATAGAAGAACACAAAACAAAACGTATTTAATTGCTTGATAAATAGTTAAATGATCATACTAATAACGTAATTTAAATAAATGTAATTTTTATTGTAAAAAGGATGCACTTTTGGAAAAAAAAACTATATGAAATATACATTACTTTGTGCAAACTTTGGGAATCAAATTAGTGCCCGTAGGTTTTAATAAGATTACGTGAATTATATATAATAATATATATACAATTATAATTTTGCATTAAAGAAAAAAAAATAATTAAGAAATCAAGGGGAAAAACAAAGGAACGACTTTTAATCAAAACAGTTAATTAAATTAATTAAATATCGATTAAAAATGGCAAAATATAAGTGATGGGACGATTAATTGGAATCGGTGAAACTGGAGTTTTTTTTTAAATCTAAAAAATTTGTTAAATAAAGTTAAATTTGCTATTCCAATTCTTTATTATTACTGATATTAATTATTTATTACTTTTCTAAGTTGTGAAAAAAAAAAGCCTCCCGAACTAAGGAATTTTTTGCTTCTTACTAAAAATGTACTTTTGAATCTTTTTCCATAAATGAATTTTTTTAATTTTTTCCGAAAATTTAAAATTTCAAATGTTTTTCGACAATTTTTTTTTTTTTTTTGTTAATAGTTGTGGCTTTTTTGAAAGAAATTTAAATATCAAATTGTAGATTTGAAATTATTTTTCAGAAAAATTACCTATGCAAAGTTTTGTAAAAGAAAAAAAAAATTATTTTTTTTTAAAATTCAAAAACCAAGTCCTCATCCCCCTAAAAAATATTTAAATTTGTACATTATACTGTGGATACCTTTGATAGCAAAATGGTATTTCTTTACTTATTTAAAATATTAAAGAATCGGCATTGGAAATTTTTACTAGAATCGCATCGGAAACGGCTTTGGTATTATTTTTTAATCGTCCCATCATTAGTAAATGTTCAAATAAATTTTGAACCAGATATAATTAAGAAAAATAATAAATTATATGTAATCTTATGAAAATGTGTGAGAAGTAATCTTAAAAGTGTTGACGTTAAAATGTAGATTCAATGAAATCTAAAGCCTTTTTATAAATCTTGGGGTGTATAATATCCCAGGTCACTAACATAGGGTTAAGAAAATTAGTAAACTTGAGGCTAGTCCTATCCATTTATTCTCAATTCTTATGTTTTTCCATTTTCTGATTATCACTTATAGTGTGCAGGTTCATTTTTTAGAAATTTGGTAACTCGACGTATAAGCGACGAAAAAGCTTATATTGTTGGATTTAAACAGATTTACGGTTCGAAAAAAACTTGTAGAAGGCGTGCCCGGAAGTCTTGAAGTGTTTTGGGGATCCCCACAGAAATGGTAGATTTTCATAATTTAAATGGGAGAAATCAATTTGACGGCATTTGTATTTATTGTAGATAAATTCTTAATCTTTCATTACGTTGCTTCGTTTAATCGCACCATTTAAAAGTAAATAAGTAACTTCAAGATAGCCTTCAAAATCACAGATGAAGTGTAATTGATTAAAAAAAGGTCTAATGGACGTTAATAAATTTATTTATCTAGTCTTTTGTAAAGTCTTCAGTCAATCTGTCGATGTAAAGTATATAAATTTTACCCCGATATTAGCACTTTCAATCTTTATTACTGTGCAATATGAAAGTATTTGCAGTTGTTTAAAAATATCAACTTTTGCAACATACCGTACGTTGTAATTTATGAAAATTTCATTCAATTGTCTTGATGTTTAAGAACATTGTGTTGTTTTATTGAAATATCATATTTTATTATATCACAAATTTTGGTGTAGGTTATAACATAAAGACTACGAAAAAAAAGGCTTGAAGGTTCAATGATCATATTGAAGCAAGATACATTATTTTGGTATCAAAATGTCTTTTTTTACCATTTCCTATTAGATAGAACAGGTTTAAAAGGAAAACATACAATTTGAATTTTTTTGTAACAAAACTACATAGGTATTAACTAAAAACTATGTTATAAGATAAGTAAATGCAGGATTTCATAAGATTCGAAATACTTTAAAAAAGGGGTTAAAATCTCTAGTAATCCCCGAAAAAGGAAGATCCTGGGAGGAAAACCCTTTATTATTTGTATACATTCTATATTTCTTCAATCCTTAACCTTCAATCAAAGAAAGAACGAAACATTTCTCTTTTTAAAAAGCAATTCCTCTTTCAGAAGATCATTATTTATGTAATCATGTACATAAGTATAAAGATATATACGAAAAATAAAAGTTTGAAGGGAGAATCATTTCTATATTAGTCAGCCTGCTTGATGGATGCAAAAGTTAGTTAAAGAAGGAAAGTAAGTTTTGCTTTGGTTGCTTCTTTATACAAACATAGAATATGTGTATTTACGTACCTTTGAAGATAATTTATGCATTCAGCATAAATTTATTAATACTACTTTGAGACAATTTTTGACTCTTTATAGAAGCAGGAAGGATATTTGACAATTAACTGTCGTACAGCATGTGAACAGTTCCAATGATACTAGGGATATCCTCCTAACATCAACAGCTCCTATGTCTTACTTTGGCAGCTGTTGGCTTTCCATTTTTCTTGCTTCCTGTGATTATTTCAAAATGTTAATTGCTTGAACTCTTATTAGTTGAATAAATGATAGTACTTCGTGCAAGATACTTACGGGTTTTAAAATCAAAGACTTCTTAATGTTCTACCAAGATTCATTACTCAAAACCAGAAAGGGTTTGTTAAAAAAACAAAAAAAACAGACTTGCCGATGATATCCCGAAGTATTCAAGATGCGATTGTTAAATCAAATAAAAGGGAATTAAGGTATGCGGTTCTTCCAATAGATTTCGAAAAGGCATTTGATTAATAGAGTAAGAAAAGGTAACAGACTTGCAACAACTCTTTTTATAATATAAGCAATAATCTTATATGAAGAAATTATAAGACACCTTAAGACACTCCTTAAGACACTGGATGACTTCAAAAAAGACACTGGTCTATCGATTAATGCCGAAAAATCCAATATAATTACACTTTTGTAGATTATTTGCAGCAAGTGTATTCAAATTTCTTATATACGACCTCATAAAAACTACTAGGAATCTATGTTTCCTCGACAGAAGAAGAAGGCAAAAAAAATTATCATGAAGTTATTTCATAAATAACTTCGTAAACACAGTTTTACTGTAAATTTAAGTTCAATTTCTTAAACAAAATTACTACAAAGAATGTTTCAAAAGGATAGTTCCTCTTCTTCGACTCATCCCCCTTTAAGGGAAGGAATTAAAAGATATATTGACCATGTTAAAAGACAGTTCATTTGGAATGAAAAAACATCTTATATATTGGAACAAAGACTTCATACTCCAGTTAGGGGCTGCGGGGGGGTCTATGCTATACCCAAATTACAGTGGAGGTCCTTAGACTATTCATGGCTTAAGGCGTCCGAATTTCTGGACAAAACGAATTAGAAAAGATTTTAAGAACAACAATGGCTACTATTTTGAGGAAATAATTACTATCGGCAGTGAGAGCCTTTTTCAGCTTTACCTAAGACTGAGGGTAAATCGAAAGGGATAATTTCTTCTTGGAATTTCTTTTGGTTGACTGCTATTCCACTGTTGGGAGAAAATGAGCCTGTAAATTTTAATGACCTATTCAAAAGAAGAGATGAGATAAGAAAACATTCGGGAATTGTCTCCTCAGGGAAAATAAATTCATTACCAAGCCAGTCTTATTTAATTTTTTTAACAGCAAACCGTATTTTTTCCATGGGACTTATATACATATATTTGAAAAAGGAGTATGGGTCCAATCATCCCATTTTACATTGCGTTGGAGGCTCTCAATCTACTATATGTCGAAATGAACTCCGAAAAATGAAAGTATCAAATCCACGAATTCTGTTAGTTTCCAAACAACTCCGAAAGCTGAATAGACATGGGGAACGATTAAGCGAGACGTAGATCGATCATGAGATATCCATTGACCGATTCAAGATAGAGATGGCTACGATATCGTCTTGCTACTTCAACAGTCTTCACCAACAAGTAAAAAAAAGTAAAACAGAGAGGCTCTGCTCTTTCTACCAGTACAGCACAGAGTCCTCCTTCCATCTTTTTGATGTTGTAGAGTGATATCTGCAAGGGAAATCGCGTAACAGAAAATTAGGAATGCACCACTCAGAATACAGCGAAAAAAAGACGATTGGTTGGTGTCCATTTTATACTTCACCCAGACCCTGGGCTCTATAATAAAGACGTCAGGACTCATGATGTCATTGGCAGACAATCGTTTTGAACTATTGTTTATATAAATAATTATTTATGAGAACTAGGTCGAGATCCTTTCTTCTCGGCTATGATCAGTCGCGTGGTAGCCAGCCTATGAGATCTGCCGCTTTTATATTTCCTTCCTCTCTAATTTTACGTTTCGTTTAATCAATGTCATTATTAATATATTTCTTCATTATTAGATTAATAAAATGTAAGATAAGTTTTTCAATAATTAATATAAGAGTATATTATATTACTTATATTTATGTTCAAAGAAAGGAAGGGATGGAAAATAATAATAATACGTTAACTCAACCATTTATTTGTTCCATATATTGAATGTCCATGATTGTTTTTATTTATATTATATTATGTTTTCTTCGTATGTGATTTAAAACCTATTACAAAATGTTTATCAACTCTTATGTTTCGAATCTTATGTTTGGAAGAATAAATAGCTTGATATATATTGAAAACAGAAAAGAAATGAAACTCTAACAAGAATGAGCTAATCACTAACTCCTAATTAATTTATATACTTTTACTTTGTATTTTGTGGAGGAATGGTTGTGAGATATAAACAGTATATATTCAGTATAAACATTACAGACAAATTGTAAATTTTAAGCATTTCCTCGCATATAACATTTTGTGTAATTTGCAATCTGAACATTGTTTTTTTTTATATATTTTCCAAAGCTGTTTTTATTATTATTTGTGTTTAATAGAGCTGGGACGGTAAACTAAGCCATGATTCGGTATGAACCGCAATATACCCTTCACGGTACGCAGTTCAGTACGGTATAATAGTAAGTGTTTTTTTAAATGAATTTTTTAAGTTTTTTCCACATTTTATTCATCAATAATTTATTTTCTGAACAAATCAATTATTCATAAATATACTTAGCTTCTCTAAAAACAAAGTTTGATTTAAAATATAAATAGGTTATATAATATTTAAAAAGAAAAATGAACATGTCTACATTTTTAGGTAATATGCAGAACCAATTAGTATTCAGAATATCACCTGCTTAATACAAATGCTCCTGTAGTTGCGAAGTAGCTGAAATAAAACATGGAAACATTGGAAAATTTATCAAAACTATACCTTCGCCATACTACTGTACCATAATTTCGCTATATATACGTTCGATTTTGTAAAAAAACAAACAACAAACAAAAAAAACTAACGCAAATGCTCCGGTTTATTTATATATGTATTTCATGTATAATCAATGAATATGCAAGAATTTATTGGTATAATGTATACTTATAAATCAAATAAAGAATGATAAAAATAAATAACCAAAATTTTATTACATCAAAATATTTAATATGTGATTATATATATATATACGTACCGCACCGAGGGTAAAAACGGACCACACAGAACTGCGTTATAACCCTGTACCGTATTAGACCTAGTGTTTATCCACCCAAACATTAAAATTGATATTAAAGCTATATTAAACATTATTTGCCCTTAGGCATTGTTCCCTATGAAAACTAATGTAAGCATCAATGAACAAATTGTTTACTTTTTTACGATTATATTTCATATCATGTAATTTATAATATAAAATAGTGGTTCGATAAAATAATATTAAATTTTGCAAACTGTAGAATACATTGAGGACATATTATTTCTAAGCTAATAATACATTAGTATCAAAAACGACATACTCCATACACAATTGGATACAAGAAGTAGAAGATAAATTATGAATTAATATTGTAAGTGGAGACAAAATATGTCACCCACAGGGTTTTTATGTGCATCAAGTTTTCTTCATCCTTTAAAAGTTCGAGAAACTTCCAGATAACTGGATGACTTGAAGCAACTTTCGAGGAAACCCGTCAGCACCATCCTTCCAATGTCAAATATATTAATAACCTATATTAATCGCATAGATATAATTTAACAGCTTGCAGGTCATCTATATCCTGTTCAAAAAAGATGGTATCGTGATTGTAACCAACATATTGTGACTATTTTAAATGATTATGAGACTCGTGAAAAGTTAATAGAAAATAGATAAGTGAAAAAATTGACTTACTTTATCTTTTGATTTGAAATTGGTTTATTAATATAGGTGGGAATTCATCAGGGGAGAATTTTCCGGATACCATACTGTATAGGCATTCTGAATTTGTCATTCGTTAAATGAATTATCAATCAAAACAGTTAATTGTCACTTCATACTTATATTTTATTGAATTCTTTGCTAACGTGTTAAGAAATGTTTTTTGTGGTTGTTGATCCTCATATTGATTCGGGGTCCAACAAGGAGTCGTACTTACAACTCTCAAAGAGCAAACCATAGGTTTTACTCACCGTCATTTACGCACTAGTTATTACTTTATACATAGATGTATCTTCAAAAATGTAATAATACTGATAGCAACATTGAAAACAAAACAAAACAAGCCAAGTTTTTTCAGACTACCAACAAGAAAAAAAACCACTCCCACTTCCTAGGAAATTTTCTCTGAGTCAATCTATACGTTTGTGTAAAAGCTGGAGTGATATTCTTTTCCCTTTTTTCAATTATATTCATTTCTATTGTGAATGATGGCTGTGCACAAATCAAAGTGAATAATAATCTAAGACCTCCCTTATGCGGGAATTGCAAAAAGGGCATTGAATACACTTTGGGCTGTCTTTTAAATTGATTTAAAATCTGTCAGCAAAACAGAAAGAGAGATAATGACTTCAGTGACAGTTGGAAGGCTAAAATAAAGTTTGCCCCAACAATCTCCCTATGATGCCTGTCTAAATATATGTATGTCAGTGAAGGGATAGTCAGATAGAACAAATACATTGACATCAAGAGCTTCATTCGTGTCCCTTGACATCTTAATACATCATCCGTGGTAAGAAAAGGGAATAAAAGGTGCTAGAAAATCTAGTCGTTCGAGTATGTGACCTCTTCATACCATGATCTCTAAATGCTTGACTATTCTGATGGAGTGTCGTCGAGATTGAGTCCAATTCTACTCTGTAATGTATTCGTGTCTCCTTCCCTCTGATTCTCCTTTATTGTATTTTCTTGTATGTATACCGGTAGTTGCATAAATACGCGGACTATTTGTGGAAAATAATTAAATGTGAAATAAAATTCATATGACGTATTTTTTTTGAGAATTATAAAATAGAGAATTTATTCTGGTATAAAATTTAATATACATAATTACTGAATATAACCGCCATCAGCTGCTATGACACCCTCCAAGCGCCCACGGAAGGCCTTACACACATTGATGATGTAATGGTCTTCCATGGCTGCCCATTGCTCATTGACACTGGCCTTCAATGAGTCCAAATTCGGGCGGCGGGTAGCACAGGCCTTCTTCTTAATTTGCCACCACACACTGTAGTCAAGGGGATTCAAATCAGGTGATTGAGGTGGAAAATATTTTTGTTCCAAGATGGCATGTTGGCAGCGAGCCAATCCTGAGTCATTCCAGAAGTATGGGCAGGTGCTCCATCCTGCTGGAAGATTAAGGGGCCCATTAGAAATCTTGAGGGCTTATGGAAGGACCTTGTTCTTCAAAATCTCCAAGTAGACAGAACTACCGGCGCAGAGGAGAGATGCAACCATATGACGTTTGGCCTCGTCATTCATCGTGAACGACTTTGTTTGATGCGAGTAAGAAAAACAAAAACAAAGCCAAATGATTTACTTTGTTACTTGTTCTGGAATTTTTTATTTCCAGTCACGGAACATCGAGATATAAGCTTTTAAAAGTTAGTCCGCGTATTTATGCAACTACCGGTATATATATTTGTAAAGTACTGCTTTTACCTTTTTTATAAGAATATAGATGTTCCTATAAATAAGCCTTGCCTTTATTCATCCACGCCGTTCCTTCTCCTCATTTCTCCAGTTCGTCATGGATCCTTCCTTTCAATAAATAATTGGTACGTCGCTACCTTCGTCAAAACGCAACATACACCTCACTCTAATTTGGATTATCTAAAAGAAGCCATTAGGTATATTATTTGTACGTACGTATAAACTTATATAGGTAGAATATTGAAACCTCGTTAAATTTTATCAAATCATAAAGATAGATGGTTATATACATAAGCCTATTTGCAGTAAAAGTTGATTGTTATAAAAAACTTTAATCCAATTTATCATTCATTTTTTTTTTTAGTTTCTTTCCTGCAATTTCTTTTCATTTCTAAATGAAATATAATTAAAGAAATGTCAAAGAATTATATTGAATTTATATATTTATGTATGTACTTGAAATATAGGAACCATGTTTTAGAGTGAACAAAAATCATTTTTTTATTGCAAGTATGTTGAATTGTATGGAAATAAGTGCATTTCATGTGAATAGGCATAACATATACATCAAACCCACAACATAATTACATATTTTGACGATTAAATGCTTTTGAGTACTGCATAGATACTCTTCAAACTTTGTTCATCAGGGTCAAGGTTAATAGAAATACAAGGTTATACCATTACGATTGTACGACTGATGTTTGACTTCCACCCCGCTTTTAATATCGACGTCATAGTAGGTGAGTGGTTGCGTGTATTGTCAAAATCTATTTTTCTTTCCCAGCAGTCGAGACGATCCATTAAATTGAAAATTCTAGCTATAGTGATGTCATAGACTATAAGTGGTTGCGTGTTTTGTCAAACTCTGCATGTATTACCCAGCAGTCGGTATAATACATCTGATTGGAAATTCTACCAAGCTCGATTACATGATGGTCTAATTTTGTTTTTCTGTTAACCTTGATCCGGGAGAAGTTTATTTTATTTTACATTTTCGAAATAAATTTACAAAGTATCTAAAAAAATTCTTATATTCTAATGATATCATATGATATCTTTAAGCTGTTGGATTAATATTTATAAGTAGTTCAACGGCTCAATGGATAACGCACTCGTGAGAAATGATTCTCTTGAACTCAATGTGCGTCGGTTTGAATCACGGTCACTCCTCGAAAAAAGTTTCTGACCTCAACATTAAGATGCCAGCTCTCGTTAATAAAAGCTAGACACATTTATCTAGCATCTGTTTACAGTTACCTACAAAGTTTCAGCCCTTTTAGAGACACAGTTGTTATGTTACAGTCGTTTGAGTGATTTGATGTAAGTGGTACTGGGAAAATAGACAAAATCTAGTATAGCTATGTTGATGCAGTTTAGGTGCAATAATTAATTACCGAAGATGAACCTTGGATACACCATTATACGCTCAAAACAAAAATATAGACCAAACAGTGGACTGCTATGCTTTTCGTAAAATAAGTTTCTTGAAACGGGATGAGTTTCAGTTTAATAAATGTCTATGGGCCAAGTGAAAGTTCAGCATCTTATTTTCAAGCAATTTTAAATTACTCAAAAAAGGATTCAACTCTATTTCTACTTATATGGTAAAAAACGCCTTTTGCCATTCTTATGACCATAAATTGATTTGCTTGGAATTACATAACGTTATACAACTACTCAATTAAGAATACCAAACGGTTGATGTAGGACGATGAATATAAAACATTTAAAAAAAAGTAATAAGAGGTTTTAATGACTCTTTTTCATCCAACCAAGTTGTGCTAAGGCTCATCAAATCTATTCTTTCACCTAATTAACGTTGTCTTTTGCAAAATAAGAAGGAAACAACGTCATCCAGCAATCAAGTGGCTAATGTTTTGAATAATGGATCGATTTTTGTACACCCGTATTTTACAGATGCTCTGAATTATCTTAGAACTGGGCAATTCCGCCATTATGGATGTTACATTTGTCAACAAGGCAATTATTTGAATTACAAAAATTGAATATACTGGGTCGTGCAAAATGGATGTCCCACTACCATAAATTATTTTTTGAGAAATCATCTCACGCTACAGCTTTGCTCCTGCAATCGCCTTTATCATTTCTGTAAACAAAAAAGGAAGCAAAAAGAAAATAGATCAGTGCTTAATTGTCGATTGTCAAAATAGTGATTGTAATTCGTAAAGGAAGTTTCACGCTACAGTCTTTTCAGCTTTCGAATGAGCTATTGCAATTGACCTTTATTCCGATTTCGTTTGAAGAAGAAGCAAATTCTGAATCTCAGGGGATTACAAGAATATAAGTCCAGCTGAATTATTTTTGGAAGTTATATGAAGAAACAGGATCAGCTGTGAATAGAAATAAGAGATATATTCTACCTGAAGGATCTTTGAAGCCTGAAAAGGAGCTTAAAGTTAGAAGTTGTACAGTTATCATGAGTATAAAGTGGAATAATAGTGGTATTCATGAAGATAAGGGAAACGAAATTTGGGCCTCGGTGAACAAAAGGATGTCTTTCTATAAAATATTCAATCTTAAAAAAAAAAAAGAATTGACTTTTATAGCACTTTGGTAATACTCTTAATTTTGAAAAGGCTACAACATTTGTAAACTAAGCTTGAGAAGGCTTAAATCTTATTTAAATGTTGTAATACCCCAATTAGATTATTATCCTGAAAATTTACTCCGAAATTTTTGTGGATTTTAAAAAAAATTCAGTTGTAGAACAGAGAAAAACTATAACGAACGTGAACTGTACTTATAATGGGGAACAACATTACTTGTTTAATCACACTAATACCCGCCTAGCTAAGAAAACTATTGCGATGGATGTCTTTGCTTTTAGAAATGACTCAACTACTGAATTTAAAGATCCCCTAAATTTTGAAAAAACATACCATTAGTTGATATATTTCAACAATTCATGATTTAAACTAAGAAATATTACTCAATAATGCTATAATATGACTTTCACTTCTTAATTTTTCAAAATGTTACATAATGCCGTGGCATGTTAAGAAGGACTTTGATGGAGCAGTAAATGAGCCGTCTAGGAGCTAAATAATAATCGTTTAAACCTCCCAGTTTGGTATAAAATAATAATTTTGTCTTTTCTGAGGAAGATAAATTATGAAATTTTTTTACCGTGCATTTACAAGCCTCCACAGATTGTATAAACAATGTTAGACCTTGCAAAGACCTTGGAAAATTATATAATAACCCTTTTTATGCGCTTGTAGATTTCCTCGCCATTTTCATCCTTAAATATTTAGTACTCAAAAAAAGTAAAGGGATTGAAGAATGGAGAATAAAAATTTGTAACGTTATATTTCTTTATTGAATTTTAAAGAATGATAATTGAAGTTTTGCAGAAAAAAGGTCCCTTGACTAATTGAGATGTACGCATCGTCAGCCAATTTACTACCCATCAGCCTATTCGGGAAGATGAGTTGAGAAGCATCATATTGGCAGCTTCCGTTGTATTCTTTCAAGATGAAGGTTCCTAAATCAGGATGGGAATCAATGAATTTTGCAGGAGATGAAATCCGGTATCATCCATCGATTTTACATAATCTAAGAAATATTTTAAAAGAGATTTTATATTGGTCGTTTTTTAAAAAAATTTGATTTTTAGAATATGTGTTGAACTTCTATCTTGGAGCAATAAGTATACGCTGTAATGTTTACAATAAAGTAAACATGTTACGCAAGTACTTCGGTTTAATTATATATGTATGTTCTGTATAATATATAACCAAATAAAGAATGAAAACAAAAACATAAGGCGTTATGAGACCCACAAATTGGAACTTCCACACTACATTTATAGATATGTAAAACTTTTAATACTTATAAAAATAAGCTTCAAATGTCATAAAAGTCCTCAAAATTCTCTCATATATATTTTTAATTAATGTGAAAAATAAAGTTTCCAAATTATAATTGGTTTATTCAGTCAAGTTTTGTAAGATCCTTATTGACATCTCAATATCATTTTCAACTATCTAAATAAACTTTGTATTTATGGCACACAAAAATAGTAAAGAGAGAGAAAATTATATATTTTTGAATGAAGAATAACCTCCTTTATAATAAAATAAAAGCTACAATGAGTCTGCTTACATGTAGTGATATATCAGTTCTTATTTAGGACTGAAGACGGCAGTCCTATCCAGTTTATTCTCTTCCCGGTCCAGTCCAGTATATAAAGCTTATAAAGTTTGGTCCCTGATGACGTCATTCAACTTTATTTCTCCTTTTTTCAAATAGTTATAGAACTGAAAGTCCAAAGGACCGGTTCCAAGGACTGATACGATCAGTCCTAAGACTTGATTGGACAGAAAATAATTAATAAATCCGACTTATTTCACCATACATGTAAATCCAGTGTGTTTTTCAGCTGGCCTGTAATTTGTAATTAGTAATTGAATTTTATTGTCCTTAGCGTGTTGTCACTATTATTTAATTCCTGAGTAGTAAACCCCATTTTCTAAATGGATTCAATTATATTCAAAACCTGTTTGAACGTTCGTGTGTGCTCATAAATTACCCCGAGGATTTGTTGCAGAAATATAATTATAAGTTCTTGTTGGACTACGAGTGGAATTGAGCAAGGTTGTGCCCGGTTCAGGCTCAGCGGTTCTATCGGTCCCGGCATCCCTTCTATCATTGCAAGGATTTTGGTCTAGGTTCAGCTTTATTGGTTTCGTTTCCGGTCTTTAGCCTTGGATCTTTTTTATACATGCTCTGTTTGGTTACAGGTACTTAAAACAGGGGCTTTGCTACAAAATTCGGGACAGAGAAATTATAATGTATATCAACTGGGCCACAGCTACCTAATACGTAGAGTGCATAGTACCCAATTCCAGCAGGGGCGGCGAAATATAAGGTTGCAAACAATGGGTTTAAAAGTAGGGGCGTGAGGGGAGGCTGGGGGTGGGGGAGGAAGATGGAGAATTCATGATCGCTTTCAGTCTACACATACACAGTTATCATGTTTTGTATAAAGAGTACCTACGCTAAAGATGTATTAGAGTAGTGTACTTAGTATAGTAAAGTTTTGGAAATCCTGGCTTAAGAAATTTTATAGTTATGATATTATAGGGTCCAAGTAGCTTAGTAGCGGAACTCGATCCATAATCTAACCCACCCCTTCCATTTTTTATTTACACCGCCTGGTACATAAAACCATTTTTCTTTATACATAATCCTTAAGATAAAACTGTGTCACCCTGGAAACGTATAAAATTCATTGAAAAACGCAGCAATTGTACAAAAAAAAAAAAAAAATCAGAAAATTGACTTATTGATTAAAGCTAAAATATTTTTTACAATATCTAATGCATTATATATATATATTCTACATATATAGCAAATATATATATATAGGAATATATGATTTATAGGAAAAAAACACAAGAACCGTTACCGATAAGGAATATATTAAGGTTTCGGTTCGACTTTGTAGGTCCTGGTTCTAGTGGTTCTAGAAACGGAACATCTTTCAAAATCTAAAACCGATAAGGGCTTAGCATTTTCAATTCTTGCCAATGTCTTTGTTTATTTCCTTCTTCCCCTCCTCCCTTGCCACAGCTGATTATAGCTGATCTAATGAAAAGTCTTGAGAGCTATAATGTTCTCAATAAAAAGATTTTTTTATGGATTTACAACGATGCCAATCCTCAATTTTACTCCAAGTCCAACAAAGACTTACACTTATGTCTACTGAGTAAACCCTCTTTGCTACTCTCCGTCTTTGATGAGCACACACACTGGTAATTACTTTATAATGAGATGTTCTGTCTTTAAGAATGTAATAATAAGTAGAACACCTTGAGAAAATATAAAAGTCTCTTAAGATTACCTACTAGACAAAAATACACCTACTCTCTAGTACACGTTTCAACCACCTCTAATTATAGTAATTCATAACTCAAGTTATACGTAATTCAATTATTTACATCAGACTTCCATTTACTTGCTTATGGGAAACTAAAGATTATTTTTTCACTTTTTGTATTGTCCATTTATATTCTCTAGGATTTAACTTGGGAATAACAATGAGGAACGCATACATATAGTATTTCACACTATATTATTAGCTCTTTGAATAGAATATATATATATATATATAAAACTTTTTAAAAATTATACTCTTAAAGCTTTTTTGCACCTTAACTAAAAAAATGTGTGGAGAAATAGATAACATAAGAAATATATTCAACAATAAGGCTGAGAATAGAAGCCTTTTTTGACGAGGGATTATGTATAATTTAAGTAACGGAATGGTTGGCATTAATACTTTATGTAAGCATATAACATAATTCTGATTTACCGCGCCAACTGTTATTATTAACTCAAAATTATAATAAAAATTTTGAGAGTTTAAGAGTAATTCTTTTATAATGTTCCGATGAGCAATGTTGTAGAACACATAATTAGTTGTCGATTGCTAGTCGACACCATGAGCACACAGTGCAAGAAGAGGAATGATAAAGCAGCGTTCCTCTGTGCGTAATTGTCCCAGAACGCCATCTGGGAGCAGACTGAGGCCTCGAGGAAGACGATTTACAAAGTCTCCATGCAGTTAAAGGTGGATAGAAGCTCAAACCCTCTCCATGAGCATGCAGAAAACCACCTGAAGTCGGCCTTCTAGAAGAAGCCAAATTCCTCAATTGCTTACATGTCCAGGAATATGAAAAAGTCCCCATCAGTGGTGATCAAGAGTCAGACAGAAAGTCTCTGCGGCGTGTTCTGTGGCCTTCGTGTTTACAGAACAGTGGAGAAAAGTTCGTGTGGAGCGTACAATAAAGATTGTGAACTACTACAAGGGAACTGGTGGACTCATTGTGATATTTTCTGCTTTGGAGACCTTTACTGTTGACACTGTCTTCAACAGGCACAATGGTCGAGTAGTAATATTTGTGGATGTTGCAGAGGAACAACAATATGTCTCCCCTCCAAACCCCCTGGTTCAGAGATGATGTTACAACTGATTACATCCAAGGGGAAGACCATGAGTCCTGTGTGGTTCTCCTTAGGATACAGGCTGAAGGCTGATGAGTACGTCAAAATTCTGGACACTAAAGTTATCCTATGCATCAAATCTATCGTTGGCAATTCTCCGACCTCATCCTCCTAAACTATTACATTTAGACAAACATGGAGTCCAAGGCCTGCAGGATACGCTACAAGAGCCCCGTTCCCTGAAGACCTCTGTCAATCAGACCTGGGTCTCCATGAGAGCAGAGTACATACAGAGGGTCTGTAGCAGCTTCTGCCACCGCCTGGAGAAGTCTACATTGACTAAAACATGTTCCTTGTGTTTCAATTAATAATTAATAGTAAATAAACTTGTTTTCTAATTCACCCAGGATCATTCCATGGACTTAAATAATTTGTGTGTTAAAATGAGTAAATAATAACAGTGGTCCTGATTTTTCCATGCACGTAGAATTGCCCATATGGAATATATCCGTCATAATTGAACTAACTAAAATATATTTTTATAACTCTTAGCAATGAAGAGAAATTTCACTAAAAATCACATAGAAAAATAATTAATGTTCACCACAAAAGCAAATGCAGTATTGGATTCTTTTAAATGTAATTTATCAATATTTATAAAAAGGAACACCCAACGACGACTTATTAGCAAAATCTTAATGCTCTGTTTAAATAACAAAAAAGGGATATTAACTTGCCGTCAAGGTCCTTCAATACTCTCCCAAAAGTCTGTGTTGATATCAATCCATTGATATCTACGTAATTTGTCAAGTAAATATTGATAAATTAATTGAAGAACCTGTTAATAAATTTGAGTAAAATAAATATTGATAAATTGAATGAAAAAATAAGCAATTAAAACTATTATTAGATACAGAATCTAAAATATTCACGAATGAACTCCAAAAGCCGGGCTTTAGGTGATCGACTGGCACAAAGTCTGTACGGTGTCTTATGTACACACTAAAAGTTATGTCAAAATTGAACAATACTTTAAAACGGCTTAAATAGGTAGGAGCTAGAGATGTCTCCATTGGCGTATTTCAGACAAAATATAATAGTGAGATAATTCTTCTGCGTCCTGTTAAATAGTTCTGGAATTATGTTGGACTCATTTGGTACGAAGTAGTGACCAGGCTACTTGATCATATGAGTTGTTCTAAGTGTTTCATCTAGAAACTTGTAAATTGAGTTTCCAATCTGAGAGTATGGCCTAAAAGAACCGGAATCTTGATACCCATCCGGCCAAAAAGGTGCTTACTATCATTGCAGCTTAATTGCTCTGCAACGGAAGTCCTTCTGTCCATCTTGTAATTATATCAAAAAGAGTAAGCAGGAATCGATATCCCTTTGATGAAGGAAGTGATATAACTATGTCTACATGGATGGTGCTGAACCTAGACGGATCCTAGTTAAGAGGCGTTGACCCATAAGGTCTTGAATACAATGAGGGCTTGGTTTTTTTTTTTTTTTGACAGGCTAAATCCTCTTTTGTTCAAAACTTGGTATCAACATCATATCAGACCATGCGAATGATGTTGTATTTCACAGAGAGTCAAATTAAATCTGGGGTGAGAGAACCCGTGAGTTATAGTGTGCGCAACAAAACTGGTATTTTAAGACTTATGAGGGATTTTTGAAGTGTAGTTCCACTATGAATACAAAAGATCTGAATTGTCTTAAAGTCTATTATAGATTTTGAGAATAAAGGGCTGATACCTAAGGCTTATAATATGTAATTATTACCAATTTGACACCTTCCAAGAACCAACAGAAGTTGAACATCGCTTTTTTAACAGTATTCAGTTCACTATCAAAGCAGAATAACTTTTTCGTTGCGCGGGGCTGAGATATTTGAACCTAACATCTAAGAGGGCACACACCACCACCAATCCTCTGCTCCAGATCATGTTTTTAGGTGAAGTTTTTTAAAATTTGTTTTCTCGCCTCCCTGATTTTTTTTTTGTGAATGTTGTATTGATAATATGTAGTGCTGACTTTTTTTATTACTCTGACTCTGTCATAATAAATAATTATTGCAAAATCATCTACTCCAGTGCTGACCCATCCCTTTTTAACAAAGGTCGTTTGTAATTGATAAAAACACACTTTCAACACGAAGGAATGACTAACAAGGTTCGCTCTAAGAGAGTATTTTTTATATTTGGATGCATATAATCAAGTTCAGCATCCCAATGAAATTTTGCATGCTTGTGTAATAAAATATGAAACTTGCTTGTGGTTTTTCACGGTTGGGAACAAATCTGGAGAAGTAATACACCTTATCGAGATATGCTTGGAGCATCTTTCAAGACTTAGGATAAGAAGGGTGATCCCTTAATACTTCTACTCAATGTCTCATTGGGGAAATTCCTCTCCCACACTTCTCTCCCCAGAGGCAAATTCAGGCCTCTTGAAATTTTACGAGTATATTTAATAGCAGATGATGATGCTTTGAGAGTGACTTGGAAGCTACTGGAATGTTATCAAGGTAGACAAAGAACCCAGACATTGATGTATTAGAGTGACTCCATACAACATTCGAATGACTGAGAATCATTGTTGAATACAAATGGCATCCGGGTCCCACTGGATTTATATAGATATACTTGGACATTGGTATTTAAATATATATTTGATGGGTGTTCTAAAATTATCCATTTGGGCTCTAGTAAATCTCTATTTATCTCTTTAGCACAATTATTTCTAATCTGGGTTACTCAGATATGTTGGGAGATCCACACTGTTTTTTTTGGGATACGAGATTGGAATGTAGAATTAGGGTTTTAGAGATTAAGACAGGAGTTTTCGAAGAAAAAAGAAAGGTTGTGCAGAAATTTTCTAGGGCACTTTAGATTTTATATTTTTATATGGACATACTATATGTAAATATTGCTTCAGTAATCCATTAAAAAGCTTTAGCTCCGTAAAGCCTGTATGGAGAGCCGTTTATCGAAGCACAAGAATCACATGTTCTACATCTCAAATAATACTTAGTAGTTTTGAGGCTAGAAAATAATGAAATATTTTGAAATTACAAATTGTCAACGAATCATATTTATTTATAAAAAACCTCTATATTATTAGGAAATTCTTAAAATTCTAGCATTAATTTCTAGGAGTTCTGTTTTTATGATTCCTTACTTTTTTATAAAAAAAAAATTGTAATTTATGATCCTTACTCATAGGCATAAAAAAAATTTGAGGTCTTAAAGAATAGAGAGGAAAAAAATGCTATTCATAATATTAAACTGTCAAACAAAAAACTCTTAGACAAAGGTTCTAAAAAATATTAGCATTATATTTTTACTATCAAGTAAAAAGGTGATATTTTAACTTTAGCAGGTACATTAAATGCAAAATTTATATCTTACCTCTTATGAACCTCTTCTTCTATAAATCAGAATTTATTCAAATATGAATTTCCATGTAATTAAAATTTTTAAACACAAATTTCGTAACACTAACGAATTATCAAGTACATAAAAAAATGAAACTTTTTCAATGTATGAAAGTAAGATTCATATTGTGGATTCTATGATGTGTTTTAGTTTGTTTAAAATTATATTTTTATTCAATTTTTCTCCTTGAATCAATAATAATCTTATGCAAATTACTTCAATCAGATTTTGTTTATATAATAAGTATAGAGAGTGCGTCGGATCAATGTCACAGGTTTGTGCATGACTTTTTTTTCATAGAAAAAAGTAAGAAAAACTCCAATATAAATAATAATCTTGCAAGAAAACATTCTAAAAGCAGTTGGGCGTCTCCAGTACCACTGACGGTAAGTTTGAAACGTTCGAGAGGAAGAAGGGCTCTTCAAAAACGCCAAACTGGACCCGGATGATTTAAATAAAATAGACTAGGTCAATCATCTCAAGTCCATGAGGACCCATGCAAGAGATCTTATGGTTTCACAATATACTTCTCCATAGGGCTATCAAAAAAGTGGGCGGAAAGAGCATTGAGAGGCTGGACAGACCACTTTTGACACCAGCAGTGAAATAAACTCATCTCTTCCGTTCCAAGACTCTTTTGAGTTTTTTGAACTATTTATTGACATTTTTGCCCTCTACTGCCCTTATGGCAACCCCAACGAACACACCTTTTCGGTGCATGTCGAAGGAAACGCCTACAGTGTCTATCATCCTAACACTGAGACCCTCAAAGCCACTGTGAGCCAAACTGGGACGCCATGGCAGAGGAATACACCCACAGTGGGTACCAGGCCTTTCATTGTCGTCTGGAAGCCATAATTACCGCTGCGGGCGTCTACATTAAAGATTGGGAGAGCTGATACACACATCTATTAATAGTATAAATTTTATTGAAATTCTATTGTTAATTTATATCCTTTTGAAGTTTAAAATCAATGTGTTTGGATTTTAATGTACCACTCGGTATGAAACAGAAGTAATACGTTTCTGATTTATATAGCTTATTTTATTACCTTTTGTAAAAAGGAACCCATTGTAAAACACCCTTTACATTCTAAGGGATTTTTTCCTACGAAACTAAGTACCGGATTCTGCATTAAAAAGATACAACAACTTTAGTGACAAGGATTAACCTTGAATAAGCAAAAATATGATAAAACATTCGAAGGTTTTCTAAGTTGAGTGTCAAGGACAGGGGCATCGTAGGATCTCATATCAGGAGGAACAATAGATTTATTCCTTCGTGAAAGAAGGAGACTAAAATTTTCCATTAATTAATATGAAAAATTGAAGGGGTAAATGCATGTACAGAAATACATACTTACTTTACCATACGTCTGAAGGTTTTTTTCCATAAAAACAAAACAAAAAAAAACACTTCAAATAAGACATATTATCAAATGCACCTATCTTAAATAAATATGTTCAATAAAAATAATTTCTATTTGATATTTGTTTAAGGTTTATAAACTTTCTTTTTCTTCATTATACATAAATTTTTTTTACTTATATATACAAAGGCTATATATAGGGAGAGACAGAACAAAATAATCAATTTTATTTGATTATATACGTCTACCATGAAATTATTTGTGACATTAGTAAATACATTTTTGCCCTTGTATAGAGATATTGTTTTCCTGATGTCTTTTAGTTCGAGAAAGATGAAAATGATTTATTTTACAAATTTGATTTTGACAGATGGATCCCCCTTAAAATATGGAGTGAGGTCTTGGTATTTCAAAATTGATTTTTTTTTCGTTGATCAACATTAACCTCTCTGGATATGTCCACCAAAGTCCGCTTTCAATTACAGTAGAGTTATTGGCTAACACTTTCCTTTTGATATATTCAAATTTTTCAACCCAGACACGCCCACAGGATTATAATAATAATAATTTTTTTTTTTTTTTTTTTTGGGGGGGGTCTACAGCCACCCGAACCCCACTGCCTAAGGATGGACTGTAACCATTTATGGACATTTAGCTATTATATGAGGTTAATCAAATTACTTTTTGAGAAAATTTAATTTGTATTAACAGATCAGACAGCTCATAACTTCATTTGAAAGGATAAATTGGTATCTCATTGTTTAAACTCTGAATACAACCCTGTACACCTATTCTGCAAAGTTTATCCGACTTTATTTTATTGAGCTCGCCGTTTATTTAAATATTATAGTATGCAGATAAATGAAGAACTATTAATATATTAAAAAAAGTATGATTGATCTTAACAACATTGAGTATTACAGGTTACAATATGTTTATTAATATTTTAAGATCTAATTTAATTAAGGCCTTGAAGGTTCTATAAAGTAAAGATCATAATAAAATAAGAGTTAATAAAAGACTTGGAAATAATCACGACTGTGTCATCAATTAATAATACATTGAGCTTTAAGGTGCTCTTCCGAGTCTTCAAAAGCCAAGACATACGCATTCACCTTATACTCCTCAGAGTTAAATTCATTAAGAATATCTGAAATTGCACTTTCTAGCCTATGAGGGATAATCATGATGCTCTCTTGCATGCATTCATTCATTTTATATACTTCACATTTGTCTCACCCATCGGCCTGCGTTTTTCGACTCCAGCCTTTTACTCATCACATTTTTTTGTGGTAAATTACCTTCCTTTGCCTAGCCTTTTGACAACTATTGAATTTTAAGTTTCTTAATTTTTTGATTAATATTTGATATTCACAACTATGAGATGGTGTTCCCAAGATAATGTATAATGATGATTCATAAACTTGATATTATAAATACACGTCACAACCACAAGTCCACATTTCACCAAAATTAAATAGGTTAGTCAGTCTAATAGATGAATAATTCAATCGTTTGATACTAACATTTTCTATTAATTTGTACCTTATAGAAGATGAAATTAGATAAAGAGAGAGGTATATAAGTTATGAATAGTATATTTTAAGTAAATAAGGAGATGACCAAACTTCAGAGGCTATCTACAGAGGGGTTTGCCTGGGTTGATACAACATTTTTTAGTATTTCTGTATCCAGATAGACTGTTTGTATATTTTGGAGGGGGCCTCTAATGAAATTGGAATTTATGAAAGTGGTCCATTAAAATTTTGTGCTTGTTCAGACAGAGATACATAAATAAAAAGGATATGTTTTGAATCTGGAAACATGTACCTACAAAATATATCCTATATTTCTTTCTTTTATTTAAATCTTTCAAAGTAAAAATAACATCAAATCATTCTTTCTTCTTAAAAAAAACTTTGTAGGCCACAAAAGCAAAAGTTTCATGGTTCTCCAGCTAAAAAAATCAAGAACAGAAAGTTTTAGTCCAGTGTCATAAAAAGTTTAAGTTTTGATGATTAGAATAATTAATTAATATAGGGATTGAGAAAGTTTGATCATAAAATCCAAGTAGAAATTATATCAAAATGCTTCTGATTATATATTGCCCTGGTTGAAGGCTAACTATCCTAAGAACAACTATATATGGACCCAAAAAGGTGCCCTCAGACATACGCCCTTGAAGACACATTGCTTCAAGAAGAAATTTTTTTCTGACTTCTGGGAGAATACCTTCTGGGCCTCTTCTAGCCCTGATCTCAATCTACTTGATCTCAGTATGTGGAGCATCTTAGAGAGCAAGGTTGGGAAGACACCACACAGAAATGTGCAGGAGCTCAAGGCCAGCATCAAGAAGCAAGGGCCCAACATGTCCGTCGTTTATATTGTGGAAGCCAGCGCCAAGTTCTCACCTCGTGTGGAGGATGTGATATTGAATAATTCTTGATAAGAAGATTGATTCCTTAAAGTTTTTTGAATTACATATTTCATTATACTTTTCTTATAAAAAGTTATCAAAGTTTTGGTTATGCTTTTGGATCGCGGAAAAGTTCTTTGATGCACACCTTTTTTATTCTTACTTTTTAAGATTAATTAATGTAATTGATTTAATTGACTAAGTGGATATTACGTACATAGACAATTATAGGCATCATATATACATTTCTTGTAAAATATAATAATAATAATTATTATTATATATATATACATAACTAATGTTCAACAGATGTATTGAGACAAAAGAATATTCTTTTATTCTTAAGACACTTTTAATCCCCTAATTACCTTTATAATGAAATGCATTAAATTTTTAACATTTAAAGGGGGCAGACAGTAGGGGAAGAAAGGAGCTAGTTGAATATTTATGAATTTTCTAGGAGTTGAGCTGCATCACATTCGTTGAATAGCCACCTATTCGTTCTACATTAGCTACAACTAGCGTTGTACAAAATATGACTTGCCGGTATATCGATACATATTATAGCCATAATATGTATCGTTAATTATGCTAAGGAGCTTATGCAAAAACTATGTGATGAAAAAATTTACATCTAAAAATACTTATAAAAGCTGAATAGTAATAGATGTATAAAAAAAGATATCACTTTTTTTTCTCAATAAATTGTTGGAGTTATTTTTATCTCGCGTTGCATAAGTAAGATCGGTTGTCACTACGCCATACGCCCTATTTTACAGTTTTTCTTCGAATAAGTCGAAAATGCCAACTAGGGGAGTTAAAGTGGTGATAGTGGTTACGGTCTTGATCCTGTAACAACCAGTTACGTTTAATTTTGGTTGCGTCGATTCTGTTCCAGTAATTTTATTGTCACATATGCACCACTCTTTGGAAAGCCAATTTTTGTCAATGCGGATAAAATAATGGAAATCGACTGGTCCAACTGTCATGTAAACACTGTTTTGATTGCTAAGGATATGCCAATTAATGGCAGAAAAAAGCTTTATATAGAAATGAATTTCGTGCCCTTTTTCTTTTTAATTGTTTTACAGTAACTAAAATGATTTTTCTGACATACACCTAAAAAAAAAAACCCCACAAATATCTTATTGTTCGCCCTTTTGAACTAACTTATCTCTTTTCAAAAACATAAAAACATCATTTTCAAGGATTCTATAGTAAAAATTTCCATGCATACTTAAAAAAATAGACTTATGTTATTTATTCACACAAAGAAGTTTCTTTGTATATATTTTTGTGTTTGTGGAACAAAAACCTTTTTTTGATAGAAGCAAAGTCAAACATATATATCTGCGTATATATAAAAACAGATAAATAAAGAAGGAGAGGTCCTGTCATCAAAGTGTTGTTTTCCTTGAGAAAAACTTCACATGTTTTTATATATATTTATTTGATGTTATTTTTTGTTAAATTATGGATGTATCCTAATTTATGGCGTTAGGAAGATGTGATATGGTTCTGTCAGTTTTTGTTGTTGTTCCTACGGCCTGATAAGAAGGATATAGGTTAGAAAAAAGGTATATTTATCGATAAATGGATGTACATGGTAAAACCATATAATTCTTTTTAATAATTTGTTTGATTTTTTTAATGGTTTCACAATGATATCACCCAAACATTAATAACTCCAATGTATATTTTGATTAGGGGTTAATAACTTCCTTTCTTCACGTTTAGCTATTTTAACCTCTCTCAACCTTGACTGTCAAAGGAAAAATGATTAAAATAAATAAATAAGCTGTTATTCTTATTGGCAACTGTTAATTAGTATTTACATGTTCGTTGTTCGTTATTTGTGCCGTAAAAATGATTTTTTTTCCAAATAGATTTTCTCTCCAACCAGTTATCAAATTAAAAAAGTGAAACCAGATTCTGAAAGCTTAATAGATCCTAATTTATTTTATACAATAACCCCCCTTCTATTGCCAACCATGTTGATCCAGGGCTTCAATTGGCTTTCAACAGGCTAGCAACTGCTATGCTTTCTCTCCTGGCGTAGATTCCAAAGATAGATCCACGCCTTTCAAAATATTTGGGATCAATTGATTCCATTTTTTCCAAGTTGTGCAGATTTAAAAGAGCTATCTACCAACAAAATAAATCAGCTATCTAAGTACTAAGTTACTACCAAAATTTCAAGATCTTTTTCATTTCTCTTTTTGACGGAAGGTTTGAGATATACAATTAAAATTGATTTTTGTATTATTAATTTATATATAAAAACAATTTAAATACAGAAAATTCAACTTAATAATGTTTATAACTCTTTGTAGAAGCTGTATTTTGCCCACTCCCGAAAAAGAAAGCGTATTATAAGTAATTTAAATATGGTTGAGGTTTCATTGTATTTTATTATGTGGATCATACAATTTAAAATTATTTAAGTGTATATTTTGCTATCATTTTTTGTAACGAAACTATTCTTTTAATCTTCAAATCATCATTTTGCTATTTCTGCATTCCTAATATTTCTAATATTTGCATGAAAAATAGAAGAAAAGTCTTTACAGTAATCATATATAAGAATAGGTCGATTTCTTTAATTTTCCTTTAAATGTTCAGATGGAGTTGCAATAATTAAGTATTACTCTTACCCGAGCTAGAAATGGTCTTTAAAATCCATACACATAATTAGTGATAAAAATCGTCTGTATAATGGGCATGTTAAATAAAAATAAACCGAAAATTAACCTGATAACCCTAACAAATTGAAGAATATTTTGGAGGAGATCAGCTACAAATAGCTGTACCGAGGGGGAATGAAATACACAATGCCATTATGAAGAATTAAACGGATGTAAATCCTCAATTCTACTCTGAGTCCAACAAAGAATTACAATGATAACTTCATAACAAATCCTCAGGATTATTCTCCTAATTTTATGAAAGCATACCAATGTTCCATCAGGTTATGAATAAAATTGAATCTTTTAGGAAAGTTCACTACTCAGGGATGAAATAATAATGACAACCACTAAGGAAAAGAAAATACACTTTTCAGATTATCAACTCTAGAAAAAATGGACCAGCTAAAACGATTTACATCACTATACATAATGCATATACCAATTCTCTAGGAACGACCAAGGTGTGCCCCTATAAATAGAGTATTTTCTTCCGAGCTCTTTGTTCATTGAGATACATCCTTCCAATTTGATTAACTTTTATAGAATAGAAAAAATCGTTTCTGATTGGACTGATTTAAAAAATGTAAAAACGATAATTCTATATCAAAATTTGTATCAAATTTTAAATTAATGATTATTATTTAAATAAATTTATGTATGTATAGTATAAGATTGATAGGTTTGTTTGGAATATTGATGACATATTTGTAGACAACAATCCAGTCTTTTAATTCAAACAATAATCATTTTATAATAACTCTATAAATAAGAAATACAATACGAATATCAATGAATTAAGAGCCACGTATAGCGTGCAAAACCTTGTCCAGTTTAGTACTGCTATTAAATAAGGCCTATTTGTATGCATTTATTGAAATTGTATAACTAGTCAGTTTTTTTTTCTTTACAAAGATTTTATAGCACTATTATACTCTGATAAAAATCCCTTTCTATAAAAACATAATTATTCTTAATATTATAGAAAATAATTAAAATATGATTGTGACTAATGACTTTTAGTCCCATATTTGGTCGCATTTTTTTATTCATCAATTTAGATGTAATAAATATATGAATAGTGTGTTTTGTATCCATATGTTGTATTACAAAGAGTTTTGAACAAATTTTACACGATTTGTTGAATTTTTTTGTATCACTTGGTCAGTCTGGAATATTTGGTTTTATATTTTATCTATAAAATTCTGGTCATTGGTGGTTCAAAAAAATGTGGAAATAAATAAAACTATTAGTTTTGATCAATTATAATTATCTTAATTAATAATAGGAGCTTTCTTGGGACATTTTGTGGAGTTTTCCTCATAAAATAATTTATAAATATATTAAGTAAACGTTTGCATTAAAGTAAATCAAGACTAAGCCAGCTAGCATGATTTCACGTACTAATTTTCCGCGACACCCATTTTTCGTCAACTCTTTCTAATCCAATCACCTAAATGATATTGATGAAGTAGCCTTGATTATGACTAAAATCCTTTTTTTCTTAGTATGAAACATAATCTTTCGTTAGAGAAATATTAACTTTCTCAACCTGTACTTGAAAATAGTCATAAATTATTTAAGAAATATTAAGCTAAGGTTTAAACTAAATTAATACATGGATATAAGTGTCGTTTCTCATTAGTTTAAATGAAAAAATGTAACAAGTTATAAGATGTGCATTATTCAATGATTGATTCTTGTATCAGTAAACATATATAAGTTGAATCAGTTACTTTTTTATACAGTACTGACTACTCAGTATTGTTACTTACGAACATGTTGCTAAATATTTAACATCAACCCAGAATCAATTATATTTATTATATACCTTAGTATTATTATAGATAATATTACAATGTTTACTATGGAAAGATTAGAATTTTATGCACTTTTCTATTTCAACGGATCCTTTAAGAACATAAAAATGAGAAATATAACTTAAAAAGGCAGAGTAAACCCACTAGAGTTAGAAATGACTAAAAGACAGACAATAAAATTCATTTGCACAAAAAAACTATTGAGTTTAGAAGAAAAAAAACCTCTTTGTCACACAAATATACATAAATGAAACTACTGATACCTTACAATAGTCCAAATGATAAAATCTAACCACCATATAGTAGGTACTCATGTTGGTCCTGAATTAGAGTCTCGTCAGAAGAATATAATTACTCACAGATAATTATAGTTTGAATAGAATATGCAAAAATACATTTTAACAGGTTTAATATTGTCCTATAATTGACCAATAATGTGCTTGCTATTGTTTTGAACAACTTAAGGAACCTCCATCTCACTGACTTACAGCTAGAACACATAACGTCTTTTGGAATATTGTTTTTGTGGCTGTCATCAAGGAGTAATTGTTGAGCTTGGAGAACGTATTAGCCTTCTCTGGAGCAATTTGTCCATGAGCTACGGTAAATCCATTATCAACATTTTGAACTCTATTAAATGATGACTAGTGGTAGAAATATCGTCATCTAACAAAAAATCCGTATATTTTTATATTAATAGGATAATTAGAGTTTAATAAACATTAATGCCTAATTGGTCCTAGAACGGCGTTTCTAATCAGTCTCTTATTTCCTCCTTTTAGTCTTTTTTCGAATTGGTTGAATATTTTTATCCCATTCAACAGATCTATGTCGGTCCTAGCTTTCAAGAAATATATTTTTTATAATTTTTTTATAAATAGGTTGGGGGGAATTTGTGATATTTTTTTCAAAATATTTATTATGTGAAATTATTTTTTTTTCTTTTAATAAATTTGATTTTTCAATTCTTTTTTGAAAAGAAATGAAAAAATCAAGTCCCAGCCCAAAATATAATCCTGCGGGCACCTCTGGTGTAGATCAGGTAAAGAGAGAGTGCTCAAAATTCACTTTGTACCATTTTCGTACTACATTTGAAGTCCTATGTTTTTTCTGTCTCAACGCTGTTCCAATATGTATGACATACGTAAAGAAATCTCTACAGTCAATACTCTTTATTTAATGTCGTTTAAGTAAAAAAAACGGCCCTGTAAAATATACTTATTATGTATGTTCATTGGAAATTCATAGTCATAAGTATTAAAAAAAAAACATTACGTCATATACCATTATAATAAAGAAAAATTTATTTTGTTTTTCCTTTCAAAGATGATGATGATGTAATTCGTAGAGGTAACATTTTCTAGTGAAATATTTATTCAAATTACAAAATCAATACATTTCCATCAACTGCAATGACTTTGAAAAATTAAGTCTACTAATGGATTTTGAATGGCTTATGGGTCATAACTATAAATCTTAATTTTATTAGAAAGCATTTTTGCTTTTAAGAAACATATAAAGTTTCAGTACACCTTATTTATTACTAAGACATTTTCAGATCAGAGAGGGGGTATGGGAGGGGATGTAACCCCCAAAATGGAGAAATTTGGATTGTAATTACGATAAAACTATCAAATTAAAAAAAAATATAGCCTTGTCCAAATAATTATAATTCAATTTTATATTTACATCAAATTTGACATTTTTATTTATATAAAATTTGTCAAAAAGACGTAAATATATTCCTCTTTTATCTCTAAAAGGAGTATCCTTCTTCGGCTTATAAATTATCATAGTCATATATAAACATAAGACACAAAAATACCTTTGGTATTTTGTTGTCAGCTGTCAATTCCCTCCTACCGCTTGATACGTGATAGCTATTTCATAATGTATTCTTTTTGATAAATGAACAAAGTAATAAGTTGTTCTATACTAATGCTCCGCTCCCAAAAGGACAGGAATATAATTTGTTGTTGATCCCTCGTCGTTTATAATATATAATAATAAGAGATAAATAGTTGTTTATATGATTGAATTATTTGGCGTATTGCCATATGATTTCGGGCCTTTTTTTTGTTTCTGTTCGAGGAAAGGTGGCATGATACAATAAAGGTAAAGACGTGAATATATATTTAGATACTTTGTGAAATTTGAAATACAGTTGAAAATGCTTAATTTATTGTAAATTTTAAAATTGAATTTATATCAAATTTTATATATTTCAACTACTATAAGAAATGTGATTAAGTAAAGATTTTTTAAGGTTTTTTTTTTCAGAGATCCTAGGAACATGTCTTGAAGTAAAATGACTATTTTATTCGTATATAGGTAATCTGAATAATATTTTATATTTTCCAACGCTTTATCATTGTTCCTTAATAACCGAAGAGAAAATATCTAAAAATAACATAATCTTTGCATAAGAATTACTCAGAGTAACACTGATGATTTGTTGGTGCTTTATGTATAAAAAAAAGGCTGTTGCGTGTACTACATCTTCTTTTTTGATCACTATTTAACAATTGTCACATCTATCTAGAATCTGTTAACAGTTACTCATCAAAGTTACATCCATTTTGGAAAGGGGAGAAATGTCCTGATTTTGATTGCTTGAGTCTCCTTGTAACTTTACACACTTCTTCCAAAGGTGATCTCACTTGTGTAATTTGTCCGTCAAATATTTCCCTGTGATAAGTGTATAGCATTACAATGTAACTCACTCACTCACTCACTCAAACGACTGTTACATAACAACTTATCTTACAAAATGGATGGAACTTTGCTGAATAACTGTCAACAGATATTTGATAGATGTAACTAGCTGTTATTTACGAGGAATGCCATCTTTTCTTTGAGATCGAAAAAGTTTTTAAACCACCCTCCTACATGCATAGTAAATAGCATGTAACTCTTTTTGATGGTGACGACAATGGATATACATAATTGATTCATTTCCATAAATAATATTGAATACTACCTTCGAGTTTACGAAGTCCAAAGATATTAATTGCACACTCAGCAATGATGTGTCGGATAACATAAATACCTTTCTTTTACATACACCGAGTATATTTACCATATAATGGTATATGTGTACATAAGCCAATTTAAGTAAGCCGTCTTTAGGATTTTTCTTTGGGAGGGTGTTGATATTTTCCGACTGTTATCCAACTTTTTTCGACTCATGTGTGTATGAAAAGACCATCCCAGTTTTTCCGACTCTATAATGAAATGACTTTTTTTTACGAAAAAAAAAAATCTCCGAATCAAATAAGGAATCATATTTCTTATATTTTGACATTTTAATTTTCAATAGTCACTTTACTAATAATCCAAATTTTTTGACTGACATTCGATTTTATACAACTAACATAATCCATGTATGGTCTTTCATCCCCCCCTGGACGGTGACAGCTATGATACACCCTTGTTAAAATGCAAAAAAAAAGAGCTCTATATTAGTCTAAAAACTAAGTAACCATTGACCTGCAACATTATTTAAGTCACAAGGTACTAAAAGTAGAGAACATATTAAGGCAATTATGGTACATAAGCATATGAAAATTGTATAAATTCTCGTGAGCATCAGAGTGGGAACTCAAAAATTGCAGAAACATTTTGTAAAATGTTGGAGCAAGAATAAAAAGGCAACATGTGCACAATTTTCTTCGTACCGTTGTCAGTGCCAATAAGGCTACAGAGACCCTTGCCATCTCTATATAGACTCCACATAACATAAATATATCAATTACAGTAGCTAAGAAGAAGCAAAACCTTTTGCACTAACAATATTGCTGACTTCTGCCCTGCATCCATGCTGCCATTGCCCAGCCCTGAAATCAACCCCATAACTTTGAAATTTGGGTGTCAAGGAGAAGAATGTTTTTCGCACATCTCATCCAAACTTGGATTCGCTCAGAGCTTCTATTATGACAGCGTGTTATTGTATATATTAAAGCATAAACAATTAGTTAAACAACAAAACAAACATGAGGTATATAGCATACGTACAATTCAACAAATGACACTTGAACACCATTCACGTACTCCAACAAGTTGGGCGTCTCCAAGACGACTGTCTACGCGTCAGCAAGTACGAAACGTTAGAGAAGAAGAAGGGCTCTGTCATAAAGGGCGAACTGGAACTAGGAGGAGTTAAAGAAAATAGCCGAGGCCAATCCCCTAAAGTCCATGAAGGCCCATTCGGGGGAGAGCTATCAAAAAGTGGGTGGAAATAACCTTGTGAAGTTGGAGAGGCATCTTTTGACATCAGCAATAAAAGAAACCCTTCTATTCCGTTGCAAAAATCTTTTGAATGAGTCTTGAATGAATCTTTTGAACTCTTTTTTGACCCTTTTGGCCCCCCTACAATCCTAATGCCCACCCCTTTGACTAAGCCTTTTTGATGCATGCTGAGGAGAAGGCCCTCAATGTCCGTTATCCAAAGACCGATGTCCTCAAATCTACTGTCAGCTAGCACTGGGACGGCATGAGAAAGGACTACTGCAGCGGGTGCCAGGCCATCAGCCGCCGCCTGGAAGCCGCTAATTGTGGCAATATTAATGATTAAGCTCAGACACACATCTGTTTAAAGTATTCATTTTGTTGAAATTCAATTGTTGATTAATAAATTATCCTGTTGAACCTTAAAAGTCAAAGTGTGCAGATTTTAATGGACCACTCAATACGTCGTCTATCCAAGTTCCCAAAATATATTTTTCTTTTTTATTTACGCTATCGAGGATTTAAAACTTTTCACATCCCTAACTATACGAACAAACTCGATGTATGTAGTATTCAAATTGACTAACACATTTTACAAAATAATGGAAATAACTTATTTTTTATTATATATATTATAATGGTATTAAACTTGAATTCTTTACAATTTTTTATCCGCAACAATTTTCTTTTTAAAATGTATATATATGCATTGGATTTTCCTTTTTTATTTTGCCGCAAAATAAAAGCACTGCCTGACTTTAAAAAAAACATTCAACAGGAGTTGAATAAAGAAAAAAATAAAACTTGCAAGAACTTTTGTAAAAATAATAAAAATTTAGTATTCATATTTTTTAATAATGTAAACCTTTATTTACATATCGTATGTGTACAATTGGGTAATGATTTTTTTTTTTTTTGCTCTAACACCATTGAATATATTGATATATCTATATATACCGGGTGTCCCAAAAGTCTTGACCGGTACCTTCGATGGCTTTTTTCGAGGTTTCAGATACTTTTTAAGTAAATGTTGCGTAAATAAAAGTTAAAGACCATTGTCAGATTAACAAGTTTTGTTTCAATAACATTTCAAAATTCATAATTGTTTTTGACATGGAGGCTAAAAGACATGAAGTAGCTGCTCTGCTTCGTGCAGGAATCAGCCACAAGGAGATCTCTGAGGCTACCACCATGTCTGCCAGTACCATTGGCAGTATCAAAAGGAGGTTGGACAAGGGGAAAGGCATTGAAGACAAGCCTCGAAGTAGGAGACCTGTCTTAAAGGCCACCAAGGCCACTAAGAAGAAGATCAGGGCCCAGATCAAGATAAACCCTCTTCTGAGCATCAGAACAATTGCCAAGAAGAACAACATGGGTAAGACTACTGCTGCCAACATTGTCAAGGACATTAGGGGCAAGTCCTTGGTCTGCACCACCCGTCCCATGTTGTCCATGGCCAATATAGAGGCCAGATACATCCGATGCAAGAAGATTTTGAACAACATGAAAAGCAATGGGGACAGAATTCTCATTTTTTCCGATGAGAAAACTTTTAGAGTGGATCCAGTCTTCAACCGCAAAAATGATCGCTACATTAGCCTTAATGATTATGTGGGATCTTAGAAATATGTGTCCATGACCAAGCACCCAGCCAGCATCATGATGCTTGGAGTTTGTTGGCTCAGATGGTAAAGCCATGCCTCCAGTTTTCTTCCGAGAGGGCTACAGGCTCACCTCGGAGGACTACATCAAGGTGTTCAAGACCAAGGTGGTCCCATGGATCAGGAAGGAGTATCCTGGCAAGAGGGTGTGTTTCCAGCAGGATGGGGCACCCGCGCACACAGCCAAGAACACCCAGAAGTGGTTGAAGGAGAATATGGAATTCCTAAGGACTTCTGGCCCCCCTCCTCCCCCGACCTGAACCCCTTGGATTTCAGCATCTGGGCGTATATTGAGAGGCAGGCTTGTAAAAAATGCCACAGCAGTACCAAAGCTCTCAAGGCCAGTATCACCAAGGCATTGGCCATGATGGACCCCACCTACATCAAGAATACCTGCTTTTCCTTCTCCTGTAGATTTTAATGAAGTTGGAAGTTAGAAATCAGTCAGGACTTTCCGGACACCCGGTATATATTAATAAAATGACTCATCCTTTTTTGGATTAAATTATATAAACCGCATTCATAAATTTATATATTTTTGTGGCTTCTATAAAGACCCTTATTTTTTACTCTGGAAGTTTAAGATAAAAATAGTGTCTTGCAAGAATGTCATGGGGGCTCTAACCCTTTCGCTCTTTGTTTTTATACAAATGTAAGGCAAATAACTATTTTTTTTAAAAATATTTATGTCAATCAATTATTAACAAATATTATCAATATGCATTATATAAATGTTTATCAATAGGAAACTGTGCTCCAAAAGTCCGTCATGGATCCAATATAGGTTGGTTTTAGAGAGATAATTAAAATTGTGAATGTTATATTTTATTATTCTTCCTTTGCTGAATATTTTAAGGTTGTTAAATTAATACAAGATTTGTACAGATCCTGTCATAAAAAAGACAGCTCCTCGCTGATACTAATTCTATCCAATGAATGTATTAGAATAAGTTTGGATACTTGAAAGGTCTTAGAACTTGGATTTTATTTTGTACATTTGTGATTCTTAATTTTGTATAAAAATAATGATAATATCATTTGAATACCAAAACTTAGTTATAATAAGCTAATAATATGAGTTTAAAATGATTTTATGCTTGACTTTTTGCTTAAATTTCTTTAACAATTACATTTTATTCAAACTATACATTAAATTAATCTGAAAATTACCTAGGGATATGAAATTGTAAAAATAAACATAACCCTAAGACACAATGTATATCTTACTGGTTTTTATGTTTACAGTTAGCTTCCAAAAATAACCCAATTTGGCAAAAAAACAAAACAGAAATGCAATCAAAGAGACGAATAATAGTTGTATAATGACTCTGCCGAACATTATCATCTTTATTCAAGACTAAAATACAACTAAAGAATTCATGCATATGAAAAAAAACAACTAATTAAAGAAAGTAAGAAACCATTTTTACTGACATGATAATCTAAGAGCTTGGGATCAAAGTTAATATAATTACTACATAAAACGAACAAATTTCCAATAAATATTGATTAAATCCCATCAAATGGTTTTATATAAAAAAAAGTAAAAAAGTCTTAACACGTGCATTGAATATTACTTGATGCTGATGACAATATTTGAATATAATCCAAGTAATGTGTACCCGTAGGCCTTCTATCGTAGTAGTTAATTTTTATCTACAATATGAAAAGAAGAATGCGCAACGATGATGTAATTACATATTCTAAATACATTTAAAGGTCAGATATATAATAATGCTAGACAAAAGAGGTATACATATATTGATAGGTTTAAGTTATTTCATTTGTTGGGACATAACAATGCTGACGTCATTTGAAAATACTCTACATAAATGTACTTCCCAATGCTACAAAATAAAGATACGGAACTCATATGTAACCTTGAGTTGACTTCCTTTGCAACGATATATACGTTCTTATTTGCAAGACATTGTTTTTGAGATATAAGAGTTGACCTTACTTGATCTTTTTCGATATTAAGGTAGCAATTTTTTTCCCCCGCATAATTAATTGGTGCTTATGTAATGGAGTATGAGCAAACTAAAATAAAAATATTCATTACCTGCAAAATGGTGTGACAGTTTGTATGTAGTTTCAGGGTATCAAATAAATATATAATTCAAGTTACTATTCAGGATATTATAATCTGCAGGATGAGTTAATTAATTGTTTCAACACCTCGTCCATCACAATTTACTATCTGTAACCACATAAATATACACCCAACTTGCTCACAAACTAAAGAAAAGTGGGCTACCACATTTATAATGTATGTATCTAGTACCTACACATGTATATGCTTAGAAAATTTAATTCCAAAAACTTTTGCATATTATATTCTTCAAACCTTGTCAATCCTCCCTTTCAAAATGAAGAGATTCTGCAATTTAAAATGTGTCTTGATTGTAGGTTTGAAAATAGCGTGATTAAATTTTGGAAGCATGTAAATTACTATTGGAGCATAATTTCTATCTGAACAAGAGAGATTTTAAATGAGAAAACTTCTTAATTTTAACAGGGAGAGTTTTTAATATTTGAAGGTCATAATATGCAAAGTTCTACAAAATAAATTATGTGTCCACGTATCTTAGATGTGTTAAGCAGAAGGAATGCTTATTATTAGCTTTCAAAAAATGACTAATATTCATTTTGCTATAATTTAAATATTTACATTCTTAAAAGGCTAATTAGAATTAATTTATGTGCCATATAAATAATCTTTATTGTAACTCTTAACCTTTCCTGCGAATAGAAAATTGGCCAAAAATTAGTCTGGTCACTCTTCATTTAAACATAGATCATTGCTTACAGCTTACCAATAGTTGATTCTATTAACATTTAAAACACTCACAAGCGACAAAAAAATAACAAAATAGACAGCTTACTTAAAAAAATACATGAAAGTTAGATCATTGTTTGTAACACACACAACGTTATTCAATGTATCTCTCAAAATTGAATATCAATAAGGGTATGAAAAAGGGACACACTCAGTTGGCAGTTAGTCTGTAACTTTAGAATAGCTCTTAATTTGATAATAAGGAATTATTTACGAAATGGAAATATCGGCTTATTTGAGTTTCATCAATTAAGGTTCACAAAACAAATAAGCGGCCGAAAAAAAGAAAAGAAAAAAAAAGAGTTGATGTTTTGAGTATTCATATGTGAAATATATATAGAATTTCAAATACAATTATCTTGATTTTAACTGAAATATATTATTGTAGCCTTTGTTGTACAGATCTATTGGTTAAAGTATATGTATTTAGAAATTTAGAAAGCAGAGCCAAAATACTTATTTTCTTTCCTCCTCCTTCTTGTACACAAATATGTACACACACACTCACAAACAGTCGTGTTTTTCAAAACAAATGACAGATCTATTATTTGGAGAGATAAGAGTATTTTTAAATGAACAAGTTGATCATGATTGATATATGCACTTATTTTTTTATATCACAAAACAAGGGATGTCAACTTTTGTATGGTTGACATCATACAATACTGTACAGTAATGCCAAAAGTTAGGAATTTAATATAAGATTAATATTTTTTATTTAATTAATATAAACAAAAAAATATCTTCGTTCAGAAGGAAGGTCCTTCATTGACGCGTTTTGATTACAAAATCTGTAAAATATCGGGGAAAAAATCATTTTTTTATATTGTTTCTCTAAAATTATTGAGTTAAATCGAGGTGTAGGATTTTTATAAAATTGAGTATTTTAGATAAGAAGTATATCTTTCACTAGTATACAATCAATATCGTTTTAATTATTTTCAGATTACGAGCATTTTAGTGCTAAATATGTAAATATGTCGCAATTAAAAATATATACACTTTTAGTACCGTGTATTGTATCGACGTTTATATATGTATTAATACAAGAAATAAGGAGTCGTTCTGTTCTGAGTTTATGAGGTACATTTATTGATCATTGAAACGTTGCATGGCACAGTTGCACAGTAATTGAGTAATTTAGAAGTTATGAAAAAACCTACGCGAGAAAATTAAATATTAAAAAAGATGCCGACGAAGAACGAATTAGAAATGGAAAATCAATCCCTTATCACTTATTCAAAAGCTGGCAAAGAATGTAGAAATAACTAATCAAGAATCTAGAGGTACAATAATCAAAATGATGATGGAAGAACAAAAACAAGCTGGAGATGAAAATCGACCATTCATGGAGAAAATGTTAAAAAATTTTATTGATCATAAGGGAAATTGGCCATCATACATCCGACAATTGCCGTTTGCTGAGGAAAATCGTAAGTAATCGGGAATCCATGCTCAGCACCGTTTCTAAGCACTTCTCCCCTAGGCTATTATTTCCAAGCCATATTTTGCTTCTGCGTTTGTGATTAACTGCGATTTTTGTTTCAAGGAGTACCACTCTATATCGTAAGCTTGAAGCACTTAGACAACCTATAGAAACTCCTTATGGACTGAGCGTCCTTAATGGTTCAATCCTGCTACTGGAACATTGCGGACACTCGATAAACGCTGCCCGGGCTTTAGCCCCCTTTGGGAACCCTGGCTCTTTACCATGCATGTTTCAATTTTCTGTTTTCAACTTGGCGATTCTCATGCATCTTGGTGACTCTCATGCATGGTGCGTCATAGAATCCCTTTTGACAGACTACTGCATTGTTTCGCGTCTTAGGCACTTTAAACACTAAGTTTGCAAATTTTATTATAAAATTTGATTAAGTGTTTATTTGTGAAACTTCGAACGACTCCTCACCTACTAGTCAAAGGCAATGCTTAACCCACCACCTCTGATGTTCACCAAATCATCGCTCTCGTTCCCCATGGAGTCTTGCCACATTCTATACTGATAGCACAGGATATTGACTTGATTCCAAAGAAGCGCTCTGACCGGTTGACCAAGTTTAGCCTTCCAATCAAATACCGACTTCCTACAATAAGTGCCCCGGAGGTTCATTACTAGAGGGATGACATGTAGTACCTCATGTTTTTCGAAGCCATTGATGCGACTCAGACTTCGACGAACCAGTGACTTATTATATTTGATCTTCTTTGCTCTGTAGACACGGTCCAGAGATAAAAGGTCCCCTATAATAGTCGGGTCAATGATAGCGGCCACGTTGCCTTTAACAGCAATGAGGTCGGGTCTCATACTGAAGCCAAACTCAACACCCACGACCTTTTCTTGCTCGATGAACCATCCAGCCTCTCTCAGAGCTTTCGCTATCCGCCGAACCATGTTATTATGCCTATCCCTTCTCTTTCCTGCCCCTCCTTTACATACTTGGAGCACATGTCTCAGCGTGGGTGGGGCCAAGCCACATGTCCGACATATGCTAAGTCCTCCTTTTCTATTGACTACAGCTTTCCAAACCTCAGTCTCAAGCGCACCCGACTGCACTTGGAGGGCCATGCGCAGAACGGAATTAGACAAGTTAAACTCAATCTCTGTCACGAAACGTCCAGTAAGGCACCCCTTGTGGGCAAGGTGAAGACCCCTTACAGCATTATACTTGCCCATCCTCTTTGCGCCATGAAGCCGCTGCTTCCTCTCACTCAAAGGAGCAGAAGGTTTTATCAAGCTCCGAGTTTTGTCCCTTGCATCCACTTCAAGGACTCGCTTCAGCAACTCCGGATCACTCTTTCCCAAGCTCAATCGGACTCTATACTTCTGCTCAGCCGTTTGTGGCTTCTATAAAGACCCTTATTTTTACTTTGGAAGTTTAAGATAAAATTATTGTCTTTCAAGAATGTCATGGGGGCTCTAACCCTTTCGCTCTTGGTTTTTATACAAATGTAAGGCAAATAACTATTTAAAAAAAAAATATTTATGTCAATCAATTATTATCAAATATTATCAATATGCATTATATAAATGTTTATCAGTAGGAAACTGTACTCCAAAAGTCCGTCATGGATCCAATATAGGTTGGTTTTAGAGAGGTAATTAAAATTGTGAATGTTATATTTTATTATTCTTCCTTTGCTGAATATTTTAAGGTTGTTAAATTAATACAAGATTTGTACAGATCCTGTCATAAAAAAGACAGCTCCTCGCTGATACTAATTCTATCCAATGAATGTATTAGAATAAGTTTGAATACTTGAAAGGTCTTAGAACTTGAATTTTATTTTGTACATTTGTGATTCTTAATTTTGTATAAAAATAATGATAATATCATTTGAATACCAAAAATTAGTTACATAAGCTAATAATATGAGTTTAAAATGATTTTATGCTTGACTTTTTTGCTTAAATTTCTTTAACAATTACATTATATTACCTAGGGATATGAAATTGTAAAAATAAACATAACCCTAAGACACAATGTATATCTTACTGGTTTTTATGTTTACAGTTAGCTTCCAAAAATAACCCAATTTGGCAAAAAAACAAAACAGAAATGCAATCAAAGAGACGAATAATAGTTGTATAATGACTCTGCGAACATTATCATCTTTATTCAAGACTAAAATACAACTAAAGAATTCATGCATATGAAAAAAAAAAAAACTAATTAAAGAAAGTAAGAAACCATTTTTACTGACATGATAATCTAAGAGCTTGGGATCAAAGTTAATATAATTACTACATAAAACGAACAAATTTCCAATAAATATTGATTAAATCCCATCAAATGGTTTTATATAAAAAAAAGTAAAAAAGTCTTAACACCTGCATTGAATATTACTTGATGCTGATGACAATATTTGAATATAATCCAAGTAATGTGTACCCGTAGGCCTTCTATCGTAGTAGTTAATTTTTATCTACAATATGAAAAGAAGAATGCGCAACGATGATGTAATTACATATTCTAAATACATTTAAAGGTCAGATATATAATAATGCTAGACAAAAGAGGTATACATATATTGATAGGTTTAAGTTATTTCATTTGTTGGGACATAACAATGCTGACGTCATTTGAAAATACTCTACATAAATGTACTTCCCAATGCTACAAAATAAAGATACGGAACTCACATGTAACCTTGAGTTGACTTCCTTTGCAACGATATATACGTTCTTATTTGCAAGACATTGTTTTTGAGATATAAGAGTTGACCTTACTTGATCTTTTTCGATATTAAGGTAGCAATTTTTTTCCCCGCATAATTAATTGGTGTTTATGTAATGGAGTATGAGCAAACTGAAATAAAAATATTCATTACCTGCAAAATGGTGTTGATGAGAAAGTCACAGAAGGAAGGCCATCAGCAAGTATCAGAGAAGTATAAATACACATAAACCCACCAACTCATATCAAAGAAGATTTGGAATTCACAAATTTATAAATTGGAGAGCACTCTGGGACAATTATGTAATGGTGATGGGGTTGAATGATCAAATACAAGTTAAAAAAAACAATTTTTAAATCATTATTTAGTTCGGAGATGTTGAATAAAATCAATCACACCATGGAAATCAAGATTGAAAATGAAACTTTTATAAAATAAATTATGGTACTTATAGAAAATTAACTAAAAAAACGAACAAATATGGCATTTGAACGAATAAAAATAATGGAACGAAAACAAAAAGAGGATGAAAAATTTGATAAATTACAACACATCATTATGTGTTCAAACTGGGTTATGTGAGATGACTTTTAATGCTTGGATGTCAAATTTAATTATATTGGGAATAACAAATGAAGATACAAAGAAATTGTTATTATCTAAATCACCCGAGTTATCCCTTGCTGAAGTAATTTTTATCTGCCGAAGTGAAAAGAAAGGAAAAGTCCAGGATGATGCATTGGCTAGAAAATCATTAGGATTAATATCTAGTATAACGCAACAAAATGTTAAAGAGATAACAAGTCAAAAATACATAATATGCTCTTGTTGCAGAGGTAACAATCATGGAAAGAGAGGAAAATGTCTGGCATAGGTATGGAAAGAGGTGTAATCTATGTAGAAGAAAAGGACATTATCAAATAGTTTGCAAGTCCAAATGATAGATGATAAAAGATTTGCTGCAATAAGTATAAATGGGATTAAGGAAGATTATAATAATCAAATGGTATTACTGGATGTAATTTGCGAAAGAAAGATTATTGTTAAAATTAAAGCAGCTTCCAATACAGGAGCCGAAGCTATTGGTGTTTGAATTTATTTAAGACGGCACAAGATAATTATTTAATTATGAAGTATTAAAAAGAAGGTAAACAGCTTATTAAAAATATGTTGTACAGGTTGCAAAATTACATTTAATTACATTCCCTCATGCATATCATATACCAATATCAGAGGCGTCCGCAAGCGGTGGTCTAGAGTGGCTTAGCCCCCTCCCCCAAATTAAAAAAAATTGCCGATATATTTTCAATATTCCAAAGATAGAATGGTCATAACTTCCTTAATATTGAAGCTAGAGACATGATTTTGATATCAAAATTTTTATTACGATTATCTATCAGATTATACAGGCTTAAATATTGAGTTTTTGAAATTTTTTGTAACGCTTGATTTCTCCAGGCCATGCCGGATACTACTTGAAGTTTATATTAAAAAAAGGAAGGAATTTTTTTGCACATGCAGAGTTTTGCCTACTGCAAACTTTCCATAATCTTTTGTCATATTTATCCTTGAGTAGATAAATAATATGAACGCCTAAAAAACATCCTTTACAAACTTAATAATTCCTTCTAAAATTTGTTAATAACTTAGAAATGTTGTCTACAAAAATGGAAGGTAGATTAAGAAGGTGGAGTAATAATATAGTAGACAAAAGGTATTAAAGGGATATTTCAGTCTCTGGAGTCGGTAAATACACCAGAGAAGGAAGGATTAGTTGAAAAAAAACCAAACACTTTAATTCTTCAACTTTTTTTTTAAAAAAAAGGACTCATTTGACACATGAATAATTGATATTTTAACCAATAGGAGAAAATAAATGGAAAAGAAGATATTCCATTTACCTCTAATGTATATATTTACATACTAAGACATTTAGATATCTTGTTTGTTTACGAGAGATACTCATTCAATATTCATGAGAATAAATAGAGCGGGATTTCTCTTATTCCCTATGCAACTTGAAAGGAAAAATACGTAACAGATATGATAAAAATGATTTCATCTTCAAAAGATTTTTGTTAATATATTTATAATCCTCTGTTACTTCCCAGGGGGTGTTAATCCACCCTGGAGACGGATATATCCTTGTAGTATCTTATCTCTATCGTATTAATGTTCCACTTTCTATGTTAATTCTTAATGTATCCTATACTTACTACAAATCCAATTTTTATGGGGTTAGTACTTCATTAGTCAGAAATAAATTAACCTTTGAATATTCCAATAATATTTTTTAAGTCTTCATAGTACTTATCTACACATTGATGTAATTAATCCTATGGCACCTTCCCTTATTTTGATCATAATTCCCTTTAAACGAAACGGATTTATGTGAAAATTTGTATGTGATTTGTAAATGAGTTGTATACGAAAATGGATTTTTTCGTGTATGAATAATTTTCCGTCAATGATTTTTAAAAAATATGTTCATCTCTTTTACTTCTATCTAATATGGAATGAGCGTTGGTTACAAATATTCAGAGGCGTCCTCAAGATTATATATTCTTTTGGGGGTGGGGGGTTTGGATTTTTTTTGGAAAAAAATTCAAACTTCTTGGAATAAAACCTCAAAAATTAAGTTTTTCGAATATAATTTTTTTTTGAAATTTTATGTTTCGAAAAAAAAAAAAAAAATAATTTGGAAATTTCTCTACAGTCTATAAAAATGTGATATTTTTCTGTTAAAAAAGTAATCGATTTGTTCACTGATGCTTAAAGTATCATATACCGTATTCGTCATAATGTCGTGTGAGTGATAAATCTAATTCAAATTTAAAGCATTTTTAAAAAAGACTTGACGAATTAAGAAAAATTTTTTTAACACTTTTTGTTTACCTGTTTACTATTTACAATTATTTATAAAAAATTCATCATTTGCAAGCGATTCAAGCCTACGATCTAAACCTAAAGAATATGTATAATTTTTGATATACTTTTTTGATATGCTGTTCCGTTCCTTTGCAATGGAGCACTATATATATACATACATACCATACATCCCCCAAAGTACCAAATCTATGCCGGTGCTTAACCAAGTTCTACTCCATGAATAGACACCTTTTGATCCACTTCATCCATACCCATACCCAGGCGCGGACAACCCATTTCATCTTGTATGTACAAAATTTATCTCCATAGACTCTCTCAGCACACGCACCGGAGAAAGGAGAATATTACTCCCCAAGGAAGTTTTAGGAACACGAGCACCCTGCTCGTTCCTGGGATACACATCGTTCACCCGTACAGATGTTTTGAGAACACAGGCACCCTGCCTGTTCCCAGGAGAAACACTATTCACCCTCACAAATGTTCTAGGAATACAGGCACCCTGCCCACTCCTGGGAGAAACATAATTTACCATCATATAGGGATTAGGGACACGAGCACCCTGCTCGTCCCTGGAAGAAACATCATTTATCCTCGATGTACCCTCGTCCAACTCTGGATGCTCGAGGGGATAAACCATTACAAGTTCACTAACCAATGAGGTGAACGGGAGAGTAGGAACATCTGAGAACCATAACTTCATGGGATGTGGTCTATGACACGGACACACACTTCACTTCTTGTAAGTGACCATGGTTATCTTCCTTTCTCCACGAGGCCCAAACTGAGGCACAAGCTGTATTGCTCTGCCTTCCGTAGACGAACGAGCGTTCTCCCTGTCGACGAAAAAGGGCTACCCAACTTCAGCAGGGCTAGCTTCACCGACGATCCCACTGAAGGGAGGTCACGTGATCCAGATCCCATCCTCGTCGCCAATGTTGTGTCTGGACATAGGTGACGAGGTTACAATTTTCATTAAAAGAAGGGCTCCATGACAAACGGGAGAAATGAGGAGAAGGAAAGGTGTGGATGAATAAGAAAATGCTTATTTATAGGAACATCTATATTCCTAGTAAAAAAAACCCTACTCTGGTATATAGATAGATTACAATACTATTTATACTAATAAAAAGGTAAAAAAAGTACTTTAAAAATATATATAAATACAAGAAAATACAATAAAAGAGAATCAGAGGGAAGGAGACACGAATGTATTACAGTTGACATTGTGATTATAAGTGCTAGAAGCTCTAGCGTCTACGTGCTCCCATATAGGAAGTCAAGTACGTTCAGGTTTATGCTTTATGGTGGCCAAAACTCCTTCAACCAAAATCCACTTGACTTCAGTTTCTTCATTGAATAGGTTTCAACTGTGTTAATACTATGTTCAGGAACACCATCCTACATCCAAACAAAGTTAACCACACTAAGAATAGCCCCAAGAAGTGGAATCACTTTTTTGATAAGAAGATTTTTGTATGTGAATGCATTTACTATGTATTCAATAAATATGGAAGGTAAAACTTTTCCATCTGAGCAAACATAACCTAAAATTATGAATATGGCAGGTTGTTTGGACTTAGTCACATGCATTAATTCTAGAGGAGAAGTATTTTGTAGGTGTATAGGTACCTGTCCGTAAGAGAATTGAGTACTTTATAAACAAGGAATATCTTCTCATCTCTAAATTGTGATGATCTTTGGTGTTTTTGATTTTTGATGAAGTTTAAAATCTGCCGGCATATTTCAACTAGTTTCTGTTGTTTTAAGGTAGTCAACAATTGGATTTGCCACTTCCCAAGGCTTTTTAAAGACAAATCGTTCTTTACCAAATCCCTCAAAGTCTTCACGCCGATGTTATTGTCTCTTGCAAGCTTCTCTATGCTAGTTTAAGGATTACATTGAATAATAGAGTTTGCCTCCTTAATCTTTGCCTCGGTTCGGACTATTCCACTTTTCCTGCCTCTTTTTAAAGTCTCTAGTACCTACAAATTTCTTTTCAATATTGGAGGCAGTGTTCACATGAATTCCAAAGATCTTAGCCATTTCGAAAAATCTGTTTTCGGCACAAATTCGTACTTATATTTTGGATGTAGTTGGGACATTCTTGATGAAAGAAGAACAGATCACTTCTTATTGATTTATAAATAATATATTAAGAAATATATCACAAACCCTTGTTGAAAATTTCATAACATTGAAATCAATTATGACAGAGCAAGATGCTTTTGAATTCACTTGACTAATATAATATTATAATATAACAGCTACAATCGGCAAATAAATTGATATATTTCTTAGTAAGCAAAGTTTACATTTCAATTTAACGTTGGGATGTCTACATACCCTAGGAAAGTACTCAAATTGTAATTTAAAGAAAAATTGCGAAGGGTGAAAGAAAAAAAGCAAAATTTATATACCGTTGATTTTAAATGAATAGAACAAACTTCCAATAATATGTAATTTAAAAAGCATTTGAAAAAATGAAAGGAGTAACAAAGTCAGTTTTTAAAGCTATTGTATTTCGATATTGGAAAGGAACTACAAATAGAGAGACATATACATATTTATCAAGATGAAGACGTTTTTAAAAGTATGAACAGATGCGAAATATTTTTACTATTTTGTATTTTCTTGACAAATTATATTTATGAATATATACATATATTAATATAAAACTTTTTAATAAATCCCTTAAAATCTACATTTGTATGTACAAAAATTGGAACTTGTCTAAATGTTTTCAATATCATACAAGGAGCTCTGTTAAAGAATATTTCCATCCAACTAGTAATGTCTCATATTTAATTTAAAATGAGATTAAAAAATCCTTTTAATAGATGATTAACATATCAGTTGCTTTTTGTCTTCTGAATTTGTTGCTCAAGTATCGTTTTTACAAGTATAATAATATGTCAAAACTGAATTTTGTATCAAAGTGCCTCTCAAATCCCCGTATCCATGCTTTTTGCAACTTGTGTAATGGAGTGTTCCTTTTTTTTTGCCGTTTTTGCCAAAATTGGAGGTGCAAAACTAATTTTTAGTAGACCTATTTAGATCGATATTTCGGTCCAAGAGCGGGAAAAGAAATTTAATCCTTTTTAAATCGTGAATCGATATTTTTGATTCCACTCTAAAGACCAATTTTCTCGCCTCCCCACTTATACTTATTGAAACATCTTAAATTTAATATACTCTTATTATTTTTGAAGACGTGTTGGTATGTCACAGCCTTATTTTTCTTTGAACATCGTTTTGACATTAACTGACTCAATTTATCATACTACCAACCCTCTGAAAGTCAAAGATATTAAAAAACCATCCAAAAAGGCGTTCCATGTTATAATTTTTTTAAAATGTATATCAGACAGTGATTGACGAGGGTCGTTTCAATAGTCCCTGCAAACTTCGAGAGATGGCACTAATGGCGCGTATCGAGGATATATTTAGTTGGTAGCATATCTTAAAAGAATACACACCAACTTTTTGCAAGATTCGCCATTCGTTTGAATCGAGGAATTGTCAGAAAAGATTATGGCGACTGTCTTTTGGATTCGCAAGGAAAAGTTCTCATCGACTATCTGAAAAAGTGTAAAGCTATTAAAAGTGCATATTATTTATCGTTATTGGACCGTTTGAAAACCAATTTTAAGAAAAACGCCGACGATTGGCCCACAAAAAAGTCCTTATCCATCACGACAATGCACCAGGGTTCCAACTAAAGATGCCTACAGCTCTATCAATTTCGCGCAGCCTCACTCTTGTTGTTATCCATTCCCATATCATGGGTTGTATTTCTGGAGTAGTAACCTCAACAGGTCGTCCAGAACGTTCAGTGTCACTTGTGCCCATATGCCCAATCCAAAAATTTTGAAACCACTTATAAACGGTTCTAATCGAAGGTGCAGAGTGCAATAATGTTTATCAAGCTTCTTTCTACTCTCCAAAGGCGTTTTCTTGCATAAAGTATTGTTTAATCAATACACGAAATTATTTTCCGTCCATTTCATGAAAATCACTCCACTTTCTCGATTCAAACGAATGCTAAACAGAAAGAAATTGACTGATCTGGCTGATAGTTAGTGTATGTTCTTCCAAGAGAATAGACTTTTCAAACAACTCTCATATATTGGGTGTATACATTCATCCAATGTTTATAAGAAAAATGTATATTTCAGTTAATCCTTCATTGAGGATAATAATAAGCTATTTTTGAATATATTGTCTGCCCAAATATTTAAAAAAATCTTGATTCAGCTGCCTCCATAAATATCCTTCCTAAGTCTTGGATACGTGTTCTTTATCAGTAAGTCTCTTTGCGATATAAGACATTCCATTAAGCACATCAAAGTTCAATGCTCTTACTTTGGTAGACGCACTCTCATTACAAGATGTTGATCTATACATCATTTTGGTTTTGATCAAATTTTAATCGAAATTCTCATGACTTTTGAAGTTCAAGGATACGATGTGCTCTAAACAGTAATGACCCTCTTGTAAGTTGATGATGTGAAACCATTTTTTGTCCATCAACTATACCTATCATCAAATTTATAATTGAAACAATCCATTTTCTGGTAATCTTATTTGTTCAAAATATTTCTGAGTTAGAACATATCCCTCAACAAACGTTCGAATGTCTGCTTTCATATATCGTCCTAGGAATCGCAGGCTTATAGAATATCCCTGTTCTCCGTAGAGGATATATAATCGTGTATCGTAGGATGCTTTTGGTCAATGCTTCTGTTTCTAATTCCTTAGGACTTTCTAAATTTAGAAAAAAAATATGTTCTTCCAAATTTTTTTGTGATGATATCAATTACTTTCCTTCAGTTATATTTTTGAGAATTTTTCTACTTAATTCTATGAGAAGTTACAATAAACGGAGAAAGTGATCAATATGAGTGTTTGTTACGAAGAGAATATGAGGCATGAGTTGTAACAAATGTATTCTATCCATTTTTCACTTCTTTTAGATATGAAATGAAAATATTTTTTGAACATTTTTGTTATTATAAACGACAATGTTTTTCTAGCAACTTATATTCCTTTTTGATTGAAATTGCAAACAGATAATAGAAACTAAAAGACCAGCAAAATAGTATAAACGAAAGGTTCAGTTTCAAAGTAAAAGTAACATAAAAACGGAAAAATTATGTGCTTCACCTGATAAAAGGGAAAAAAATTAAGAACATACCTATTAATGAGTTGTAAATCTTAAGCCTTTTCTCACATGTGAAATTTTTAGTATTGGGTAATATCAACGTAGTTTTTTATTATACAAATATTTTATTATTGTGCTCCTTTTCTTATCAATTTATATAACCCTTGATACACATTAACATGGAATATTAAGAATGGAAAATCTTGGGACTCCTTCTTCATCTGTCTGATAAGTTTATCATTGGTGTTGCAGTGCGTTCAGTTGGTTTGTTGTTCGATCGCGCTCCCCACAAAAAAACCATCGGATTCCAGTGAGTTTAGAGGCTAAAAATACGGGGAGTTGACGTCATCAAAATTGTCTTGAAGCCATTTCAGAATTTTTTTTAGGTGTGGGAGGAAGCCCTGTCTTCCCCATTGGCAACCATGTCAATCCAGGGATTCACCTTGATCTTTAGCACGTTCTGATGGACTTCCCTGGGTCCTCATTGATGATTTGCTTGATTCTGGCCACGAATTCTAGCGTCAGGACACAGTCACTTCGACGTTTGACCGCAACCCACATTGATGTTGCTTCAAAATCACTTTTAGATCATCCAATTACCTCTTAACTTTGCCAAAGAGTGTCAAACAAAAATCAGCTACGTTAGTGCCTGCTTTTGCAAGAGATAGTGCTCCAAAAAAGGGGCGGCATAGACAGCTTAAAAAACCATGTAAATGATGTATATTTCCTTCTTTAGGAACAACTGAGACGCAAACCTATATACATTGAGCTCAAAATGGTTTTTTTGTCCAATTTTATATGGAGTAAAATTAGATTAAATATTCCAAGGTCACGCTGGGTTCCAAAATTAAGAAAAGAAAGAAAATAGGACCGCATACTAAAAAAAAACCCACAAAAGTTACAAAAGTAGATGAATTTAAGCTCTCAGATGAATTAAAAATGAGTATATTTTTTCTTTCCATATAAAAGGTCCTTATCTTTAAAAACATTATTCTTCTTAAGCACTTAATTCACATTCATACATAGACAAAGAAAATAAAAATAGATTTTTAAGTACTTGAGAAAGCAGGAATGATATTATGATGAATTAAGTACGTTGAACATATATATATATATACTCTAACTAATTTCAAATAGTTGATCATAATTAAGCAATGCATATATGTTTTAATGCAAACTACTTACTTTTATCTATGTACAAAAATGTATTGTAACTTTTTTTAATTAGTTTTGCTGTACAAAAAGTTTGTATGTATTTAAAAATTGTAAATTAATGTTTCGTTGATAAAATTTGAAATTGTATTTGTGCACTTTTTAATCACTGCAGTCCGTATCAATTCATATTGAATCTCAATTTACATCCTATTCGAGGAATGAACTTTACTTTTACACAGAATAAAAATATGGAATTTTTTTTAAATTTTCTAATGTTTGAGTCCTCACCCTGTATACTTCTATAAAAAATATATATGCTGGTAAATTGCATAATATCAGTGTTTTTATTACTTATTTCTTTTTATTTAAAAATTCTAAATGTATCAGCGAGCAAGGATCACTATAGCGTCATATTTTGACCTGTGTTAGCAGATATGCAGTCTATCAAAATTGTCTACAAATATTTTTCTTTTGGATTTACACTTACTCAGATTTAGACAATTTTTACATCTCTAAATATTACAAAAATAGATATGTGAATGAGGTAAAAATCCTGGCGAGTTAAATAAAAATGGTTAAGTTAGTAATCAGTAACTGCTTGTATTAATTATTTTAAAAAGTTGTCAGAAGATATTCTGTTCCTTTAGAGCTTTTATTACATTTTACATTTAGAAATATAACTGAACAAAAACGAATAATGTTAAAATCCGTGTTTCACGTCTGATATAATGTCCACAAAGACATGGTAACTCTGATTAAAAAATTATCTTTTGAAAGAGGTCAATATAGTTCTCCTTGCCTGGAAGATGTACGTTATAATTTAAAAAATAGGATACAAACACAAATATGTTGAAATTGATTTTTTACTATTGAAAAAAATTAGCATAATTACAGTGAATGTAACAATTACGTCTGTGGGAATGTCACAAAAATATTGTAACATTGAGAGCCTACATATCTTTCGGCAGAGATCACTTTAAACTATATTTCTCCTTGCTTGTTGATACGTTAGAATAATAAAAAAAGGGAGACATAATTCATAGGAGCATTCATATTTTGCTCTTCTCAACACACATTTTTTTGAAAAATGATGCTGACCATACTTTAGCCAGTCTTCCCATCCCTACAAATTGCTTAATAAATCAATATTCGCTGTCATATACATATATATATTGTTTTTTTACGGTCTCAGGGATTTGAACCTTATCACATTCCTAAGTATAAGCCATTAGTTTAATCATCACAAGCAACTTCATGTAAAGAGATTAGGTCTAATTGTTAGAATAAAAATTCGTTTGAACTATTCAGTATTTTGTAGAAATTTGTATTTAAAAAAATTCGAATTATTTATCTATAATAATTAACAATTATATCTTGTTGACAGCCCAAATTATTGCTATCAAATATAATTTACATTTTCCATAGTTATTCTCAATGAATTATCCTCCACAAGACGAGACCTTCTATCCATTTTCATTATCCACCAATATCTCGAAACAGTCGTGATCCTTCTCCTTTCAATTAATTGAATAATATCATGTTTGCGTCGCATTAATTATCGATTTTTTTAAATTATAAAGGTTGCCATAATTGAATTTCAACTTTCTACTAACGCAGTGTTGAGTTTTGAGATGGAAAGATTAAGTATGACGTGCGGGAAAACTTATAGATTGTATTAAGAGAAATATTTTACCACATTTCCCCCATCTACGTTTAAAAAAAGATTTACACCAAGTAAGGAATCAGGCCACGTCTAGATGGCAACGTTTTCAAAAACAATGATGTACTTCTTTTGGTCGGATTCTAAAACTTTGATGTCTACACGAAAAAAAAATCTGCTTAAACCGCTTAAGAATATTGATGTATCTAATGAGAAAATGAGGGCATCCATAATGTAATTATTAACCCCTGCTCTTAATTTGTACAATTTGACTACAAGGCAAAGTAATCCATATGCCATCACCAGTAGGATGATGAGGATGATCTTGGCTAAACCCGATTTCATCAACAAATTTGCTAGTGCAGCATTGAAGAAGGGGGAACGTACTTCAAGACAATTTGTGATCCTATCCTCAGTTCAGCGGAAATATATTAAAAGTATGGAATATCGTCAGGGGTATTCTTTACGGGAGACATTTTAATGACGCTCCGTCACATTGTGGGGATTGCAATTAATAGAAGACAATTTCTCACATATTTTGGAATTGTAAGACTCTGGAAACCTCTCAGAGAGACACACGGTTTCGAAGGAAGTACCAAAAAACTCCGTTTGATGGCAAAGGTTATATGGAAACTCTAAACACTTAAATCTGCGGCGCACTTCAACAATGTTTGCCCTTCACTAAGAACAGGTAAAGTAGTTCTCAACGAGTTTAGATTAATTCGAACATCGCCAGTATCTTAAACTTACGTTATTCGTGGTACTGTTTTTTTTTATATGGACAATTTGTTGTTAATATTGTTATCGATATCGTTATTAATGTATTTCTTCATTATTATTTGGATTTCAATAATGGATATAAAATCAGGAAAAAAGTAGTGAAAATAATGATAATAATACTTAACTTCTCAATAATTATCTTTATGTTATTTTTTCTTCTTAAGAGATTAAAAACCTTAAATAAAATTGTTATCAACTCTTACAGGACTGGACAGGAAAACTTGGACTGTAAATAAATGCTTATTTTCTCATTAATATAGAAAGTGTTACTGATACATTTCGTCATTTTGTCATCATGAGTGAATAAAAAGATAAAAGAAAGCTCATGCCATAATTTCTAGATGGTAAAGTTGAGGTGGTAAGGATTATGAACAATGTGAAGTGCCCAGGAGCCTGTTTTTCAAGGTGGCCAAACTGTAGAATGATAGAGAAAACCTCCCCAGGAAAGTAAGGAGTGGAGGGCACAATTTAAAGAGGGCCGAGGTCATGAAGGTCAGGAGGCTCGAGAGTTAAAGAAATGTGGCCCTTTCTCGACAGATTTGAGCCCGCTTTACTTTCTGTACGGACCAAACTGCAAAGACCTTGCTTGTAAGCTTAGTAGAACAAATTTGGAACATTTTGGAAATAAAATATGTTTCGAATGTTATTTTTGGAGGAATAAATTGATAGATATTTAAAAATAAAAATCTAACTTATAAGATTTAACATCTGTAAATGGTGTTTTCAGACACTCTGTGTACTTGGTCTGAATTTTTGTCATGTAAAGACGTAGTTTCTATTCAACTCCCCATGTACACTGTGCATATAGCTCCCTAGATTCTACAATTTGAAATAGAAGAAATAACTCTTAACCTCCTATAAGGTTAGTTCGTGGACTTAAATAAACAACAAATGTAATGTTCCTCTTTTAGAGGAATATTATTTATACTTTTATGCCTATGATGTTTTATGTCAGTTATGACTCTCAATTACAACCTTATTAGATTACAAATATGCTTTTATCATTTCTCCTCTACGTACACATATAAATCTTTCACTGCAGAGCTATACTAAAACATTTTCTCATTAAAATATCCAACCATATCTCAATAGAAATTGCATTTTATGTATTATGTATGTACAACTAAAACTTATTGCATGGATGTATGTTAATCTCATTATTGCAAATTATATGTAACATTATACTTGTATCAGTAATACCCATCATATGTAAACAGAGAATGGCCATATGCATTTTTTTAAATGTAGGCCATTGTTGGAGAAGCATGTGAGGTTTTACATAAGATTTGGGTCCTAAATAAACTGTAACATGAATAGTTGTTAATAGCTTTTTCCTTTCTATAATAAATAATCTAAAATTTTGAATGAGTTACAGGGTGCGATATCAATTGAAAAAACAACATAATATTTTTTAAAGATGGATTTTCTCCTAGACTAATAATCCAATTTTAATACAAATCAATGTCAAATTAAAACTGAATAAAAATATTGGTGTTATTATTCAATATTAAATCTTTTGTGTCAATAACGGCCTCAAATCTACCCCTAAAATAGGAGAGGGTCTTATTTATTCCTTTGTCAAATTAAGGATTTACTCCCGGATCCTGGTTCCTGTTGATTCATAATGACCTCCAGACTCTTCCAGTTCTTTTCTGACTCTCCGCACAAAGGACCTATCTAGGTGTAAGAAATTAGCATTTTATACATTGCCTCGTATGACCCAGATCGGAACAAGGATATGTTAGTATTATAATTATGTAAATGCTGACCTGTATATATATATGTTTAGTGTTTTATGATTGAAGTAGTCTGTGTATGTATTTGTCCTTGTTTATTTATATTGAGTCACGTGTATGTATATAATATAATATCTTTAGTGAGTTGATTAAAGGAAGTCATAGTAGTAAAAGTTATTCTCCCGATATCCTTTTATATTAAAACAATCCAACAGGATACTCTGACATAGATTACGGAATATATAGTTCGTTGATCGGTGCCATTTTTTTAAACTGACGCCAAACATTTCTGACTAGCCGTCAAGAACAACAAATAATATCCTAAATGCGAATATGCAAAAACAAAGGTCGTAATCTGTAAGATGGTCTCCTTTTGCAAAAATTATAGCTTTGAGTCAATTAAAGAAGACGACCCTACAGATGCTGTACCATTCCATAATTAGAGAAGCTTTCAGTGAATCCCAATTTGAAAGGGGCTTCTCACAGGTCATTTTTTTGAAGATTAACAAATCATTAGGACTCTAATTCGAGCTTGATGGATATGCTACAAAATCAACTTTTTCGTCACATTAAACGTGTGAGAGATAATCTTATTATTAGGTCTAAGCCTCTTCCTACAACGGGAAATATATCATGACAGATGACTTTTCTCATGTAATCATTACTGTTAATTTTGACTTACATAGGTACAACATAAGGATTAGATCATTATCGGTCTGACGACAGAACCCTAGACTATACATAAGTACTTTTTGCTTCTGAGATATCTTTGTTAGAAAAACGATCATTTTGAGCGTTAAATTTGTCCTCAAAAGGAAAAAAAAAACACTAAAAATAATGTAAGGAGACTTACCAAACTTCCACAGACTGATTTTTTTTAAAAGTTGGTTGACTCTTTTTTCCTTGGTCATGACAAAGAAAATAATAAAAAAAGTTTTAATCAAGAGGAAGTTAAAAAATTGATTAATAATAGTTTACAAACGAAATCTTTACTGTAATATTTCTACGGTATACAATATATGGGGTTTTCTAAGTATTAACAATTTTACAGTATTAAAGGTACACCCTGCAGATTGTATAACTTATCTAATAAAAACATTACTCAGTTGCAAACAATTGTAAGAAAATATTTGCATTGAAGATTTTTGTGTGCTAAATTTCTCGTTTGTATTTACATACCATTGCCATTATCGTAGACTGTCTCTTGTCGCAATATTAACGATGCCATTTTAAATATTGAATTAACTAAGGACTCTACGTATATTCCACGCAATTTTTCTCTTCTGTATAAATAAGTTTGGAAATAACAAATGCTAAAAGAAAGGAAATAAGTTGAAAATGCAAAAAAACTTTTTGTAAAATTAAGAAATATAGGATAGTTGGAAGGTTATAAGCGTTGTAAGGGTAATTTGTATTGGTAAGGGGCCTTTACAACATGATTTTCAACTTTGAATTAGTGGTAGGGTGTTGGCAATCTTACGAGAATGGCTCTGAAAAGTTTCAAATCTCAACAGCAAGATGGCAGAACATCTATTTAGGATCTGTTCACCGTTTTTTACTTACGTTTAAGCTATTTTGGAGGTGCACTTATCATGTAATAGTCGTTTAAGTGAGTTGATGGAAGGATTATAGTGAAAATTGACTTGTCATTTGTTTTTTGAAAGTATAACCTTTAAATACATTGACATCTGGGATCAGTGGCAGACAGAAACCCTCTTCCCAGAAGTATGTACATGTTGCACTTGAGCCACTCTTGGGGTTTCTTTGCGGTGTGGGAACACCCAGGGATAATTGCCAACGATAGATTTAATCTATTGGATAACTTTTGTGTCCATAATTTTGATGTAATCAACAGCTTTCTACCCGTATCCTAAAAGGAACCACACAGGATTCTTGGCTTTCCTGTTGGATGCAACCTGGACTAACATCATCACTGAACTAGGGTGTTTCGTGTTGGAGACATATCGGTGGTCCTTTGTTATTTCCCCAAATGTCCCTACTCAATCATTCTGCCTGTTGAAGATAGGATCAAAAGTAAAGGTATTCCCGTAAGAAAATATCACAATGAGTCCACAGGCTTCCTATTTCCTCCTATACATTTATTCTTAAGTTCATTTTTGCCAATTCTTCAATCATAATTCAAAATATAACATATGTAGTTTTTATTCCATCATTTTTTGTCTTTGTGAATAAATATCCCCTTGAACCCGTCTTATATTTTTAGATATTTATCGAAATATAAAATAATAAAAAGTGAAAAGTCATCCCTACAATTATTTAAAGATACAAGTTACAATTTAACATCTACGTAATAAATATCAAACTATCAACCAGCTAAAACTTTTTTTTTCTTCTCTGCTACCACTGGAATACCTCAAATTAAAGTATCACACTTTTTCATATTGAAAAATTAAATCTTGTATAATTATTGAAAAATAACCCTGCTTCAATAATGAGAAACAGGTTTTCTCAAACTATGATACGCAAACTCCCTCCATTGGGCAAAGGAGGTGTGACATAAAAAACAAGGTTGAATTACAGCCTCCTAGGACATTATTTGGTCTAAAAATTCGAAATACATACACACGTTTAAAAATGATGCCATTAATCAATAAATGTTGTCAAAGAAACAATTACCATAACTTGAATAAAAAAAGGTATTCAAAACTTTTTGTATAACACTTTATGAAAACTACAAATTTTGAAATCATAGTAGTACTTGAGATCTTGATATTTTCTAAAGGGATACGAAATGTAAAAAGTTTGAGAGCCACTGATATAGATAGTTGCAAATCAACGAGACTTACTAAAGAAACTTAGAAAGATTTGAAATATAGATTCATAAGGTTCTCCCTATTTTTTTTTTTTTCAAAACTGGAGTTATTTGGAAAATCATTTTACATATGTATATGAAAATTACGTGGCTCACTAAATAATGTCCATCTTACAGTAGAGGATTCAGTAGTTTTTAATTTTTGTTTGTTGAAGTCACATCTATAAATATAACTAGGTAGACTTTTTAAGTAAATACATTCATTTTTACTTTGGAGAGGTTTAAATAATTATATTTATACTCTACAAACAGAACAGTGTTAATTATAAATAAAAGTATGTACACATAGTTACAAGTAGACTATGTCAATAAAAAATAAAAAGACAATTACGTTAAAAAAACATAAATATTTGTCGTCAAGGCTGCCCAGTAGTACATTTTTTGTTTGTTTTTGAATTTTTCCTGACACTGAAAAGAAAATTATCTGGATTAGGTATCTATTTTGAAGATTTATACACCTTTTAGCCATTTATGTAGATTATATTACATTGTCAATAGAAGGAAATTCATAATCCTAACTCAGGAAGACAATCTATGTTATTCCCTCTTTAATTCTAAATTTAAGAAAACATCGCTGTGAGAATTGAATGTTAAGAAGACTGTAGTTCTTCCTCTGGGGAAATTAAAATCTGAAGAAAGTTCAGAAACTGAGGATTACTTGATCAATGATAAAATCAATATTTTTGGTATAGTATGGGAGATAAATGAAGAGTCAGATACGAATAGAAAAACTGTACATGTTTCAATCAAGTTTAGATTAATTCATTGGAGGATATTATGTTAACAGACGCGTATATCTCACTGGAAGAAGAGATGTTCTGAACTTTGCAATATATTACGTGACCCCCCATACCCCCCCCCAAAAAAAAAGACCAAGAAGTCCATGTTATTCTAGATCTTATCCCATTAGGTCTTGAATTGGTCAACATTTATACAACAAATATTGATTGATTCGTCCTACAACCCAGAAAAGGGTTCGTGCTCAGTGATTTCTAACAGCTTAGTTTATAATTGCATAATAATTGACACACATCTATCAAATCCTAAATTATTTGCATTTTCATCAACGTTTGAGTCGAGCTTCACAATAGGCTTGATAAGACAAAATAAACAAGAGAAAGCTTTCTTTGGGTGATGAAAAACTTGGCTAAACATGAAATAGAAGCTAATACATATATTCCCACGATTCATGATATGAGAACCGATGAAACAACTAGAACAATTGATGGAAAATTTTGATAAATAATTTGGTCTACAAAACTATATTTATGCCAATATCATCACATTTAAATATGACATATAACCCTACCATTGTTCTGATGCAGCAATAACGTGAAGTTAATATATGGAGCTCCTAGATCTCCCACCAGTATGAGAGAAAATAATCATTGGATTAAAATTGCAGAGGATAAAATAAATTTACGACCCAGTTCTAAGTTTCAAGGCAGTGTTTTTTTTTTTCAGCACAGCTTGCAAGGATAGTGGGAGAATCAATAATTATGTCCTACATGATTTTGTGGATATTTATATGAGATATCAAATCTGTTATGTGTATTAAGGCTTTATAATTAATGGTTGGGCTTGGTGGGGTTGCCTTCAAGGCATACGAAAGCCAATATTTCATTTTAAATTCCTCTGAAAATAATTCAGATAAGCCCAGAAATTAATGGAGTAAAAGTTATGTATCCATAAATTATAAAGTACTTATAGCACTGAACTACGATTTGGTAAAATTAGAAAAGTAATCATAGCAACTGCAGCGTGTAAACATTTTTCTATAGTATTACTAGGGGAAATTTCTTGGATTCTTTGCCTCATATTTGATTTGATACTTTCCGTCTTGCTTGGTTGAATATTATCATAACTTTAAGGGCATAATAGATAGATTCTTGGAAACTAAGGAATGATTGGAGAAACATCTATTAAGACTTTTTATATTATTATTATGAATGTTCAAAATCTTGTTTTTAGTTGTGGCTGAGCTGTGTATGTTTTTCGGTTGTATGTATTTTATTTTACAAAATGATAATAACCTTTAGATGTTTGTTTTAGCTCTCTCGATGTTACCAGATTTTTAGCAATCATTTGGGAAAGTTATTTTTCAAACGTTACAGGTTTCAAAGGAATACAAATATGATAATGAAGATGTATGATTTTAATCTAAAATGTTCAGTTATGATATTTAATTTCGTATTTTCTCTTAATTTTTTATTATTATTTCATTATGTTATGTATGTTTCGTATATATTTTAGTGAATCATAAAAACCCAAGGGAAAAAACTATGACAAACAAGATGAAAGCGGGATTTTGATATAATATGCAAAATGACACTGTTCGAGCATTTGCATATGTGGTTAGTTAACTCAAAAACAACGTTGAACTAAAATTTAATAAAACTAAAATGTCAAATTTATTTTTTCTACAGGTACGTATTTTTGTGCAGCTTATTTATCTTATTATAAGGATTAATTTAGCCCTGATATGGTTTTTTAAATATAAATCATGAATTCTATTTTTTTTTATTATGACGGTGAAGTTTTACAAATTTAAGTGTAATTTGCAGAGCCTCCAAATAATTAGTTAGAATAATTTGTTGATTGAAATAATAGATGGTTCTTGAAAAATACAAATTTAACCCCAATTCAGTTTTGTAAATAATTATTCTATCATAATCTTGTGTAGATGGGCCAAATTTATTATTAATGTTCTTTAATTCTCTGACATGTAAGAAATCCATCATTTTATTTTATTTCTTTGCAATGAAATATTGTTTTTTGGGTAGTGAAACATCGGTGCCTTAATTTTTTGCCTTACATAAAATTATCCTATTCATTAGGATGAAAATAATATCTTGAAGTTTATATTTAACTTACAATACCTAATTTTGTATGTTACAAATATTATCAAACTATTATATAATTAAAGATTTTTAAATTTAAACAGATGCCGAGACCTTTTGAAGTATTTTTATTCTTTTGAAGTAGCAATTAAAATTGTATATACATTTTTGCACCTTATATGACATCATGTTTTTCTGCAAAATAAATAATGCATTTGTTTACTTGGTTTTAAAAATACACATTCTGGTGGTTCTGGTTTTAGGGAAGTGTGTCCTTGTTCCAATGTCATTGTCCTTGCTGGACAAGGAAAAGGCAAGATTACAAACTTCTTTAACCTGGACATTTCTTTTGTCTAAATAGTCCAAATGCCAATCGACGAAGAAAAAGACTCTACTCCATACCGTACTGCAAAAAAAAAAAAAAAAAATCATTGCCTTTTTCACTTTAATCACCATATATCTTATATTCTTAAAATGGTAATATTTAGAGAAAAAAAAATTATAATCCATTTATTTTTATTTATGTAAGTCTAATAAAAATATTAGCTTATCTTCAAATTGCACTCAAAAGTTAGTTGACGGGTATTTTCTTTGAGAAGGAATCTAACAAAGAAACAGAACATTTTTATTTATTTTCGCTGTTTCAAATTCCTCACAAGAGCAAAATATAATGTTGGATCCTATTAAAACTAATAAATCTATGTTGATACATTGAAACCTGGTTTAACCTGAGCCTGATAAATTTTGGAAAATTTAATACAAACATCATCCGTGAATGTATCTTCCAATCTTTTCTCCAAAAAGAAAAAAGAAAATGACTAGAAAGTTTATTGCGGTTTATATTTTCCCTTACTGTGGGACTATTGTCAATTTTATAACTTAGGGAATAACTCAATAATCAGCTAATCAATAGGTAATTCGTGTTGAAAAAATATTTTTAAGAACACCGTTAAGAGATATAAAAAAGTAGAAAATCGACGGCTGACAAAAAAACATCAATGTTGTTTATGATTTTGGTTCATTGTGAGAAATCATTTTTTTAAAAATATATATAATATTTTGGCTATTTATATACTAAATGTTTTAAGTTAGATTACTTTAAAAAATTTAAGCTGTAATGTAAAGATGATTTTTGAATAATTGCAGAATCCATATTGAAACTATGGTTTTGGTAGGGTGTTCTTTATGGCAGTGTCGAAGTATCGAATTTCTTTTTTTTCATGTTATAATGTGTGGTTTCTGAAAGGTTTCTCCATCTTTTGTATTAATGTCGTAAAGCATAAAAAACCATTGAGTAGATATTGTTATCATAATTAAAACCCCTTTTAAAAATACATAGCTGGGGGAACGTTTTTTCAGAGTATTGTTGAGGGAAAAATAGAATAAATTAAAACTTCAATCACAAAGATAGGCCAAATTATTTAGGCAAAGAAAATAATAAGGAAAACAGAAAAGGCAATTAACTAATCAAAAACTTTTTAAATATTTGGTGGACCTTGCATATTATCAAAACTTTTGGTATGATTAAATTTTCTAATAAAAATTAGGGGATTTTAGTCTAGTTGAATATTATTTTTTAACTTGTTTATTGTTTAGTTTTTTTACGATATCATTGTTGTAAATAATGAAGATGACTTCGGACTCATAAAAAACAAAAATTTCAGTTAGCTTACCCATCATATCGGGAATTACCAGTCTGAGATATTGATTAGAAAATGATACTTGTTAACGCTTTTTATTCATTTTTGGGCGCATAAGCGCCTGAACGGGAAAAAAAACTTTTGAAGACCCTTCATTTCTTTGCTCTTCTTTAACGTTCTCCAAAGATATCTTAAGGTGATGTACTTACACACAGATATAATATGAATACCATTAAAAAAAAACACACCTTTCCATTCCAGGACCATAGTTAAAACCCAGTGGCGAATTGACGGGTCGTCATGATCAATGATAGGATGATAAATTTCTAACTATACAAGCTTCATAAATTCAAAAAGTTAAATCCGGAAAAAAAATAACATTCGTAGAGAGGATAAATGATTAAGTGACGTCATCGGTAATGCCATAAAATTGACATTTCATAACAAAAAATGTATTTTTGCAAAATGAACAAAGAAACATACGAATGGAATTTTTGGAGAGTTGAACGGAAATAGTTTGAAAGGGTCCCAAGTCTGGAGATGACCCACTTAAAAAAATGATGCTCACATTATAAACATTATAAATATAAGAATAAAAGCTAATAGTACATACGTATAAATAACAAATAATCTCTTCATCTCTATGGGATTAGCTCATTTGTAAATACACGCTGTGACAAATATATTTCGATTTATTCAGATATGATTGAGCCCACTACCATAATTATTTTGGATGTAGCAGTATAATAAATTTATAAAAAAATATTCATCTGTCATTTAATTCCCCTACAAATTAAAGTATCCTATTAAAAGAAAGAGTTAAATTACATCTACATCTGAATATTTATAGCCTATGTGTTCATTTAAATTATCGTTTTTTTAATACTTAAGGATAGTGTGTCCCTACGCACAAGTTTTAAGAAAACTTTATGAACAAAAATATTTTTTATATAAAAAAAAAAAACTTTTACCAGTTCCAACGTGAATGATAAAAAATAGGATTAATTCATTTTACTATATTGGCATAACAAGCGCCATCTATCGTAAAAAATATGAAGCATTTAATATTAGTTATAAAGAAAATTGCTCGAGTCGGAATATTATCGCCAAAGGCCTAATTTTTAGTTAGCTTGAACATACTAAGTTGCTTGTAATTAAACCTAAGAAACTATTAAACCCCTGAAATCGAAGAAGTCCTGTCTTAATGTCAACTTAGTTTTTGAATTGTTTCATTTACATTGCTGATGAAAAGGCTTAATTTACAATATTTCAACAAAAATAACCGGATTACTGGTTATTTTTGAACAGCTAATTTGAAAATGCTTCGTGTAAAGTACTATGCTTCTAATTGTATTATTTTTAGTCCTTTTGAAAAGTGTTTGATTGAAAATTGTCTCTTTCATAAATTTCTTAATTGAAATAAAAGTGATAATTATTTTGTAGAAGATAAATATAAACTTTAGCCTACTTCTATTTCAATTAAACGCTATTCACATGGGGAAACAAATAATGCAAATGTTAAATCTGTCAATATGTCTCAGGTCTAACTACCAGATGGGTAACAAAATAAAAAATATTTTTCGGAAGTACAAGCTTTCAAAAGGTTGCTGTCAAAATTTCATGACTTTTGGTTTATTCGGATGGAATTTTATTCATAGGCTATTTGGAACATGCAAAAAAAATCAACAGCGTCTATTTTATCGTTTGTTGGATCCTTTGAAGGCCAAAATTACCCAGAAAATACCTCATTTGAAGAAGAAAAAGGTGCTCTTTCACCCAAGACAATGGACCGTGTTCAAAGTCAATAAAAACAGCCGCAAAATTAGTCGAATTGGGTTTCGAAATACTACTGCTCCCAACGTACTCTCCAGATCTGGCCCACAGCGACTTCTGTCTCTTCGTAGAACTCAAAAAGATGTTCTGTTGAATGATATTAGGCTCAGATGAAGAAGTGATTGTCGAAACTAAAGCATATTTTGAAAGTCTCGATAAATTGTTCTACACTCCGTGTATCGAAAAGCTAGATAAACGTTGGAATGATTATATCATTCTAAAAGGAGATAATATAGATGAATAAAAATGAATTTTGGCAGAAAAATTTGTTTTCCTTCATAGGGCAGGGACTTATGGACCGATATGTTAGAACCCCAATAATATCAATTAAGTTTTTTCAAATTATATTTTTAAATCTAATTTAAAATAGTCTTTTGTTATAATATTCTGGCTGGGTCAAACTTTCCTTCCGGCAATTTTCATCCCCGGTCAATTTGCGTTTTACCCTAAAATTGCAATACATATCAACTTTTGAGATGTACGATTAATCCGGTTCTGAATCAAAATAAGCTTTTTCCACTTATTGTTCTCAATATTTGACATGAAACTCTTTAGTTTTCACCCACTCAACCTCAATAAACAATCCTTAAATATTTTTTCTCAAGCCAACTACAGTTATGTTGCATACATCAAGGCTAAGAAACAAATCCGGATTTATTTGGCATGTTAAGTCAAAATTTGATCCGGGTTTTATTTTAGACACTTTCTTTTCACTTCACCTTAATCTGGTTCAAATTTCCCCACTTCTGGATGGAACAACAAATTGTTGGACTTTTGCAGTCTATTGGACTCCGGCTTACTTTGTAAAAACAATCGGAGTGTATGTAACATCGAACAGAGCAATTAGGAGGCCCTTAGAAGGTGTTTGGATAATCTGGGTTTTTAGTCTAACAACATATTGTTGCCATTAAGCTCATTGGGTATAAATACACTTTATTATTCTCATACGAGCTACCTAAGATTGTGTTTCAGACTCAAATAAAAAAACGATTAGAAAAGCTCAAGAACAGTGGTTCTTAACAAGAGATAAATTCCTTACTGTTGGTGAATGGAGAAGTAACTGATTCAAAATTTTAATTTTTACAAATTTTCAACCAAATTTCCAATCACAAATATTTACAGACTGTTTTTATACAAAAACAACTAATGTAAAAGGTAATTCATGTTTGGGTAAGAGTGACAACACTGTTGGGTTAGAAATGTTAATAGCAGTTTCTGCAAACTTAAGATTTGTCAATGTGCCAGAAAAAGCAAGGCGAGTTCGAGACTGGCTGCATTCTGGCTTTACAACGTTGGCGCGACCAGCGAGACTACACATGACGTCAGTAACGGACTCAAGAAATAAGCTATTATCAAAATCAAAAGGCTGCTGGACGAGTTTCATCACTTTTTTACGGACTTCAAACGAGACGACCCAAAGATGGAGTTTTCGAGGGATCCCTTTAGCTTTCGAGTTGACAGCTTCCTGAATTAAGGAAGCAGAAGGCATCGAATACCATTTTCTTTACCTGAAGAAAGCCTGAAAGTATATTGGCCACTATGCATGGCCCCTATCCTGGGATTGCTGTGGCGGCGCTCCTCCTATTGGTTGTATTTCCCTCCACGTAACTGTGGGAGTAGGTGTTTTTGAACTTGGTTTAAATTAAAATCAAATCGCAAAACAGCCGGATTGATCTTAAATCTGATTTCGCCGCACCATTTCAAAAGTGGAATCTAACATTGAGTCGCTCGTGAAGGCAAAGCTAATACAAAATTTTCATTAACCTGTATGCGTATATTTATGTTCTTAAATCGTATTTGTCAAAGACTAATGCTGGAATTGAGAGCTGGCTCATTAAAACGTAGGGAATTGGAGCAAAAAGTTTAAGAACTCCTGCACAAGAGGAAAGGGAAGTCTGGTTCCGTATTGTTATTTCAGATTACCTTCAAATAAACTTCTCAGCTGCCTAAACTCTTCTTTGACGCATTGTGAATTCCTCTGTTCGTACAAAAATATTATTTGTATTTACAATTAATGTTTACAAACCATTATTAATAATCAATTTATTACTTGAAGTAGACAGAGAAGCTTAAACTATCATAAGTTTGATCTTTTTCTGACCTTTTTAAGATAAAAAAAAGCCTTTATAGCCTAAATTCATCTTATATATCTAAAATATTCATAGTAGTCGTAATTAAAAATTATTATGGGGTAGTTTTAGGTGAAAATTATCCTTTTGAAGCAAGACTATTATAGGGTAACCTTAAAAAATATCACAATGGAAAGAAAATATTACTTTTTTCCCATGATATAACTTTAATTTATTACTAATCTAAATATTGAATATAACGTAATTAAGTTATAGTAATTTCATTGCACATAATTTTTAAATAGTATTTTTGCTTGAATCAAGGAAATATACACTTCGATGATCTTCAACCACTTGAAGCTGGAATTGGAACTGCGATTCATCAGATGTTATCGACACTCAGCAGGGTCATTACCAACTTTTAAATGTACGATAGTAACAAGAGATTATCGGTAATCATCTAGATCATTCCATAAGTCAAGATCGTCTCAAGAAATTTATCTAAAAGTGCAGACATTAAAAACAGTTTCTTTTATGTTTCTGTAGCGAAATCTTTCAAGTTTTTTTATTTTATTCATTTGAAAGTAAAGAACGGCATTTTTTGAGTTCCTTTGCTCAAATTTTGTATAGACTTTATTATTCGTCTTTTTGATTATGAACTGAATGCTCTTGCAAATATAGCTAATCGAACAATTTCATAGACAAATACTATAAGTGCTTGAATAATTTTTTGATAATGAATTAATGTAGGAATTTGTGAGGAGGGGCCTTTTCAAATTCAGGACTTTGTTAGGTGCACTTAAGGCTTCATGAGCAGACATCAAGGCTTGGAGATACAATCTTCTATAAATCATAAATATTTCACAATCCTTGCTCAATTACCAATTTGAATTGTGATCGAAACGTCGAATTTTTTATGCAGTATTAGACTTTTGATTGCCATTGGGCGTGTTGTATAGCAAACAGGTGACATACATTTTACAACTCGTAGATACACATCACCTAAGAATATAATTACCAGGTTAAGGAATTCATTATATTCATGTCGACTAGGATTTGCTTCCATACATTTCTTCACATAATTAAGGGCCTCTTGTCGTACATCTTGTACAAGACTAGCTATTTCACAATCTCCAATTCCAGTATCATAATTAAATTATTAATGGACAACCATTTTTCTTGAAATCTTTTGAATATTTGAACATCAGGAGAAGAATAAGTCTAAAACATGACTAGTATGCATTGCTGATGATTGATTCCATAATATCATTTATATATACGAGAAGTAAAATGTTTTACTAGTTTTTTTTTCTGAAGAAGAACACAAATTCTAGCAGTTCTATCCGTATTTGAATTTAACTACATACTTTGAATTTGAACACATATTTTTTGTCAAGAAATAGCGTTGTTCGTAAATGTTATCTCAGTTTATATAAAATTAGGTTTAAATCTTTTACTTATTCATAAAAATTTGGCTATTAAGACTTTTTGGATCAACTGAAGGTCAGATAAAGGTCAACAACATCTGTGCTATGAGTATTACTAAATGCTCAATTACGAATTATTAAATGGATTTAGCTTATAAAGTACTTTTATTTGAAAAAAGGTCAGTAAACGGTCCGGAAAAAGGTCAAATTTATCCAAACTCAACAGAATTTTTCCATTTTGAGTAATAAGTTAACAATTACTAAGAATTTGGAACACATAAATTGTTAATACATATGAATATCATTTCTTTTAACGAGTATCATACGAACATACACCAAAAAATGCAAGTTATATTAGTCCTTCCTCTTTTTGAGCAATTACCACAAACATTAGTGATAAAATTATGACATATTTTCGATAGCAAATTAATTTTGCTAATGTTTTAGTATTAGAAGGTTTGTTGTAACACGAATTGTTTAGATGATATTAAGGTAAAAAATTTGATTTTTGAAAAAATCGTAATCGAGCAATTAACTATGTCAAATATGGAGAATCTGTAAACAGTGAAGGTATGAAATATTTAACCAACATATTAAAGTCATGCCCAGTTACGTTCAAATCCGGTTTATAATTTATTGTGAATACAAGTGTTAATTGTAAAATAATAGTTTTTATCGATTATTTCCTTTTACCTTCGTGATAAAAGCCAGTCCGTCGCATAAATTTTCGACAAAAATCTCACTTTTTCCAACAGTTACAATATATAAAAAAAAATATTTCAATTTTTTCCGGCCATTATATAAATAATCCAAATTTATGACGTATATCCCATTTTTTTCGACTCAAATAATCCATGTAGGAGTGTTTCAAACCCTCCTGTGGCGATGACCTGAGCTACGAGGACATACACAAAGCCCATGATAGCTATGGTATATACATTAAGATAAATACCCATCTATTCAAATACATAAAAATATTTTTAATTAGTTTAATGAGTTCTATTTACAATTCATTCTTTGTTGTATTTTACTATAATATATTTATTTATATTTTATAGCAATATAAAGAATTTAAACTTTTGGTCGTACAACTTTTATTTATATATTTTTAGTTTAAAATTTTAAATGCATGTGCATATTGTGGAAAATTATGAGAGTTCCCAAAAGGAATTAATGTTTTTATTTATTTCTTTTTTGTTAATTCAATTTGGGGTTTTATCCAACTATTGTTGTCACATTTTTATGCAGTTATTGTGTGGGAAAAGTAAAGAAATTAGCAAAAAAGAAAGTAGTGGACACCGGGGATAATTGTAAGACATTTTGTTTTGTCTCAATAGCTTGGAGCTAGTTTGACTTAAAGATAATGTTGGAGTGAAGGGGGGTCCATGGCTCTCATGTGATGGATCTTTTTATGCACTACAAATTAGAAAAAAATTGAAGAATTGAAATTGAAAAGATCTAAAGTTAATTTTCCAAAACAAATTAGAAGATTCGAAATTTCCCAAAAAAAGTGATAATTTTTTTACGACAAAAATATCCTTTATTAAATTTCTAGCGTAGGGGTGCAGTATCAGGACGCAAAATTTTTACAGAGGATGCTGAAATTTTTCTGTTATTGATTAAATCTACTTAAGTAGATAATCAACACATTAGTAGGTTAAGCATAAATTGTAATTGGAACCAACTTATCTAATGTTGATGCTGTCCCCGTTGCCAATGATAATTCCAAGAGGTACAATTAGACAATAGACAGAGACAAATTAGACAGAGGTTCAATTTTGTTATGGTTCTGTAAATGAACCTGTCTATGTACAAGTACACTGTTTTACAATTTATGGCATGCAATATTCCTTAACAAAAGCCTTTTCACCCATATTTTCCTCTTTCCTGTTTATTGAACTCATATATTGTTTTATAGTAAATTCAAGCACCTGTAATATCTGAAGCTGTCGATTTCCAAAGTGCGGTTTGTGATCTGTATTAAATTTACAATTGTATGATTAAAAAAAATAATTATGTATTGTAAAAAGTAATTTTTAAATTGTATCATTCAGAAAATTTGAAGTAGAATAAAGTTGTATATTGGTACAAAAGAAAAAAACAACAACTAAAAACACACAAACAAAAAAAATAGAGATTTTCTCCGTATTTTAGTACATTAAACAATAATAAGATTTAATTTATAAATCATGAGTTGTATGGGTTGGATCAGTTTCAAAAGTTTAGTGGGAATTGGTTTTTTTTTTAAATTTTTGGACTGACATTTCATTTTTCGAACTCTTATATGAGGTGCCTTAAAAATAATAAGATTAAGCCTTGTCCATTTTTTGCCAAAAATATTGAAGAGTCCTTTTGATAAATAATTTAGTACGTTTTTGATCAAATTAAGTTTATATTGAGAAAATAATGTTGTTGTTTTTTTCATTACCTTCTTTGGTTCTTTTTAACTGGTGTTGCTATCTATTTCTACGAAGTTGTTTGCCTGAAAAAAAATATTTTATTCTTTTGAAATCCCTTTATTACAATTTTTTTCATAGTCACTAACTAAATAATACAGAATTCCGAGTGACGTCCCATTTTTCTGATTCAAGTACTCCACGGTGACCTCCCACAAACAACCTTCGATAAGGCCCAACCTTCAAATTTGGTCGGTAAGAGAGATCCTAGTGGTGATTGAGAATGAGGGAAGGAAAACGTATATAACTTTATGTGACGTAATCGCAATAATTCCTGGCTGAGTTTTTAAAATAGATAATGACGTCACAAAATCTATAAACTACCACGTTTGCTCAGTCATTCCTCTTGTGCATAAGTACTAATCCCAAAAGTGAAAGATTCGATATTAACAGTCCATAGTGATAGGTATATAATGAATACTCAGATAAAAAGGGTAACCCTCAATAAATAAGGATCCCATTATTTATTTTTTTAATTGGCTTTCCCAGATCTATCCCTACAAAACTACATATTATATGAATAGCCTCGAGCGCAACCCTACAAAAAAAATATATCATAATAAATGTATATACTTTGACATTTATTGCAAGTTATAGATCACGAAAAATAAATGAAATACATGAATTTAGCTATGTATAATTCTTACTAAACATCAATCAATTTTCTTTTGTTACTCTTAAAAATATATTTTAAAAGACTAGCAAAATGAATGAGATATACTGTGATTTGTAATATTAAACATTGTATCCAGGAATAATTTGATTTACTTACAATATTTAGACGCAAGATTGGTAATTTTGCCTTGAATATTTTACCACTTACCTTTTTGGTAATTTAGCATCTTGGAGATTTTGCCGTATGACATATTCCCCTCCTTTTTATAATATGGGTTTGAACTTTACCTTTAGTCTTAACTGTTGTATCTTACCTGTAGATCTGAAAAAGAAGAAAATGTTAAATAGTTAAGAATTAAAGAAGGAAAAGGGTGTATGAGGAGAAATGACTACGGAGCCACAAATTTAGGATCGAAAAACCTCTTCAGAAAGGAAATTTTACAACAGTTGTGACTGCCCTTAATACACACTAAAGAATGCTATATCGTCTAGTTGAGTTTAGGCTCAATTCTAAATATCTGGCCTAAAAACTTATACAGCTTGGTCCTGCATAACGTCACTCTAGCTTATTTCTTCTTCTTTTAATCAGTTTTAGCACTGACCGTTATAAGTTTGAATGGTCTTAAGGACAGATAGGATCGTTACTAACATTGGACTGGACCAAATAAATATGGCTTGACACGATCCAATGAGTGATACATTTCCCATAGTCATAATTTTAGTTGATGCTAGAAGAAATGTAAGACACTCCTCCTAAAAACGAACGACACGTTTGAACAGTAAAGTTCTAAACTATAACAATATAAAAAATGGCGACAAAATATCTGCGGCAAGAATACTCGGACATTTTTTTTCTTCAAAATTACTTTGAACCGTTTAGAATAGTATATGTAATAAACTAAACTATGATTTTAAGACTTAAATTGTGGGTTATATAAATATTGAACTATCAATCCTCAAATAAATGGCCAAAGACTCACACATTTTTGATCAATCACACACTCTTACACCATACATACATTTTTTCACACGTGATCAATAAAAACAGTTCAAAATATCTCATAAGAACCACAATGTTTCAAATGGAAGCTACTATTGCCTGTCATAAAGGTCTTAAAATAAGCTACAAGTGTAGTTTATCAAAAATCATAAGTAATCAAAAAGTTATTTTAAAATTTAGAACACAGTGTATGAAGTCAAGTAGTAAAATTAAAATTTCACACCAAATTCAACTTAAAACTTGAAAGCTCTTAAAATAAATCAGAAACTTATATTAAAGGGACATAGGACTTTCTTTTTAGTTTTTATTTAATAAGTATTTCCTTCCTGATAAATGAGGCTTTAAAATGCAGTTTTATTGAAGGACTTTCAGTGAAAAGTTATTAAAATAGTTTATAGAGAATGTTTTTATTTTTTAATTCTTGAAAACCAAACATCTAAGTATAAAGTAATAACTAGTGTTATGTGCTTATGAAATACGAAGAGTAACAATGAAGGTATGCACAGGAGTTATAAGTATATGTCCATCCTGTGTTCAGAGTAGAATTACATTAAAAAAGATAACAATTTCTGCTCCGGTCACACGTCTAAACATTGTAAGTTAATCAAATTATTCCTTGAAAGCATATTTAATATTACAATTCACATTGTATCTAGTTCATTTTGTTAGTCTTTCAAAAAAGAATTTACTTTCTAGGTTATAAAATTAGGTTAATTACATCGTTTTTATTTAGGTCAAGTGTCAAGGAGCGTTCTGTTCCTTGTCTCTTGATTTCCTATTAAATTTTGCATGTTTAGCAGTTTTAATTGTGTTTTTGCTTAGAAATATATGAGGATATGTATACTCATCTAAAGGTGTGATCATCAGTGATCTCTATAAACTTGATTTTGTCCAAGTCTGTTGATTCTCATTGTTATAGATGTAGTAGGGGTTTTATACATTTTTTTAAGATTCTTTTTTCATCAAAATACACATTATTACTAAAGACAAAGTATACTTATTTAGAAGTAATACAATAAACAAAAGAAAACAAAAATCAGTGATAAACGGGCTCATAGTAGTACCGAGTGGTCCATTAAAATCTGAACACTTTGAATTGTAAACTTCAATAAGATATGATTTATTAATTAACAATAAAATTTCAACAAAATTTATACTATAAATACATTACTATTGATGGCATACAAAATAAATAAATAGTTATGGATTTTCTATTTATTCAGCTATTTATAAAATTTAATTTTTTGTATAAACATACATAAATTTTAAAACTTTGAACTTTTGAAAGTTTTTCTTGAGTGATTTGTAACAATTAAATTTTTGTGTCTTTTTTCTTAATCATATGATTTCTGGGATTCGTGCGGGATAATTTTACTCTGTTAGCCATGCATTTGTAAGATGCACAACAATATTTACTCTTGGACACTTCTTCGGGTGATTTTTTATTTTGAAGGATTTCGTTCCCAAGTAATCCTTTGGTTACTTTTATTTTTTTAAATTCCAAAAGAGAAGCAAAAGTAATCAATTGAAACTAAGGCCTTCTGATTTGCTTCATTTAGTACTAAAGCATATATTGTTTGCTGATTACTTCTGGGTGTCTAATATACTCTTGTTCTCTGATACAAATTTGTATTACTCATGTACAAGGTGCGCAGCTTTTTCCTTAAGTATTCTGCATTACGAGGATATACAGTGTAACTACAAAGCAAACATAATTTCTTTTTTGAATTGGGCTATTATTAAAATTTAAAACAATAATATAAAGATTAAAATATTAATAAAATACATCTAGAGGGGTTGCGATAAAATTAATCATGAATAAACGTTATAGTTTACTATTATTATTTTTTTAAATGTTCCTTTAATTGGTTAGATGTTAGATGGAGTAGCACTTAGCTGATGAGTGCATCGAAGGTATAATTTTATTTTTTGCTTGTTGCATGTCTTAAATTTTATTATTTTCGTGTTGTCATGGCAGATTTTTTTAAATTTTTTTACATAGTCTGTAAGTTTTAATAGTGAAGGAATTGGCTTTGATCTAGAGGATTAATTTTAAATTATAAGGTTTAGTTATGATTAATTTTTATCCCAATCAATTTTGAGATATTTTTTAAACTTACTTTGTTATTTCTATATATCTATATATACAGGGCAGGGCAACAAAACGTGAACTAAAGAGATAGATTTAGGAATACATCAATAGTGTTTATTTTTCTAAAATATACAAAAAAGAATTTTTTAACGTATAAACAAGGTTTTTGCAAAACTTTTTCCACTCAACTCCTTTGATATGTCGTTCCATGCAACCACTATGGAGGACTTCAGTGACTCCACATTTGTGTGTAAGGTCCTCTTGGTTTCCTTCTCCAAAGTGCCCCATATAGAAAAGTTCAGTAGGTTCAAATGTGGCGAAGAAGGGGCCATATCTCTTTGTACCAGAATTGAGCCATGTTATCTGGACTGTTATTAACGCTTGGCGGATATGTGAGAAGGGGCACTGTCCTGAGTCCCCATGTAGTTACCCTCCGGGTAGTTGGTCTTCAGTGTGGAAAGATGGCGCACCTAAGCTCCTTAAAGTAGGCCTCCCGGCCGATTTTCTGATCAACTTAAAATAAAAAAAACCAGAGTTATCTTTTTTCCATGAGAGCCCATAACGCCAAGGAACTTCGTTTGGGCTGGATATTTGATGTGGTAAACCCCTTCGACCTTTTCTTCTATTTCTGTAGGATAGAGGTCGTTCAAGTTAGTTGATCAACTGTGAAAATCTTCTTTTCCACGACAGTTTTCACAACTAACCCATTTGCCTTGATCCATGGGAGGATTTTCTTACACCTTTCGAACCTCTTGGCTTTCATGCCATCTGTCAGAATGTGGTGAGAGATCCTTGTGAATGAAATTAATCACAAGTTGGACTTTATACTCCTCCTGATGGCCCTAGGAGTCACAGAGAGGTCGTTGGCGAGGCGTTTCATTAAATTAGTGGGGTCCTTCTTTATATTCTTCTTCAAACTTAACAATAACTTTGCATCCCTCTTTAAATTATACCCTCCAATTCCTGACACCCTGAAGGGGTCTTTTCCATTTTTTTCCCGTCTTGGCCAAATTAAAAACCAGACTCCTAGAAAAAAAAATCTAGAAATCTTCACCACATCAACTCCAGTCTCAAGGAAATTTGAGATGCGCTGCTTTTGTGCTTGTTGCTTGCTCATGATGATGAAATTACCAAGTTATTAGTATAGATTGTTTACGTAAAAAGAACAGCAAAAACAAAATATCAATATTTTTTTCTAAATGGCTTATAATATTAATTGAGAAACAATCTACACAATATTTGTAACCTTTTAAAATAACATGTTAAAAATTTTGTTTTGCAAAAAAATAAATTATATATATATATATAAATAAATTAGGGGATGAAGTAATTTCTTATTTTTCGCTATGTTTCAATGCTTATAAGAATTGTTAGAATCATCTTATTCAAGCCAAATGTGCCACGTTCTGTTCTATACTTGAATCATACTTGAAATAATTAATCATTGGGAATACTTAGAGCAAACGTCCTTAGGGATAACATAGCCTTTCCCCCTCCGTTTCTCATTTTGCAATGTTGAAGAGTATCGTTATTTCTATATAATATGAGCTTTTGTGCTTCAAGGCAGATATAAAATGTACGATTCTGAGATCCTCCTTCTCAAATCCTGCTGATGATAAATAATGTTGAGTCACAGCTTATGAGATGATAGGATTATAGTCCTTTAATTGGCAAGCTATTCTTTCGACTTCTTTTTTTACATACCTACAAAATTTAATTTTTTTCAACATTTTGTACACTGATATTTAGAGATGTAAATCTTGTGAGTTTTTTAGCTGGCGGTTTTTTTTTTGTAATATGTAATCTGAAGAATGAATTTTCTTTTCCTTAGCAGTTGTAATATATATTTAGTTCCTGAGTTGTGAACATGCTTCCCTAAATAGATTCAATTATATTCAAACCCTGATTGAACATTCGTGTCTTGAAGACCCACTGTAAGATGAATGAACATTACTTGACTTTTATGAAGGAGATAATCTCATCAATAAAATAAAAACACATGAAAAAATACTATACTTTTGAGATATAACTCTTATTGTAAGTTACATAAGCAAAGATAATTAAAAAAATGCATTATCAACGGCATAGGGAAAATAAAATAACAAAAAAAAGTGCATTAATTCATTTAGCACATTAACAGAACTTAATGTACCTATATAATATTGCTTATAGGTAATGATTATGGTATATGCTTATATCTAATTATCAAATGAGACTTATGTATGCACATTGTACATATAGGTGAATAAGTACTCATAAATTACATAGTGATGTAAAAATAATGAGATATAACACACTGTTGGGGAAATTTAGAGTACTTTTAGGACTCTCAAATGATATAAATGATTAAATAAGAAGATAGTTACTTGAGTAGATATTTCTAAAAGTGGTATATCAAATAAAACAAAAAGCCCGCTATAAAATACAGTGGTTTTCTGGGAATGATGCTCCCATCCCTTCCTCTTAATGATAAATAATGTAATGTTCTGTAAAAATTTATGTCTTCACAGATTTAAACCGTATGTCTAAAATAATACAAAAAATAATTTTGAGAGTTGTTTTATAATTGAAACAAGAATAGGCATTTGGTAGAGCACGAAACCTCCACCTATGGTCATTTTTTGGCGTGAACTTGACCTTAGAATTTGACCTTGCCCTCTTAAAATGTAATACTGTGGCCATATGTAATCTTAGTACAATGTTTTATCTATATCGATCCGTAATTTTTATTATGATATTTGATTTTATTATTTAAATCAATGATACTAAAATTTGGCTTTATTTAAAGGGCTCTTGCAGTGTTTATTTTTCTTAATTGAGTTTTTTTAGCAATTTACATTTTTCCATAATTAAATTAATTGTCTAAAATAATACAAAGATGAATATTGAAAGGCATTTTATTATTAAAATAAATTATTCAAAATATCGAAAAATAATTTAAGTAAATTAGAGATTTTAATCCACGACAAAACTCAGAATTGAAACTAATTTTTGTGTCCAAAATTTGGCATTTCTGCTCGAAATAGCAATCTATTTCTTATAAAGCCATCTATAGAACTAGCGTTAGTTACACTTTGTGAAGCATCTGTTACCAGTTTAACACATTTTTCTACTGATTGCGTATGACAAGGAAAATCAATAATTTCTCATTTCTGGCCATGATTCGAAAGTCTTTATTGGAAAAATTAGAAGAACCGGTGGTGTTGTAACTTGACACTTGTTCCTCACAATAATATCGATGTAGTCTCTTGTATAAAAATTTACTTTTGGTGGTTTAAATACTCTACTTTTAGTGTTAATTTCAGTTTCCCTAGCTTTTATTATTCTTCGCATTGCAAACACCCTAATGTGGTCCCGCTCATCAAATAACATAGTGATAAGGTGGTTTTCTGGGTGCACAAAAAAAAAACATTTCTTTCAATAACCGGGTCCACGACAGACTTAAGATTTTTTTGTAAAAATCTAGAGCAAAAAAAAAAAAACAGTTCAAAATTATGCATAAGCCTATCCTTAAAAAATGTTTTTTGCTTAATTAGGAACCACACTAGAGTGTAGACTTTAAGCACGTAGATGAGAAGCACTTGCAAGTTTTTTGATAGATTATGAGTACTTGTGTAAAGTCTGAGTAAGCGATTAGCAGTAGTAAGCCATCTTGAGTGTGCCAATTTTCCAGGTTTACAGTTTGCCAACTCAGGAGTACAGGAACCAGTTGAAACGGCTTGACATATTTTATTCATATGTTTCCCATATGTACTAAGTTGATTGACCCCATTTTTCGGGAAGTTAGGCAAATTACCAGCCACCACAGAAAAAGGAACGACAGGTTCATTTTCGCAGACAGCTAATCATTTTCCAGTTGGTCAGGAATATTCTTTAGGAACCAAAGTCTACTATCTAAACTCATAAATAAATGACGAAGGGGTAAATTCCAACCTTGTACTTCTAATAAATTTGTGATCAAAGTAAAAATGGTACTACTTGTAACACGACTTGTCGTTGTGTGTCCCTAATTAAATGCTCCAGATTCTTATGAGATGTGATCTTCTATAACTTCTTTGTGATGGTAACGGTCCCCTAATTTCCTATTTATCTGTGTTTGTCTTTTCGTCCATCAAATTAATTACTTCTAATGATGAATGCTTCTAAAAGCTTTTACAAGAGCTTTACATACAGCTCCATGAATATTGTTTTTATTAACGATCAGAGTCGAATTTTCGACAGAAACTAAGCCAAAATCACCCAAAACTACAAAAGCAACAGCAGCAGCAGATTGTAGATTATTATTTAATAAAATAAAATATAATAATAAAGATTACACATCGATTTCCATAAACCATTGTACTAAGATTATTTATGGTCACAGTAAGAGCCCATTACATTTTGAGAGGTCAAGGTCAAATTCCGAGTCACGTCAAGGTTGTGTGCTCTACCAAATGCCCATTATTGTTTTAATCATAAAATACCTCTCAAATTTCAGTTTTATTATTTATTATTTTAGAGATACGGTATAAATCTGTGAAGACATAAATTCTTATAAATCTTAGAAGAGTGGTAGAGCCCTCCCAACGATGCACAATTATATTTTTTACTATTTCATAATCTATGTAAAATTATGCAAATTTTGATACCCCTTGTGTTTGTATAGCTTAGAGAAATAAATTAACAGGACACCCTAATGGACATAGAGCTAAAGTCCTGTTTTAAGTCTTCTACATTCAGGCATGAGTCCATGCTCTCATCTAATTTCTCAATAGCGTTGATTAACTGAATACTAATTATTTCTTGTCAAGTGGTATATATATATTTTTTCTTCTAAATAAAGTAGTTGGAGAGGATTATGTAATGGGCTAAGGTAAAAGAAACTTTGAAAACAAAAGCAAAGTAATAATATTTGATTAAAGAATTTGTAAATAAAATTTGTTACATTTTTGTTTCAATTATATATCTTGGGATTAGCCTCAATTAAACACTTTTTTATTACATTTACAGCGTACTGTACATTCTATGATGTATCAAAACATTATTTTTCTGGTGCACTGCAACCCTTCATCAAAGGCCTCAAATAAATTGGAACACCTTTAGTTCATTCATCAAACTCGTGTTTCACACGAATGGTAACACTTAAGATTTATTGAGGAGTGATAAGTTTAAGAGCTCCTTGGACTCAGACTAATTTTGCTTATGTCTTTGTAGAATACGAAGTGGGATTTGTGTTTATTTCTATCATATTTTAGCTGCTCTTCAATAATCTAATGAAATGTATTGATAGCTAAACTGTTCTCCTACAAAACATTCTACAAATGCGGAGGAGAACCATGTTGACTATCGCTTTCTTTTTATTATCATATTTTCTAGAACTTGACAACTATTCTGAGTTAGAAAGAGAGTTTTACAAATTGTCAATTTGAATTTTTAATACTACCATAAGTATATCAGTTTATTCATTATTTTTATGCAACTTTTAATTAGTACAATATTTGGGCAGAAATAACCAATCATGAACTGACTATTAGACTTTATTTCTTTTTCTTTTTTAGTAACAAATGGTTTAAAGATATCACAAAGATAACAGTTCAGTGTTGAGTACAATGTTTTGAATAGTACATATTACTACGGTCATTTTAATCCAACTATTACAAAAATTTACAATATATTTTGCTATCAGCTGTCTATTTTTCAGAACTCATACCTCTACTAGTGTTTTTGACGTTGTTTGATTAAAGCTGAATGTATTGTGCTAATTTCTACAGTTAATGAAATTTATTACAACACTTGTTGAGAACTGACTAACTTCTAGTGTTGAGTTTAGGTATACAAAACTTAGACATATATCAGACCGTTGCAATTTTGTTCCACCCATCTTATTCAAACGTTAAAGAAGTAGGATCTGGATGGGTCTCATTTCAATAAAGTCTAGACCTTTTTGATGGATGGATTGTTGATAAAGTCATGTGTATTGTGAAAATCCATAAAGGGACATCATATGAAGTTTGAAGTGTTAATAAAGGAATCAAATATGGGGTTAAAAATAAAAATTACTTATTCCACCAAGGATGGAAGAGTATGTACTCCACTCAATGGAGATCCTAGAAGCCGTCTCTGGCCAGGCAGAGATTACAGGAAAATTATGAATTATTACTGTGCATAAAGCTTACCGACGGACCAGGTAATTTTCTCGACCAGAGGGATTCGGGATGGCTCTTCTGTGCTATTACTTATGATTATAGAATAAAATAAATGAAGAAGATTCCTGCGTATTCACGTCAACATAAAATGATCGATACTACGTCATAAAATATACTGAGTCATATATTGGAGAAAAAGAAAAGAACGATCGACGGGTCCATAAATAGCTTGCTTGGGAACCTCAATTCTTGATCTGATTACTTATTTAACGGTTTTTCTTTTTCTCCCTCCTTAATTAAACATATGATATTTCAAATTCCTACATTGATTTGTTTGTATTTTTATAATTATTGTTTGGATTATTTCATGATTTTTGACTAATGTGATATGTGTAAACAATATTTAAAAAAATATATATTAATAATAATTTGGATCACATTGGTCGAACTGAAGGGGTGAATATTAAAAAACAAAAAGAAAAAATATTTAAGCTACAATAATAACGAGGCAATAGACATATTTCTTTACGTAATTATGAATATAAACACTCTTCCTCAAGAGTATAAGAAACTCAATTGAGTGATAAAGTCTCATCTGCTGAGAAAAAAAAATATTATGTATATATCTTACTTAATAATATAGCATTTAGTTCCTTCTGCTCATATTTATTAACTTTAATCTATAATATAATTTTGCATTATTAGAGTTTTTTTCAAATATTTTAGAATGAAATACATTGAATGTTTAAAAAAAAGAAGTTGGAAGTGCTTCATATGTAGAGGATTCTAAAGATCTTCACTATGAAAAAAAAAGTCACCAGAAAATTAAAAATGTAACTTTAACAATTTGAATAATATTGGAAAGAAGAAAAGTTCTTATTGCATGACGTTTCATTAGATTACTAACAAACATACATGAGACAAAATTAATGAACCGAAATTCCACTCCACATTAAACAAGGTCATGAGCAGTAATTACTTCGTTGCAGATTTTCAATTCTGCTCTGAGTCAAACAAGGACTTACACTTATAGCTAATGATGAAAATCCTGTAGATTTTTTAACTCGGAAGAATGAATTTTCTTTTCCTTAGGAGTTGTTCTTATTATTTAATTGCTGTGTAGTGAATATCATTTCCTAAAAAATTTCAACTATATTCAAAACCTGATTGAACATTCATGGGTGCTCATAAAAGACGGAGCGTAACCCTGAGGATTTGTTGCGGAGATATAATTGTAAGTCCTTGATTGACTCAGAGTAGATTTGGTGATCCACATAGGATTAATTCTAGTAAATGTCCTTGTTTATAACCTTTTGCATTCTTTCTTGGTGACAGCAGATTGTAGCTAATGAAACGTTATGAGCATTATTGTTTACCTCCTCCAAAGCATTCGTCAAATTGTCGGGGTTAAATTGTTGGCTACGGTTTTTTTTAAAAATATTCCTATTATACACTATATTTTTCATCATTGCTTATAGCTCACTTATAGTAAATAATCAGTGTTAATCTTCGTCTTTGATTAGCACAATTACAAGTGAATAACTTTTTATGAATGAGAATGAGACTGAAAGAATAAGCTTTAAGATGTTGAAAAGTATTATATTTGGGTTCCTGGTCTGAAACTGCGATCTCTATCCAAATATTGCTCCAAATAGTTTTAGAAAGCATTACTTAAAGACCGTGTAGAAACACAAATTGGTTCTCAACACTACTAACTCATTTGTGTACTTTTGTATTCTTTTGTTCATTTTTTGAGGAAAGGTTGCAGAAGATGCAGTAAAGATAACGTTGTGTATTGTCATATTCTAAAAATTGTACGAAATATATATGTTTGTTTTTTTGTTTCTTCGTTTTGTACACTACTTACATACATTGTACATATATTTTCTTTTTTTCTTGTTAAAAAATATTGCTTTTATTGTATATAAAATTTCTAAAGCATATGAGCCCTTAATATGAAACAATAGGTCTCTTCAGCATTCTGTAAATTTATTTCTTTGTATATAACAAGAGTCAAAAGAAAGGATTAAACAAAGAGGAAGTATTTGTATCAGAGAAGAAGAAATTGGAGTATAAGCAATTTTGAAAAAGTTACCTGAGTACTATTTGTATAACTAACAAATTACATCATACTATCTCATTGTCTTCACTTAAAAAGGTAATTTTACAATAAACATGTCTTGAAATGGGAGTACATTTCGTGTGAATAAATGACTGTCGTCTAGCTTTGGATTCGCTCGTGTGCGCTACCTCCTTCTCTCCCTGTGGTTGGGGAAATAAATATCTCCCATCGCTGAACTCTATGCTCAAGATAAGGATACGAATATTACAGGAACGTGAGGCTTTGTTTCTGACGTCCAATGAGGAGGTGCTGCGGATCGTGGGGGTATGTCAGGATTCGTGTATAAAGGATGATAAGATATTGGAAGCGTTAGGCAAGGACCCCCACGCCCCAACAATCCGGTGCTCTAAATCAATATATTCTTAAGTATGTTTTTAGTGTTGTATTAATCATCAGTTTGGTGTGGCTTGCTGATTGAAGGGGAAGTGTCTTGTAATACAATTAAGTCGATTCCTACCTTCTCAATCCCTGTAGTATCTTAAGCAGTTTAATATTTATATACTATGGAATGCAGGTTTTTCTATCATTGTTTCCTTTAAATAACCTGACTGCCGAGTAACTGTTTGGTAGTATGACTATATAAATATAGTGTGATACATATTAAAAAAATACATAAATAATAAATTTCTACAAAAATAACATAAATTTTTTAAAAATAACTTTATTTTTTTTTAAAAGAAAAAGTCGTTTTAAAAATAAAAAAGAATATTATTATTTTTAAAAAATGTTCACGATTGATTTTTTTTTTAAGTAGAAATATTTAAAAAATCAAATTATAAAAAAGAAAAAGGCTTTTATCTTAGTCACAAGCACTGATCACGCTTAAAGGACCAAGTTGAGTGTAATGAAAAGATACTATTAATATAAGTTTGGCTCTACATTTTCGGAATTTTATATGCGGCTTTGATGATTTTTATTGACTCCACTGTTAAGAAATATTTCTTTAAGGTGTAGTTTCTATCCTTAAGAAGGGAGATCCTCTTGATCCTTCTAACTACAGACCTATATTCTTTACAATCCATCTTGGGTAAAATAATGGAGCAGATTGTTTACCGGAAGCTACAATCATTCCATTTTATTTGTATAAATGTTTAGTACGCAAATATTTATATTGTCATACAAAAGCCCAGGCAGAGCGTAGAGAAAAAGAAAAGTTTGAAATTAGAAAAGTAAAAAGGTTTGTGCGTTTGATCTTTTTTCTTTTTTGTTTATCTTTCTACGTCTGGATTAAAATTAATGAAGGCTATTAAATTTAAAGTTACATTCCAGATGAAGACAAAATAATTTGTTGAATATGTCTTATTATGTATTTGTTGAGAGTGAAGGTGTTATATTTTCCTCATTGAATAAAAAAAAGTTTATTCAAGAAGAGTAGAGACTGTTTCTAAGATAGAAATTCATCTCTACTTTCCAGTGAAACAACAAATGTTAATTTGAGTGTCCTTTAAAAGAGTTAATTTCTAATATTTGAATTTTATTCGTGATTTCATCATCCAAGACGCCTATTAAAGGATCCCTTTATTGAGGGAGCTTCCTTTTCATCCTCAGCATCATCTTGAAGCCTAGTTGTTTCTTTGTTTTCAAAACCAAAAAAATGGCGACTCCAAAAACTTGAGTAATTTTTTACACTTCTTATTTATGTTTAATTTGAAAATGTTATTTTTCATGTAGTTTAGATACTGTGGAATAGTTTTATAAACATTATTTGTTATATATTACTATTTTTCTGATATCTTTTGCTAAATTTATAATGTTACGTAATCGCAACTCTAGGATAAATGATGTGAATTTTTACAGGAATATTAGTTTGCTCGAAATTGTTGATTAAATCGATGCAAAAGAAGATTTCGACGTTTTTATTAAACCACCCGATTTACAAGAACTGACGAATGAAGATTCCAATGAGGAAAACGATGTATCTACTTTGAATTTATCCTGTCTGTCCGGACGTTAATTTGGTGACACACTGCTCATGTTCAAAATCAAAAGCTTCGTTCAAACGAGGACTCCCATGATGAGGCAGAAAACTTGGTGAAATTTCAATCGAGGAAAACATCTATGAGCAAGCCGGTGTAGGACATTATATTTCCTGAGGGAAATCATTCATATCTTTTAGGATTGTCGCTAGAAAATTTATTTTAGTTGTTATTTGATGATGCCATCCTTGAACTATTGGTAGAGCAAACCACGCAATATTTACTGGAGAAAAATAATTCGTCATTTTTTGTATCAAAAGAAGAAATGAAAGTATTCACATTGTATCAGGAAACAACTCACAACCAAGTAAGATTTTTTTTTTGTGGGCTAATGGGGATGATCTACGAAATAATGCTATTTATAATGCAATAATATGAAACATGTTTGAAGATATTATTTGCTATCTCCATTTCAACTCCAATGAAAAATATGATAAAAATACTAAGTATTGGAAGCTTCGGCCCCTTAGTAAAGCACCTACAGAAAATTTTTATGGAGAATTTCATTTCAACGTAAAATATATCTCTCGATGAATCTATGATTCAATATTTCGGAAAACCTAAATGTAAACAGGCCGTAAGGAATACGCCAATACACTTTGGATTTAAGGTTTGGTGTCAATGTACCAAAAGTGGTTATTTGATTGCATTTGAATTGTATCAAGGCAGGACCTTTGATTGGAATGTCCTATTTTGAGTTTCGAAGAGCAGTAGCAAGAAATTCTCTAATGAAATAGGCTGTTGCCCCGAAATCTGTCGGAAGATTCCCCTCTTTCAAACACAATATGTCTCTTTGGCATGATCGAAAGAGTCATCTTATAACAGCGGTCTCAAACAACAATAAATTGAGATGTAGGGGCGATGCATGTAAAATAGTTATAATTACAATCTGCCAACGGTGCAATGTAAGTGTATGTGTACAATGCTTTGTAGGTTATCACACTAAAAACTATTAACTCAATTGATATAAATCAAGATCATCATTTTTTAGAATAAGATAATAAATATTTCATGAAAAATATTTATTTTTCACAATAAATGAAAATTGTAGTATTAATCTTTATTGTCCTAGCGTTGCATTTACGCAACAATCTATAAATCAAAAAGTTTTATCCTTTAAATTTTGATATTTTTTGGGGAATACAGTTTGTTTATAGTCTACAAATAATACATCAAATTTGAAAAAAAACAGTTGATTTTTTTTTTGCCAAAATTAATTGAGGATATAATGCGTAAAAAATCATAAGTATATCTGAGATCCGAACGGTTAATACTGATATTGCGGCATATGGTATATCCTCAACTAGCTTGATGGACAGAATGGCCAGGCAAGCCTGCAAAGCCAGACTCCGAATCTCCAAATTAGTTCAGAGCCCCTTGCTTCCATTTCGAATGAGGGCCTGTCTCCCATCAACTACGGATATGAGAAAATGTGGAAAGAGACCCACAATGAAACCGTTTGAAGGTTATTTGGAGTGGAAAAACATAAAAAAAGACTCAAAACACACATCATTTCCGTGGGAAACGAATACTTAGGAGCACCTGAGAAGGTGGTTTAAATACCACCTTCTATCAGGAACATTAGAAGTTGGAGCTATTTTTAAAAAAACCAAAGACGTTTGTACTCATATTGCAACACACATGCCAAAACAACAGACCACCTCTTGTGGTACTGTGACATATTAAAAGACGTGTACTTGCAGCTTAATTTTAGAGAGTTTTTAAGAATTTTACTAATTGGGAAGACTTTTTTATCACACTTTAAAGAGAAGGAAGAAGATATATTAAACACCATAATAACAAAAATCCAAGAGCTTATTTCTACCAAAAAGACGACAATAGATATATATCTTCAAGGCGCAATTCCTACAATAAAATTGTATTGTCGATCAAAGATAAAATTAAAAATAATACATAGACAACATCTGATTCACAATAATGTTAGAAACTCAAACTTTAATGCTGATCTCTTACACAAGTTTGTTTCTTGTAATATACCTTGTTAACTGTAGATAACCCAAATTTCTCGATATTTATGAAGTAATATGCCGGTATAACCGTCCTTAGTAGAATTATTCTAAATATATTAATTCAGGGTATTAAAGAATGTAATCTCCAAAATTACGGGGAAATGGAAGATTGGGATATTTTCATATATGTATTACAGAATAAATATCATAGGGAACCCCAATGATAGCTATATTGATATACCCTTTGTAGTGCCATTTTCTGGATTTTTCTAATTTAATAATTGCTTTTTGCTAAATGTATAAAATCTCCAAGATAAAGTGTTAAAAAACTACAGTAAAATGGGAAAGAATAACCATTTGAATAGTCTTACTTTCAAATGGTGTGTAAGTAGTTTGTCTAACATTATGTTCTTCCTCTAAAGACTTGGGTAAATTATTCATGTATTCAAATACTCATAAAATTAATTCAAAACTACTCAAAAATTGGGAATTATATTATGGCTTGATGTTCATAATCTCCGAGATAAAGTGTAAGAGAACTACAGACAAGTGGGGACAAGCCGTATCTCATGGACAACGCACTCGGAAGAACTTATTCTCTTGAATTCAATGTGCATTCACGCCCAGGCGATTCCTAAAGAAAGAAATATACTTTCAGTATATAAATTTCACCAAAAGATTCCTATGTCAGATGGAGTAAATTTAATACTATAATGTTTACTTATACTTAATCAATGCATGTTCATCTAATCAATTAAAGAAACATAAAAAAAAGCAGTTAAAACAACTGCCTGAATGCTCTCCTTGTCAAAGCTTCGAGTGTTTTTCAAGTAGTTTTTTAACATTAGTTTCAATGCATAAATACTCGATTATGCACATGTTGATATGCAATTTGTTTAAGATAAGCAGCATTAGTCTTTTGAAGTAAAGAACATGTTCATTAACTTTTTTTTAAACATCTGCCTTACAAGACGAAAAAAGAGAAATTTGAAGTATGAAAGGAAAAGACGGATTTTATTTTTTACACATAATTACTATACATATATATATTAGACTGGACCGAAATGAAAAAAGTTGAGAATTTGGTATGATCGGATATTTCTTATTTTGCATGTTATTCCTCTAAACAAGAAAATTATCATCAAAATGCGCTTTGATTTGAAAATCTGTAAAATGTCGAAAAAAAGGAAATTTTGATGTTGATTCTTTAAAATTATTGATTTGAATCCAGTTACAGGATTTTTACTTTCAGCATTATAGATGAAACATATATTTTGCAACAATATTGATAAAATCTCTGTCTAACGGGTCTCAAAGGATGAGTATTTTAGTTCCAAGCATGTTGCGAATAAATAAATATTCTCTTTTGGTACCGCGTATAATACGCATTTATTTAGACGTTTCTCTTCATTTTTACTACTCAAATCTCGTTGTTTGATAACAAGTGTAAATTATATTATTATAAAATATAATTTTGTTCTTCATTTATGGGAAATAAAATACCCTATTACACCATTTTGTAAATTTTTAAAAACCCTTTATCTGGTATTCCTTAATTTCTAAGGTTGATTTTTTTTTAGTTAAGCATATTTTTATATTTATTTCTTACAAGTTTTACATTTTTCATTCATTATGAATATTTTTTTTCGATCACCTTCCAAAACACAAAGTATAAATAAATACTTGCTTCTAATCATTCGTTTGTTCCATTAATAGGGGAAATAAAGTGCAATTTTAGTTTTTCTCTGATATTTTTCTTGTCCACCCATTTGAGCTGAAGCATTGTTTACTTCTTTTACTTACACGTTCACAACATTGTGTGTGGTATGGTATTTTGAGAAGTCGAAGCAGTAAGGATACAAAAACTAATACAGTTGACTCTAAGGAATGAGTACTGTGATAAAAGACTCAGTGGTGTTGTTCAAATCCTTGATAATTAATAATTTAAGATATTCCCAATTGAGGTTAGGTGAACAGTATGGCCAGACACTGATATCTTCCAAATCACTTCTATCTCTTGTGTTTCTTATTTTTCATATCCAAAGACTTGTTGTAATAGTGTCTGAACTTCATACCAATAAATTACTGCTATTTCTCATAATAACTGAGCGAGATGGTCCCCAAAATTGAGCTATGTATGTCGTTGTCAGGTGTCCTAGATTATATAAATAATATATATCTATTTTGTTTGCGTTTACTTATTATAAATGGGGAAGCTTGTAAAAACTATTTGTGGTACGGTTCACAACTTTGAATTTTTATTTCTAGAATCAGAAAATTAAGGAAAATTTTCTCCATACGTCAAATGTTTAAGAATTTCTTTGATGATTTCTCTCATGCTCAATTTTAAGTTTATCGCATTACAAAAAGTCTTAAGACTTGCTGATGAATAACTTCTTCAAATGAAAATTCTAATTGTTTTACATCCAATATGGCTCATATCGGGAAGTTGTTTTGTACAACTCTACATCTGAAATCATGGATTGGTTGAAGATAAAACAAAAATTTGCGCATTATGGTCGAATTCATTGGGATTTTACTTCCATATGTGCTTCAAAAATATAGTAGATTTTAATATTTTAACCGGTCCATACCATACGTTATCTTGTCTGATTCTGCTTAGATGGGCAAAATTTATGTCAAATCCAGAAGGAAAACTCCAGTAACAATTGAAGGAACTGGCAAAAAAGTCCTTATAATGTCCCTGGGATCATTAAGGTCAAGTATTCAAAGAAAGTTATGGTGTTTGGTCTTGATAGTAGCAAGAGTTACTTCTTTTCCGCCCTTCATCTTTAATTAGGGTCTGCAGGGCAACATCAGTTTTATTAGCACCAAAGTCTTCCCTTGGATCCTAACCATAATAAAAGATCAATTTTGGATTTAGGAGAAAGACGGGGCACTCTGTAATGTCAACAAAGGAATAATCGATTTTCTTGATTAGGAAAAATATGATTTACGGATCGGCGAGTTCTTGGCCTCCTAGCTTGAAGGAATTGAATCCTTTAGACTATTTTTTAGTATTACGCCATGTTGGCTGGGTGTACAATGAGGGTCCGCACAGCACCACAGCATCCCTGAGAGTTGCCATAAAGATTGCAATACAGACTTTACCCAGTGTGACTGTCATGAAGCTAACGGTAATTTTATGAAATGTATTTCAAATTTATGTTATAATGTTGGTTTTTCTAAAAATTTCAATAAAATCGGTGATGAAATAAAGTCACATCAGCCTTTTACTTTTTTTTTTTGGCTAGCAAACGTTTACAGGGTCCACGGAAAGTTCTGTTAAATTAACTTTGTATAATTTAATATGGTATGATGTTTAACATCTATTGGGTCGAAACTGGATCAAATTAAACAGTTTTGTTAACCATCATGGAAGCCAAGAGTGAGGCTATGATCAAGGTGTACCTGAAGGGGAAATTTCGACCACCATCTTCAGGAAGCTTAAAAGCCTAGAGGTCAACCCCATGTTCATCAAGAGAACCATAGAGAGGTACAAAGAGATTCAATCTATCAAGGATATACCCAGATCTTGCAGATTATGGTCAATAAGGACGCCCGAAGTCGTCAAGGCAAGGATTGCAAGAAATCCCAGGAGGAACCTCTTCAAGATGACCAAGGAATTCAATGGCCACAACCACAATGAGAGACCTTATCTCAGATGACCTAGGGTTGTATCCCTACAAATTGAAGAGGCAACAGTACCTGTCAAGCAAGGCCAAGTCTAAAAGACTATGGAGAAGCAATGCCATTCTTCAAAAGCGGAGGACTGGCACGACTCCCAACATTGTGTTCAGTGATGAGAAGATTTTCAGAGTGGAACAAACTTTCCACCCCCAATATGATCGGATTCTGGCAAAAAAAGGTGAGCCGTGTGACTATTGAGTCAACAGAGTGTACAAGCCATAGTCTATGATGGTCTGTGTGCCCATGATCTAGACAGGGAAGTCTCCAAATGGTGTTTGTGCCAGCTGGGGTGAAGATCAACACCAAGGAGTAAATCATCCTGGAAGAAGTTTTTCTTGCCTTGGCCCAACAACTCTTCCAGAATGAGCCATACACCTTCCAATAGGATGTTTCCCCCCTCCCACATATTCAGAGAGACGCAGCGATGGTGCAAGGGCATTATGAGTGTGTTCTGGCATAAGAAAACTCGCCCCCCTTCACACCCGACCTAAATGTCATGGATTATTCCATTTGGTCCATTCTTGAGCAATAATTTGGACGACCTAAGGGCTAAACTGGTGGCTGCCTTGGACTCCATCCCGGTGGACAACGTGCGTCCAGCATGCAAGTCCTTTCCAGAGAGGCTGAGGGTGACCATTTCGAATGAAAGTTATGTCACATGTATTTGAAGCTTGTGATGCCGAATTAAATAATAATGACAACTGCTAAGGATAAGAAAATTGGTTCTTTATACTACCAATTACAAATTAAGAGGCCAGCTAAAAAAACACACCGGATTGACATGTATGAGTATGACGTTTGTAATAAAGCGGTACACATTCTAATTCTCCTTCACACCTTTCCTCTTTCCATCTTTAACGTCACAACAGATACAATACAATTAGGGCTGTGTCGTTCATTATTTATTTGGTAAGGTCCAGTCTGAGGACTGTTTTTATGGGTCCTAGGAACCGGACTTAAACCTGTCATGTTTCCATTATAATGCAATATATTACAAACATATTATACTTTTATATAGTAATGTAGTTTATTATATTATATGTATATCTGAATAGTTAAAAAAATGAATAGTCTCCTCAATGATGTGACAAAGGGTAGATTTTATTTTTTTGAAGGATAGGCAAGTCGGAGTGGACGAGATGGGAAATAACTGCAACCGTTGGTCCTAATTGTGGACCAACAAACTCAAAAAACAGTACTCTATACGCAGAATAGATAAATAATTGATGTTATGTATATTAAATAAAAGAAATGATATTTGCTACTAGTTTTCTTCAAATAATGAACTAGGATTATTTCAACTTTGAGAATGTATTAACATTTTGATGTAGTCAAAAATTTCTAATAGAATTGTTAAATACGCATGATATTCAATTATTTTTAAAATTAATTACACAATTTTAATGATATGCAATTTTTTCTACGATATTAAATAATAGTACCAAAACGATGTGATTCCCTTTTCTGAGTCTATAGAATATTATAATTAAAAAAAAATCCTTCAAAAATGTAACACGGAAAGAAATTCGAAAATTATATACTGATTTTTTGGGACTAAGCCGATTATTTGAAGGGAGAAATGACAACCGAAAATTTGTTCTACATTCTTCCCTACATTAACCTATAAAAATCTAAAAAAAAGTACGACTACTTTTTTAAGTAATTAAATAAAATTTAATTTGTTTTTATTCAGAAAACATTTGGAATTTAGGAATTTTTAGGTAAAAATAGTTGAAATTAGTTAACAAATTTTCTCAAATACATATTTGAGTAGAACTCGGCCTCTGATTTGAAGGCTCTACAAATAAAAGTGGATATAATTTATGCAAAACTAATTTTTTTAAATCATCAGTATAAATCATAATTTCATTTTATACCATCAATTAGTCATAATGACTATTTCATTATATAAGTCATTAAAATAATCCCTTAAATAATGGATTAAATGTCCTCTATAGAACGAATTAGTAAGTTTTTATGGCCTCATTGTCTAGAAAACTAATTTGTATAAGGGATTGTATTTAATTATAAAATTCAATTAATAAATTTCTATTATTTTAATGAACATCTCCTACTCTTGGCAAAGTTTCATAAAAGGCCTTGGAAACGGTTTTTTTTAGAATGGAAGGGGTTTAAATACTTTTATTTTGTATAAGTAAACTAGTTAATATATTATTGAGGTCAATTATTTAAAATAAATATCTTGCCAAACTATTTATTGCAATGTTAGACTAAATTTTAATTTATTAAGCAATAAACTGACAATATCTGGAATATTTAGTCATAGGTGGAAACGCCTAGAAATTACTATGATTTTATATTTAAAATATCAGATGCATACGTTTTTTTGAAAATGTTCATACTATAAAAACCCACTATAATTTGGTTTTGTTACATTAATTGATATTTTAATATTACTCTTTAAAAAAAAGTCTATTTAAGATGACGTTTTTTTATGAATTGTTAGATTCAAGATATAAAAACATATCATCTAAATTATCAGGATTTTAGCTTATGAAATCTAAATTTTCAGTTTTAATCAGCCTTAATACATCTTAAGCACATTGTCTTGAGTTTCTCCTTTCCCGGTGAGCCAATTTCTAAATTTCACAATTCTAGAGCATTTTAGTAATCCTCCTAGTGAACAAAACAGTGTTAGAGTATGTCACTACTTTTGGGGAAATATTGATCATGTTGTCTCTTTGCATCCCCTGGATTATAAATTTGGTATACACTTTTTATTGAACTATAAACAAATTGGCAAATTCTGGCTGTTAGCTAACGCGGATTTCGTTGAATACAAGAAAAATCCCACACCCATCACCTACATGAAAAGTCCCAAGATACCTCATATGATGGCACTTTTTCGTTTTTTGTCTCGTAAAAAAAGGCTATTTTTCTTTGCTTTGCAGAAGGCTGATTTTATGTAGGTTACATAGACTATAGAGTTATTAACAAACACAAAAGTATAATTTTTTGTATTTTTATTTGACCACAATTTGAGATTCTGTGAAATTCTAGGATGAGATACTGAATAATATATAATATATTAAAAAAAAAAAATAATTTAAATAAATTTATGTTGTAACTTTTTTCGCATCTGCTCTTATAAATTATTGTTACTTGTACAAACATATTTGCATAAATTAAAAGTTCAATTAAACTTAAGCTGTTTTTTTATTATAAAATATATATATTTTTGGGAAATAATTTTGGAAAAATCCTTTTTTCAAACTATACATAACACCGTTTAATTAAATAATTATTTAATTAGAATTTTCAAAAATGCATGGAGTTTGTAAAACTGTTTTAAAGAAGTCACCATAATACGACTACTAAGATTGACTATATTGTGGTTATTGCATATTGTAGTTCAATATTAGAAATTTAATTATTGTTCTTTTTTTTCGAAAAAAAATAATTTGTTGTGAATAGCTCTGACTTTTTTAAATTAAAAAAAAAAAGAGAATAACTATTGATTTTTTTGTGAATAGCTGTGAATTTTAGAAGAAAAATCCCAAAAAATGTATTTTAGATTTTTGTCTAAAAACAAAATCTAAAAACCAAGCCCTTTCAGATTATATTCCTAAGGATGCCCCTGTAGCACTTACACTTACAAACATTTTTTGCAGATATAAAATAAGTGGCAATGTGGCACATTTTTGTTAAATATTTTATTCAATAAGTATAAATTAATACTCACGGGAGTAGCCGGCATTGCTAGCAGTTATTTCAAAATCGGAAAAAAGACAAACAAACTTAGCCTTAATAATCTAGGCAATATGTATTCTCCTTTCTTTTCTTTGTAAATATGACGGACTGAGCTTTAGCTACACACGCTCGTTGCTATATTGTAATTTCTTAGATCTAAAATATTATGTTCACACTCAAAAATAATGACTCGGCAAACACCTAATAAAGTAGCAAACTTTACTTTTTAATACAGATTTATAACAAAAATCATTTCCGGATTAATTTTAGGATGCTATACAAATTTTTTTGAATCACCCATATATATTGATAAAATACATATTTTTTCATTTCTTATTTACGCAACAAAATTTTGTCCTGACGGTTGTATCCCTTCGCTTAGTCACACCTTCCCATACCACTGAAAGGGAGCTCAAGTACCACAGTATGAGAATCACAGAAGTAGTGTTAATTATGTTTTAATTATTGGATATTAATTAATTCAAAAGTAAGATAAATATATTTCCTATAACTTAAAAGAAAATGTAAAAATAATACTTTACTTCATATTACTACATTTTTATTTTTTAGTGATATTAGTGAATAAATCAAATTTGAAAAAATACAGAAACTAAATTTTCAGTCATATTTTTACGCTTTCGACTCCGTTTATTTGTTAAAATGACTTTTGGAAAGATTACAATTCTATTTAAGTAAAACTTTGTTAGAAGATTGTATAAATAGTATTAATATCCTACCTTTACAAGATAATCAGTCGTTAGCGCTGCGAATATTTATTGGTTGTTAATTTTTTAAATTTAGATTTTTGTAGTACTTAAATGAGAATAAAAAAAGTTGTTCTCTGATAAAACAGTACAAAATTACAGCTTCACCCCTCCCCCCTTTTGTTATCTTTCCTTCAAATTTTTACATGAAGGCTCTTCTTGGCGTTTCCAACAATTACAAATAAAATGTCATATTATGACCAGTATTTCTTTATACAAGACATTCCAGAACAATTTATGCTTATGTACGTACATCCTTTAAACACATGAACCATATACACACATCCCCTGGGACCATCTTATCAGGGTTCTAGAGGATGTCTTTTATCTCCATCTGTTTAATTAAATTCCTATAATTTCTATCTCATCTATTGAATTTTTTTTTTTGAGGTTGTAATACTGATAAATTATTAAGATCTCTCTCTCTCTCTTTTGGAATGATGAATTCCATCCTATTTTTGGTTTAGTTGAAAAAAACAATGATTTTTATACTTTTTTTCCGTTATTACACACTGTTAACGGTATTGTATCACGCAACTTTCCCCCCAAAAAGAAGGAGAAAAAAGGGGCGTAACCATCATGGTATAAGTCAACTGCTATTTATTTCTTGTATACTCCAAGACTATTATGGTCCACAACTTTCAAAAAGAATTACATATAAATATATTTCATGGTATTAAACTTAGTAATATTTGGTTAAGAGCTTAGCAATATATTTTTTCTTGTATACGATGGACAAAATTTCTTCATATAAATAAATGATGGGAATATATATATACGAAGAGATATCAACAAGATGTTTTCATTCCTGACCTTTCGGAAACGGAGCATCAAGGTAGAACGACTTTTTACTTGTTTTATTTACCAAAAAGAATAAATCATGAAATAGCCATGACGTATCAAGTAAGATGACAGCTGATAGGAAAATACATAGGGTATTTTTGTGCGGAGATATTTAGGCGAACATTTTTGAAGAAGGGCCAATTCCCAAACGACTTGTCGCCGGAGGAGAATTTGCCGAACGTACAATGATATACTTATGTAATATACTGATAACTACAATTCTAAAGTTTACTTCAATTTAATATGATTGTATGATGAATAGGTATTGTTTACATACTATACATGTTATATACATAAATGAATTATTGTTGTTTTTTTTTGCAGAAAAATATCTTTTACAAATTATATTAATTAATTAGCTATATATAAACACAACACGGTAGTACATATTTCTAATTTAGTTCAAATCTTTAGTCCTTTAAATAAATTAAATAATAACCAAACACGACAACAACTGGAAGGGAAAAAGTACTAACTACTTCCGCTCTGTTGTCTGTTTGGAAAATTGTCTTTCGGCGAAATTTTAATGGCAAATTATCCTTTGGCAAAAAAAAAAAAAAAAAAAAAAAAAAAAAAAATCCGCCTATTGTCCTAGGACCGATATTAGTATTCTGTTAATGTTTATTAAAGAAATTTTGCTAGATATAATTGGTATTTAAAAAAAAATAAAAAGTCGTCAAATTGTATGAAGCTTCTTTTTTTTCTGCTGTCTTACTTCTCTAAATAAATAAATTCTGGATCCCATGTTTCTATCAGTTGTATCTTTGTACGTAGATATAATTAATTCGTTTACAGTCAAGATGTTTTCCCGATCAATATATTTGATTTTTGATATACTTATTTTGATGACATTTACTCTACCCATTGAATATACATACGTACATAAGATAAGATAATAAAATCCATCATCTCATTTCCTTATTTTCAGATAAAGGATAACTTCCTTTTATACCTACATACCATTTCAGCTTACTTGTGGACTATCCAATATTACTTCATATTTCACCTGATCAATTTCGAAATCTTTGCATGTATATAATTTATATAATATTAATATTTTTGTATATATTACTAGTATGAACCTGTATGTTCCATGCATGTATGGGGGATTATAATGGAAGTTTGATGTGATGCCAATAAACTAATCTACTCTTAACTTGCCTACAGTAAAGATTGCTTAATACATGCACCAACTAAACAACAACTTTAAAATTACTTTACCTCAAAATAAATTAATATCCTGTGCAATATCCAATGCTTCAATAGAATGATTATAGCCCATAAATAATTCAAAATATTATTTATACAATGTCACTAATTGGCTTTATTGAACTGATAAAATTATCTTTAGTGTTCATTTGAATTGCAACAATACAAGACGAATCAGCTGGTCAATGAAATCTTCCCTTCCCTTATAATTTCTAATAGTAGAGTGTAAAAAAAATAAATATTGCTAGCCAGAAAAAACGGAACGGAGGAAGAGGAGGAAGATTCAAAAGTTTCATTTTTGTATATATAAGACTAATAGGGATGAAAATCAAAATTTTGATGTGATGTCAATAAACTCATAAATTGCTTAAAATGAAGATGGCATAATATATACCAACTCTAAACAACTTTAAAATTACTTTACCTCCAAATAAATGAGTATCTTGCGTAATATTCAATGCTTCAATGGAAAGTGTATGGGCCATATGTACTTCAAAATATTAACAAAGTAATATGTCAAATTAGTTATACAATGTCACTATTTGGCTTTATTGAACAGATTAAATTCTTATAAGTTTTTATTTGAATTGCAGCAATCCAAGACAAATTAACTGGCTAATGCAATCTTCCCTCGCCTTCCAATTTTTAATAGTAGAGTGAAGAACGAAAACTCTTGCTATGCAGAAAAAAAAAGGAAGAGGAGGTAGATTCAAAAGTTTATTTTTGTATTTATAAGGTACTTTATGTAAATGCAACCCTCGAATCAACTGAATCTTTAATTAAGTTCTTTGAATGATTTTGAATCTTTTAGAATCAACAAATAATAATAATGATGCAATAAAAATTAAAGTATAAAGATTTCTCCTTTACACTTTATCGATTTTGTATAATTAAATATGAATGTTTTGTCATTACCTTTTATATGTATAAATGATAATATACCAGATATTGTCAAGAGTGCCTTTAATTCAAATCAAAACAAAAATGCTTTATTGTAAAGAGTATAAACTGTGGTTTCTAAAATATGAATCTGACAATAATTCAAGGGTTACATCCAACCCTGACAGATTTTCAAGCATAATGTATCACTAAATAGCATTAACATAATTCCTACAGTTGTAGAAAATATGACATTAAAAGAATGCAAAACAGTTTTTTTTTTCATTGAATAATTTATCACAATCTTTACATGGAGTGTTGAAAATCAAAATTCCTGTGGCTATCTGAAATTGAGTTGAGCATAATCTGTGTATCCAATTACAAGATAGATTTAGTTCCCTAATCCATCCATCACACCTTGACGTCGCAGAAACCTCTTCTGAATTAGGAAAATTCATTTTCAGATGCCAAGGGACGTGTACATTGTGTACCTTGGCATGTCTCATGAGAGGAATTTTAAACTTCCCGGTAAAAAAAAAACAGAGTGAACACCAATATCATGTATTGTTAGCTGATTTTTTGTAAGTGCCTCCCATTACAAAGACACAAAGTCACGTAAATTCTTAAAAAAAAGGTTTCTTTCCCAGATTCTAATGAATTATATCCACAGTCGTTCCACAATCGTAAGTGGGGGTCGCATTCTAAAGAACCCTTTGTGTTGCAGGAAGCATAGGGGAAAAGTCGCCGATATATCCTTTTATATGATCATATCTAAGTATAACTATCCATTGTATGGACTTGATGTTATCACATATTTCCACTCCATGTTGAGATTCTTCCTTATATCAACAAAAACTTTCAATTTTTTTTTTTTGTGATTATGTCCACGAAAGATTTGAGCCTACCACCCCATCGATTTCTTGGTCTCTTTCAAGCAGAAATGTAATTCCGATGAAAAAGATTCTCTAACCAAAATTTTCCCTCCAATATGGCATCCTCCACCAATATTGGTAAAAAACAATACAAAACATTTGGAATAACAAAAGTTTTATAAATGTTTATTCTTTTCTGAAGGTTAAAATTGCGCTAGTCTTTGATAAAATTATTGACTCTCGTTTTTAGTTCCAGCCAATTTAATCCTGAGGGAACAGAGCCCACCCATTTAATGCCTAGAACAGTCATAATTTCTTTGGTAGAACAATTTGAAATTTTCAAACCTTTTTCGGGATGCCATAAGCTAATCGGGATAATTGCTGTCTTCCATTTATTGATTTTCAATCCCGACTTTTTTTTGAACGTTCTAAAATAAGATAAGATAATTTCTATTCTTTTTTGCAATTGAGATTCCGAGTTTGCTTCTATCATCACGTCACATCATTGGGATAAAAATATTTAAGCTGTTGAATATTACCAAAATTGACACCGAATTGACGTTCAATCTGACTTGCTATCACTCCTGAAAGTATTCTGTATGTTTTGTTTAGTACAGTGATTGGTCTCCAATTGTCAAGGTTGAAGCCATTTCTATTTTTGGGGATTAGAACCATTCGTCCTTTAGTTATAGCTTCTGGTAGATATCCCTTTTTTCCATAAAGTTTCCTATTTTATAAAATGACCGGACGATCTCTTTTCTGCATGTCGTAAAATATTTTTCCCCCAATCCCACCTGGACCAGAGGCCTTAGTATCTTTAAAGTTTTTCCTAATATATTCAGATAATATTTCGTTAGAGAATATAGAGGTTCTTTTCCTTTTCCTTTTAGGGAAATTACTTCTGAACCCACCAACTAACTTCTGGAAAGTTTTACGAAATGCTTCTGCAATGTCCTCTTGCTTCTCTAAAGTTTTACCCCCATACTCTATTCTCTTTATTAGCGAGGCTGAGTAATTATTTTTGTGGGTAAGGTATTTAATCCTTCAAAGGGGATTATTTTCATTTTCTATTTTAGCCCTCACTTCTAACTCGGCGATTTCCACAATCCTGAACGAATAATAAAACTAAGAAGTTATATTTCGTTGAAAAAGTGAATCCATGTTGAAGGTACGTTCCAAGTTATTGTTAAAATTATCCATAACTTTTCTCTTTTCACTATTGCAGCTTCTAGCAGTACTATGTATTGTACGTTTAAGGGAAAAATATAAGAAAACTATTAAAACTCTTAATTTTTTTTACAGAAAATGAAGAATTAAAACTATTTCCAATGTTAGTTTTCATTTTTTTAATGCATTTTTCATCATCGATCAACCACAAAGGGAGTTTCCGGGGTTTTGAAGACGTTTCGAGTACAAAACTAACCACCATCATCTTGTGATAGGAGAATGGTTCAAAACAATAGAAGGTCTTCTTAGTATTTTTATAGATGAATTTTGACATAAGTGCTAAATCAATTCGTGACGTTGATCGGCCTCTTCTCCATGACACATTATCACTGGGGCTAAAATAGGCTGTTAAGTCAATCAAATTTAATTCCCATTTAAGCTTCTCCACATATTTTTTATTTTGATATGAGTTGCTGGCACAATGTAGGTCAACGTTAAGGTCTCCTACGAGTAGATTGGTAAATTATAACCTTTACAATTGCTTATAATGGCCTGGAAGAATGGTTGATACTTAACATTAGAACCATAAGGATTAATTATTTCAAGTTTTACCTATTAGTGGATATTAAGATTTTATGCCAGTCACTTGAGTAGGATTTGGTACATGTTGGATCACCAAGAGATTTAGAAACCAAGGACAGAACTCCTCTATTTGATCCTGAGGCGGTAAAAAAATAGTTAAACTTTCTAAGAAGACAGAAGGTGCAATCATCCTTACATGACGAGGATACTTTGGTTTTGATGTCCTGAAGACATTTAACATCTGGATAAAATGATTATAATCTTTTCATTAAAGCATGGTGTGATAAGCAATTCTTGCCCCCTCTCGTATTTAGAGACAGGATCTTTTAAATGCCTATATTCTTTTCGATATTGCTTTTATTAAAACTACTTTTACCTGTAATTTTGTTATTACTCATGAAAGAAGAATTTAAAAAAGACAAAAAAAATCAATAAAAAAAAACACCCATCATACTGTTTTTTGTTGGGACATTAGCAGTGTTTTTTATTTTTAGAGCTGTTATCATTATTCTTTGAGGGAATAATATCAAAAAATATAAAGTAACTACGAGTGCATGTGCTTATGAAAGACAGAGGGCAAAACAGACGATTTATTCGGGAGTTATATGTGGAATTACTGGCTATATCCTTAATTCCTGGCGTATGTCTTTGCTTGATACGGAGTGGGATTGATGTTTTATTTAATTCCTCTCACAGGCACTTGCGGCTAATCTAATCAAACGTCATCACAGCTAAGCTGCTCTTCTTCCCAAACATTCTTCAAATTATCATGGTTACAATACCATTTTCGATTTTTTTGGAATGCGAGAAATCATATTTTCCACAACTCTAATAATTCCCTTTGTACGGATGGCTCACAATAAATAAGTTTTTATACTATTTTGAAATATTTGAATTGATTATGAACGACACTACACTAACTTTGAAACGTAAATATTTCCATATTGCCATTAAAGTTGAACATAATATACCTTTAAGTACAAACTCCAGATATGTACTCGATTAGAGAATGATTGTATATATGTATACTCGTATATGTACATAGTAACATTGGCATTTAACCTGATATAGCAAGTGATGTATGTACAATGTATTGTATATATAAGAAAAAGGATAAGAATCAAATGTAGACCGAGCAATATTCAACGCCCACTCAACAACATATATTAATGTCTATTTAATGGTTTCATTACATAAGCAGAATATCATTCCTTAAAAGGAACAAGGTAGGGAGAAGGAGAAGAGAGGTATGCTGCTCGCTGGGTGTCGACAACAACTACCTCAACGGTAAAAAAATAAATCATAATGAGTACTTCATTATGGATATGAATTTGTAATATAATATTTTCAACACATTAAGGTAATTTTTTAATTAATGAAACTTATTCACTGCTGGTTTAATAGTCTTTGAAATAGATTATTAAAGAAAATCAAGGCTCTCTTTGTTATAATCTGATGTGATACTATAGCACCCCGGAAGTCCACGGCCTTACTACTTGACACATTCGGAGTTCCACGCCAAATGGCAAAAATTTTTGGCCTTGGAGCTCAAACAAAACTTTGGAATCCAGACCGGCCTACTTGAATTTTGTAAGCAAATTACAGTTTTGTGCTTTGTTCACATGCTGCTAGTTGGCATTGTGATTTGTAGGGTTTTTATCATTTTACTAAGGCCTTGTTCTAAGCATTAGCTGTATTCCCGCTTGTTTTGGTATTTTATAGAGGTTTCTTTAATTGGTCAGATGGAGTTGCAGTGATTAAGTATAGTAAATATTATATTATTACATTTATTCCATCTGAACTAGGAATGGTCTTTGAAGCCCATATATACATAGTATATATCCTTCTTTAGAAACGACTGGGCGCGAACATACGCACATTGAGGAGTTGTGAGCGGTGTCCATCGAGCTACGTCGGTTATTTTTTGTAGTTTTATGTCGGCTATTTAATTTTAAGATATTTTTTGAAATTTTTGTTCGACGTTAGGTTAATAATTTGATGGTGAATTAATCGATTTGTTTGTCGAAAATTTATTTGGAACTCGATTGCACCGCTTTTCCAGATTTCTTTCGGAACATATTAGTGTCAAGTAGAAGGGTTTTACTGTATAAACATAATTAAGAAATATTTTTGCTGTACATAATTGCATTAATGAAATAGTCTAATGCAAAAATGGATCTTTTTTTTTAGACTTTAAATTATATTACAAACGTCTTAAACTTTTATCCAGTTCCACTTTGTGAATTTGAATACAAAGTAAATTAATATATAAATTTACAAAAAGGTATTTTTTTATAAGCATGAACTCTGCAGCAAAGGTAAGAATCGGCTTTAGATTTATGAAACTGATAGTTCTATTTAAATTACAGTATTTTTCTTTATTTATTTCGTAATACCCACCTTTTGACATAATTTTATTATGAAACTATAATTCTTGACTATTCTTACAACCCAAGCTATTAAAACTTGCCAAATAAATTAGAGTTTGTTAATGCGTAAATTCGATGTTTTATAATTGAATTGTTATAATAATTATCATGACTAGATATCTCAATGTTGGGATCTCATTAGAGTCTACGCTTAAAATGGGTTGAAATAGACCTTCGTTGGAGAATAGTATTATTTAATTTGTCCGAAGTCCACCCCATCCTCTCTCCATTTTTTGAGTATTTGTACAGAAGATTGATTTCTAATTGACCGTTAATTTGTAATTGGTAATATAAAGAACGAATTTTCTTTTCCTTAGCAGTTGTCATTTTTATTTGATTCCTGAGTAGTGAACATCCTTTCCTAAATAAATTCAATTATATTCAAAAGCATTCATGTGTGCCCATAAAAGACAGTGCGTCACTCCGAGGATTTTCTGTGGAGTTACATTGTTAGTCCTTGTTGGACTAAGAGTAAAATTGGGAACCGACATAGGAGTAATTCTAGCAAATGTCCTTGTTAATATCCTTTCCTCCTTCCTCTCTTGTCACAGGTAATTGCAGATGATCTAATGAAACGTCATGAGCATTATTCTTTCCTTCATTCTAAACATTCTTCCAATTGCCAGGGTTACCATGTTGATTTTCGGTTTTTTTTTTAAAGAATCCCCTTCTAAACTGGATTTTTATCATTGATTATATTCAATACCTGATTGAATATTCGTGTGTACTCTTAAAGGATGGAGAGTAACCTTGAATACCCAAAAAAAACACTTGATTTTCATCACTACTAATATACATTATGTATATTTCATTCCCTAGAAGCGACTGTGAATTGAACTTATGCTCACTGAGTTCAAGATTGTAATTTCTACCGTGTGCGTTGTACACTGTGTTACTTTAATTAATACGTATCATATTTTAAATATGAGTTTTGGAATTCTCAATATGAGCTATTTGATAATTTTTTTACTACAGAACTTCATGGATGAATCAGAAGTAAAGGGTCCATTGCTCATTAAACCAGAAATTGTTAATTTTTTATTTATGATTTTCTAATGTTGCAGAAGTATTGGTAGAAGAAATTGATATTAAATATTATAATGATTTTGTTGAATATTTTGATTTACAGAAAACATTATAATCATACATAATATAAAACACCATGGAACAGTATTTTTGCCCACAGGCTGAAACCCACTTTTGTTAACGTTATTTGGAAAATGACTTATTGATTGCTATATCTTGATTTCAATTAATAAAAAAACACCAAAAAATCGAAAAAATTAAGGACCTTACATGAAAACAAAAATGTTTTTTATTTTTTATTCAAGTATTTTATATCCTACCTGAAATTAAAGAATATACCATATATTTCAATTAAAAAAAAAAGCCTATCAAAATTGTCGTTTTGATTGATTTTTGGTTTATTTCATTTTTCATATTTATTAAGAAATTTAAATATGATATGATAGTTAGGTTGCGTAAATAAAGATGCCAATCATATTGCGGGGAAAAATTGATTCGTTAATTGGTTTATAACTATCAATTATTTTAATTATGATACATCTATAAACTTGTTTTAATCACCCTTATATCTAAATTATTAATAAATTTAGTATAAATTTCTTAATAAATATTAAAACTATATTTACCAAAAATCAATCAAAATTGAGTTTTTTTGAATTCAAATATTAGGTCTATTGTCCTCGACCTTCATTTTATTGTATATTGTAATTTGGTGTTGGCTCTGTAAAGTATTATCTCTCCAAATAAATATGCTATAATGTGTTGTGTTTTAATAGCCATTTATAATTGTAACCTTGCCTATGGGCATTATATAAAAAAGATAAGGACTATGCAGTGCATGGATTATATATTTATAACGAAAAGTAACTAATATAAGTAATACTTATCTTCCTTCTTTTTGAAACATATATTTTTTTGGGATCATTGGATTACATTTTACAATTTTGCACATACGTTATAGTTTCTCTTTCTATCTCATTTTTGTGGACTGCGGGAAATTTTCAAAAGGGCCACTTGCAATTAAAATATTTGAGTCCCTCTAATAAATTTACTTCAGGGAGCTGCAGTCCCTGAAATTATGTGATACTGTTTCTATTCATAACATTCTTTGCAAACTGCCCGTTCGTCCACGAAGATCTCCTCTTTGAAAAAAAAACCCAAACGATTTACAATATTTCAAGTACATATATCGGCTTTGGTGAATGATTGGATGCCAAACACCCATGATGAATTCTTCTAATCTTTTTGCCAAATGAAATTTGTCTGTGTGGTCTTAACAGGAGATGTTGTCCTTCATTGTTGATGTGGCAACGTCGAAGGGGATCCCCTCTATGTTTCACAAAATGTATAAAAAAAAAAATTGAGTGAGCTCTTATTCTTCTAGTCACTTCTTCATTTAACATCTAGAGAGAGAGAGAGTTCGCGTACCACAGTTTGAGAATAGCTGATCAAAACCGTGTTTTGTGTTCCAAGCATGAAAAAGATCTTTCTGGTATTGTAGCCTATATATTGCATTTTAAGAATATTTTTCCCAAAAATATTACACGATTTACCGGTATTTTTTGCCTTGAAAAACCTAAATAAAAGAAAATGTCCCGACTATAGTTTGTAGGTACATGTTTCTAAATTGAAAAAAAAATATTTAAATTATTTGTTTATTTTTTTATAAATAGGGGGGAAAAAGATGAAAAATTGACCTTTTTATAAGAATTCTAATAAATTTCTCATTTTAAATCTCAATGACGACAATTATAGTTTGCCGTAGGGAAAATACATATAACTTTTTAATAAAAAAAGAACAACCTAATAATATCAAATTTTAAAAGTTATTTAAGATTGATTCCATATTCCATTTGTGTATATTTGTTCAGGTATTAAACCTTATTGATAGTATATCAAATTTTGTACACTGTAGGCTACAAAAATATAAGTTTTGGATTATATTTATATATTTCATATTTCTTGAGGTAAAAGCTATTATGTACACACTATCTCAGATTCAAAGGCATTTTTTTACTACTTCTTTGTAATGTACTCCAACTGTTTCACCAACCTTGATTTCTTCTATTTTATTAAAAATGTACTTACTAGTGTAAAATGAAGAGACATCACCCTTACACAGAGATAGTGCTACAATCGGTAAAAATCATTTTTCCTACTGTGTGTAAGTCATACATTTTTATGACTAGTTTTAAATGGTTTGCTGAAATAGTTTGTTTACAGGAAAAACATCTTCTGTTTTTTTGTTTAGTTAGAAAAAATTGAATATCATGCGATTATAATACTCTTCGCTTTGGATAAATTAACCCCTAAGAAAATGTATCCGAATTTGACAAAGTTTATGCTCCTTCCATGTCAATTAGGGTTGCTGAATTCAAACGTTGTTGCACATACCTTGAAGATGACCCAGCAAAAAACTGCAACCACAGCCGAAATTTGTTAATTGATTATCTTGAAAAAGGTAAAACAATGACAAGAAAATATTACTCCAACCTTCCTGGCCAGGTAGAAACCAAAATTTGCGAGGAAGACCTGGCTTAAAGAAGAAGAAAAAACATATTTCACTAAGACAACGCACCTGCACACTAGAGTGCGTTGGCGAAAGAAAAACTGCAGATATTTGGGGTATGATTTGATCCCCTTTTTTCTCCTTATTGTCATCCTCAGACTTCCATCTGCTCACAAACCTATGTAAATTTGCTTCTGGGAAGCGTTCCACATCCAATGAAGGAGTTAAGAGGGAAATAAATGAATATTTTCACAACTTTTCAGACTCTCACTTCCGAGAAGTAGTACTGATGTTGAAGAAGCGGTGCATCAATGGTGGGGATGTTAAGGGAGATACTAAAAGTCGCTGTCTTTTATTTTTTTTCAGGGCGATAACTTTTCACCTTCTTCTACTTTGTGAAGAAGGACTTTTAATTTTCCCTTGAAAAAACTCACAGTTGTATACAATTATGAGATAAAAAAAAATGCTATAAGGGAAAAATTGTTTATGAGGTTTATGTTACATCCATAAATATGTGGGAGACTCAATTAATGGTCATGGGAAGAGTGAGAAAGTTTTGTTAATTTCCAACTTTTTTAGTGGAAACAATGTATTATAAATAGAATATAATTATTCCATGTATGTATATACCATTCCCCTCGCTTTTCATTTCTTGATGGCACTTGCCAACTTGCGTCTCCAAAATGGAAAAGGATTATTTTTTGATACCCTTATAGATATATTTTTTTATGTATAAGTAGATATTATCCCATTTGGAAGGCTTTAATAGTGGAAAAAACTCTATGAAGGAGTATAAAGAAAATTATATGGTATGATCATTACTCAATAGGATCATTTGAAGGAGTCTTGATTCCATCACTTCCTACTCCAAATAATCATCTGTTATTAATTGCTCCTAAAAAATGAGCAAATAAAATAATATAAAAAGGCTTAGGTTGTTTTGTTGATAGCTATGTGATATTAATTTCATACGTACCTTGTTGCACTTATCACAAATAAGTCTAATTAGAAGTAGTGGATAGTTCCAACAGGGAATGCTTGCTACAATTTTCTTTTTCTCAAACATAAAAAAGTACAAGAGCCATATTTGTACAGGGAACATTTCTGGGAAGAATATCTTAATTGTATTTTGATCCGGGAAAGTAATGCTTTTTGGATAAACCACAATATGTTCTCTCAATAATATTATCAATACTGTCAAGATTTTCAGCTCGAATAAAAAGATTTGCCATTATATGGAAGCATTACGGAGAAAAATGAACTTTCATGAAAATGGGAGAACATTAACATAACAACACAATGCTCCAATATAATCTAAGTCATTGATCAATCAAATACCTCTAATTCGATCTTCGGCTCTTATATGAATCTCCAAAGACCAATTGTGCCTTTCAAATTGAAAATTTCATCTATTTACACGGCCTTCATAAGGAACTGTTCATAAACACCTTATCTTTTGCCCTAAAAAAATGATTTAAAAAGACGAAATATATCCCAACGAACCCCAGAAGATTGTTGTAACGCCATATGAATATAATTCTGAACTCTTCCTGCAAAATGGTTTAAATATCGTTTACTAACTGGCACACTTGAACTCTCCGACATGTTTTTCAAAGACGAAAGGAATTTATGGTTTTTCTGTAAAAAAATCCCTGAAACGACAGATCATACATATCATGTGGGAATGCGTCCAACTATATTTGACCAACAAGGGTAAATACAACTCATCGAAGAGTGACATGGTGAGATACTTTGGAAGGGTCGACTTTCTGACAACGAGTAAAAACGCTAAAATTGACACCATGTTCATTAGGGCACATATATTTTATTTAACCCTTTAACGTCTTGGTAGACCTTTGGGTCTTGTATCAAAAAATGCTTATTAATATAAAAGTAGCTGTTCTATAGTTCTGATATTTTACTGAACATATCTTTAGTAGTTGAACTGTCAATAGATGCACTATGATTATGACCTTTCTTGTCTGTGCTTGTTGTAAGTAGTCCTTGATTCTGCGTGATTGAACTTCTTATCAATATTTCATAAATTTGTTTTGAGGAATTGTTGCATAAAAACCAGGTGAGATTATTATATTTAAAAAAAAAAATATATATATAATCCATACTACGAGTGTATATCGATGTTTTTCTTTTAGATTTCACTCTGAAGAATTAATAAATAATTGCAGAATTCTAAATAGGACTGTACGGTCCTGCCAGGCATTGGATTGGTTATTTGAAAGCGTCCTATTGGACGTGTAGTCAAAACTAAAAACTATCTTCATATTTTTTGTTTAGGGCTTTAAAATTATATACGCTCTGGTACTTCTTACTCGAGAAGGGTAAAATCTACTCGCATTTAGAGCTTGATTGCTGATATCGTATGCAATAGTAACTCAGAATCTGATTGGTCTGATCTTGATTTTCGGGATCCAGACTACTTCTTGCCTAACAAAGAATTTCCTGACGACAAAACTGAAGAAATTGAACCCTAGAAACATCCGGAAAAGTATATGGGCTCTATTGAAAACAGTGTAAGGCTGTTCCGACCAGTGGAAATGATAAATCATGGTCCCTAATGGAAAAAAGTAGTCTTGATAGATGTTGAACTATCATCAGTCCCTCCATTTCTGAATCAGAATGAAGAAAAAACTGATGATATGTCCCCAATGAATTATTTCAAGAGTTTCATTCCTGATGACGTTCTGGACAAGATCTGTAAACAATCGAATGTTTATTCAGTCAGAGAGATGTAAATACACCGCTAGCGTTGAAACGGGATTAGTTTTTTGGGCATGCAACAAAGTCATAGCTCAAAGACCCCTCGTTGTTTTTTTGCAATTAAAATAGTTAGAAATATATTTTGATGGTTTGGACATAGGCTCCAAAAATATGTATAGGTATATATTTACCGCAATCCCGAGGCAACACTATAGCAGACAAAAAAAGTTTAACCATTATATCACCAATATTCCTTTTATGATTTGAACTAAAAATAATGGATAATTTGTATGAATATGAACATAATAAAGGGTGGAAATTTAACCTTGTGTCATGATTATGAACTTTTATTTCAACTTTTATTTTTATATCTGATCATTTTACTCGAAATATAGGCGAAACATAATAAATTTATTGCATAGTGACATGTATTATGAGACGTCTATTTAAAATAATCTTCCTGCGATTAGCAAAATCCACAAATGTTTGATAGAATACATTAGTACTTAAAAGAAAGGAGCTTTATCTTGATTTGAAAGATTGATCAAATCTAACAAAAATAAGATCAGAAATGTATTAAACTATTTATTAGATGAATTAATGTGAGCATTATTAAATATGATTTTAAGGGCTCGATAATGAAATGGCAACTGGTGTTTGATACTATTATCTTTTTAATGGGCATTGAAAGTTCCAAATAAATCAAATTGAAGTAGTCAATCATGCCAAAGTGTTATATTTTATGAAATTGTTAATATTGAGCGATTTACTTCCAATGATAAATATGGATTCTTTTGACAGAAAAGTATATGCTAAATATGTCAGAATTAATTGTATTGTACTATAGAATAGGGGGTTGACTGCATATTCTACATTCTACACCTTCACTCAAAATTAATTTGGATGGCATCTAGGAAATGAACTTGTATATAGCTACTTCCATCCAAAAATATAAATTAAGAATATTAAATATACTCGATATTTTTTGTATGAAAGTTTGATATTTCTCAGAATTATTGCTTTCTTTTGTAGACTAATTTTATTTTTGATTGCTTCTCTAACTTCATGAACAGATACCTTCATTATCAGTTGTCCAACTATGTGTACATTTGATTTTGACACTCCACATAATAGTAATTTATATAATTTTAGCCACTTTCAATAGAATTTAGGGCTGATACTTATTTTATTCGATTTTAAGGTCAGTATAGAGGGTATGATCGTTTGAGTATCCGAAGTAGTTCGTTGGCCTATAATTTGTTTTTCTTCAAAATGAACAATATTATTAATATTCCTACATATTACATGAAAAGAGGACCTTTAATAATACTTTTGAAATTCAGCAACATAACATTACAATTGAAACTTCTGAATCCCATTACAATATAGAATATTGTTAAAAATATTCATTTTCAAAAAGCTATAGAGTTAAAAAAAAAAACTTTACAATCATCATTTTTTCATCAAAATACAAGAGAAAGTTGAATTAACAGGTAGATGGAAAAATGAACACCCTAGTACAACTCTAAAATAAAAGTTAATAATAAAATATGATCTTTTTTACGACCTTTAAAGTATAGTTTATTTACTTAAAATATCATGTAAGTTTTTCTTTAAGTAAAAAAAGGTTTTGATCACCCTGACATTCGCAAGTTTCTTCTTATTACTATAAAAATGGATAAAAAACACACAACCATGTTTGAAAAAGTAATTTTCTGGGTAGGGGTGGGGGGTTGTGCTCGGGGCCGACTTTAATTTTTTTTTCTACCAAAATACTACCCAGATAAAAAAAGGAAGGCGGAAATTGAATTTGCTTATTTTTATAAATTAACCCCCCCCCCCTTTTATTATAAATGTAAATTAATTAAAGAGGTTTCAGGAAAACTTGCTAAATATTTACTTTTAATTCTTAAAATAAAAATGTATTATTTAAATTTTAGAGAGTACTTTATATTGATAATCACATGCCGAAATTTAAAACTTGGTGTCCTAGGATCTTGTTAAAGAACAATTTCACGATAAATGAGAAACTAATAGATTTGTACTATTTACAATAGGATATGGATAATCAAAATTGTAACAGAAATTTATACATTTTATTTTATAGATATTTGACAATTTGGAGAATAAATAAAAAAATTATTTTTTATTTTAATGCATGAACCAACTGTTGTCAAAATATCTGACTCATTGTACAAATTCACGTAGATTTAACAATTTATTGTTGGAGTGTACTCCTTGCTTGGAAATGAGTTACCAAGATCTAAACAATAAACAATTCACGATGAGTGGATCATTTCAACTTAAAAAGTACAAGTGGAACAAAAACTCCGTTGGAGACGGATATTTAAAAAATATATATTTTTTAAATTATAAATTGAATATTTTTCTATAATATAAGCTATGATATTTTTAAATAAAATAATTTTGGCTGTTAAGGGCTAACAAATATAAATTTAAAAGTTTCATACTGTTTTTCAAGCTTTTATTTACATACGTGGCCTTTCTATTAAATTACAAAGTAAGATGAAACACCCTAATTTTCTTAATATGAGTTCTTATAACAACACCAACTCCTACATCAGTCTTACAAACTTTTTACAAATGGATTACGACCTTACTATGAAAGGAAAATAGGCAATGTAAAAAAAAAACTTGGTGTTCGAAGTACTTACTTTTTAACCATTCATAACTTTTTGTATATTTTTCATTTTGAACAAAAACTAACATATTCTTTGTGCCTTATCGAATATTCTTCTACATATTTCTAGAGTAATTTTTAATATTACCTGTATATTAGACCTGTTCAAATTTTAACTTTTTTTTTCATACCTTTTTATATTTGACTTTTATTCGTTCTTCAAGGTCTATAGAAACTAATTATTTCCGTCATTCGGATTTTGGATTGCAGTTATGCTTACCGCATGGGCATTGAACATTTATTGTTGGTGGCTCTAAAAAAAAGTTAAATAAACGTGACTGTTTGTTTTCTTTTGACTATAGCTTCGTAATGGCTTATATTATAGTATTGATATGGGTATCAAATCAAAGCCAATAAACTATGCTTTAATTTTTATAAATTTGCTATTAAACCTTTATTTCTGCCCATAGGTAACTTTTACTTCAGATATTAAAAAATGCTTGTTTTGTATATTTTTTCACTTGTCTCTTTAGGTATTGTTCAAAGTGACGCATATGTATACAAAAGCAGAATACAATAGAAAATATAAAAAATGTTTTAATGTTGTGTGATATTGTTTACAATCAAATGACAGCCAGTATGTTAAAAAAAAAAGAAACCAAAAATAACATGGCAACACTGACAATTAGAAGAATGTTTGTGACAGAGCAGCTTAGCTGTCATCCTGAACCATTAGATTTCATGTAAGCAGCTATGAGAGATGTAGGAAGGAAATAAATCCAAATCACACTGTGGAGAGGCATCGGCTGGAATTACTCGAATGCCAATTGTTATAACATTATGAGTCCAACTAGGAATTCGACTGATAATTTCCTTAATAAATCATTAGTGATGTTCTCCAGCATTCGTGAGCCCATACTCATTATACTTAAATGTGTCCACCACAAAAATGAAATAATTACGGAGATGAACAATTTAAAAACAAAAAAAGTAAATCTGATTGTCTACTACAAAAAAATCTCGCTCGTGTTTGAGGTCATTTTTTTCCAAATCTATATATGGTCTAGGGCTTTTCATCTCGAATAAAACAAATAAATACTGTAAAATTTTTCTTTTTCTTTTTATCTTTTAAAAAGAGATGATAAATTTTAAGCTAGTCCTATACTAAATATTCTCAATTTTCATTTCCTTCATTTTTGTCATTATCACTAATAGTAAGATATTTATTTTTAGAGGCATGCAGTGGTGTATACAGCATTACATCTATATATAAAAAAGGGAGATAGTGTGTGTCCTTTATACGTTCTCACACCGTTGAACCTAGGGGGCTGAAATTTTGCATGGGTCCCTCTTTTGAGCTCGGATGTGCTAAGAAGGGAATCGATTTTTTTTTTTTTTTTTTTTTTTGGGGGGGTCATATAAGGGGGCTTAGCCTATGCCCAAAACACAAAAGTTTTTTTCAAAAAGAGATTGGCCTTTCAAACAATAACTATACGAATAACTACTTTTTTCTAAATTTATTCAAAATCAAAAAAGTTATGGGAAAAAAAAGAAATTGGTGAAATTTGCAATTTGGTTTATTTCAGGTGCAAAAAATGAACTTCCAATGGAATACGGGATTTTTAAATATAATAAAGTTTTTAGAAATTTGTTTGCATATAAATTTGCTTAATAAACATTGATGTTTAACTGAAATATCTGTCATTTTCTGAAAAAAAAATCAATTTTTTTCTTCTCTTTTCCCCCCCATTTTTTAATCAAAAATTCAATTTTCAATATTTTTAAAAGAAATGACACAAAAACGATACATTTTGGACATAAAAATTGAGACACTAACTGGTCAATAAAATATTTTCAATTTCCAGAACATTTTGTTTCATAATTTTATGCAATACTTGCCAAATAAACCAATTATCGAGGGTTATTTTTTCAACAACATTACTCTACATAACTTTTTTGTATTTGCAAGTACAAAAAAAATATTGGTAGGTTTGTGTTTCTTTTACAATTCTAATAAATGCTACTAACTATTTCTTTGCAAAGTTAGTGCAAAAAAAGTTTTTGCAATTTACTTTGTGTATTTCGATTTGGGAATTTTTTGAAATTATTAGAAAATTGACTTCTCATCTAGACAATTTTTTAGATGCATATATGTTGGTATGTTACTTGAAGTTTATAAAACATTATTTTTTTATATATTCTTAATAATAATACTAGGGTTACAAGAGGCAATAATAAGAGTATTTTTTTCAGGGGGGTGGAAGAGTTGCTATGATAAGATGTTGTAAATTACCTTACTTAACCAGATTGATATAGTCTGAAGAATCCAGAGAAATAGAATTAGAATTATCAGGATCTTTTTCGACAACAACGAAACGTTCATATTTTAATTATTAGAATATATAAGTATAATATGAATATTTTTATAATTTTCTTAATTAATTTGACCATTTTCAATGTGATTTCCCTCTCCCTCCTTAACCCGAGCAACACTGATTAATCATTAGATAGGGATGTATATTATAAATATATTTTGATACAAAGAAATAATAATGTAGCCGAGTGAATGTATGAACAGGACCAAGGTATCGGTTTGTTTTTGCTATTGATCTATAATATTTATCATAATTCATATACCTTTACAGTATATATTAATATTTGAATAAAATATAAGCCCTGCTTTGTTAAAATGAATATTGTTTATTTTTATTAATGAACGCTCTAAAGACTAAAGTACTGATCCCAAAATATTTTTTTTTTGAAACTCTTATGATTATTTCTTCATTCTTGAGGACAGAACACATATGAATTGATATTTGAGTATTGAGTAGGTACGTGTGAGTGTGCTGATGAAAAATGGATAATAACACTGAGGATTTCTTGTGAAGTTATCTTCTTTATTATTGAGGCAAAATTGGTCTTATAGCGGACTCCTATTTATACAATAATAAAGTGCAGTATATCTCTGAAATCGAAATATTTTCTGGGAATTTCTTGTAGGTGTACAACCCAGAGAAAATGCGGTAAAACGGAATGTTGGTTTCGAAAGAGAGAAAGAGAAAACCTATTATATACATAAGAATGAGTAATGACCTTTTAGAAATAAAAGTACTGAGATATAAAAGGTTTAAGGTCTTAAATAATACAAGAAGTAAATACAGCTCATGAATTTAGTTTAAATCAGTTTTTCGTTATTTATGTTACATTTAAATTAAGCAATCAAGTACAAACAGAGATAAAAGTGTATTATTATTATTGTATAAAACGATGTGAAGTACTTTAATACTATCCATCTGTAGATATTTGTAGTTAAGTTGTTATATGAATAAGTAAATAACTACATAAGTAGACATGTACAGAAAGTATATTTCCATCAAAATTGTCTATCTTATTAAAACAAATATCCTCTAGTGACTAAACAAACTTAGGGGAAAATTCCTTCAGGCACTACAAAGACACTAATTAATCAAATGTTCTTATACATAAACATACATTTTAATCAAATACTATATATGGTATACTCTCATCCTTCAGCAACATATTTGTCAAGGGGATAATGATACTAACAGTAATGAACGACTGTTTCTTCAAAATAAATGGAATTCACAATATACAGGATATTTTCAAATGCAAGGAGTCCTTTTGAAAGACTTGTACTAACAATACAGGACAACTTGTTAATTTGAAAGCTTAGTACATTGGCTCTAATGTGGCATCCAGTAGCAGACTACATTGTCCTGTTTTCTTGCTGCACCATGGTACAGGGTGTTCAGGTAAATCCGGAGTACATTTAACTGCATCCTGATCAATAAGGGAAACAAGTAGAGGTTTGAAATTTTATTTGCAAGTTCTAATAATACAAAAGAAAAATTTGTTGAATCTGTTTGCATTTTTGACATTCGTTCGCGCGGTACGAGGCTTAAAAGATTTGCAGGACTTGATTACGTCAGCAAGGGATACTTTGCTCAATTACTTGATGATGTAGAATATCAAGGAGTCGATGCTATTGTGTGAATTGACAGATAACTTCCTCTCTAACTTTCCCTAAAATAAGTAACTATGGGATTCATATAAGGAGAGTTAGAGGGACAGATATGGGGGTATCAGAGGGATTCCTTCTCTGCCCTAAATATATTTTGTATCTTGCAGGCCTTGTGACAGGGGAAGATTCTTGTTGAAACATAAACTCAACAGCATTCGCATCAGTCTTCATCCAAGGTACCATTTGGTATGATAGGAGTTCACTGTATCTGTCGGCACCCACTCTCTCATTTGGCTTAAACTAGATTAGGGCAGTGAATATAACACTGCCATTGCTCCCATATAATCCCTAGGATCATGATACCTGGCCGGAAACTTGGTTTTAGAAACGTAGGAGAGATTAACTCTCTCTGTAGCAACCATCTGTTGTTCTGGATATTGTTGGATCTGCCCACAGTCCATTGTTTCTCATCCGAATAAAATATGATTCGGTTACTATGGGACTTTAAATAGTTCAGCAGTTTTCTTCCGTGGGCAGCCTGGGTGGCTTTCATTTTGTATGTAAGGGCATGTCATTTGTTGAGAGGGTATCACTTCATCCTCAGGCCAGTATTTATGGCCCTAAAGACTGTTACTAGTCTTACTTGGCGTTTTTTGCAAGAAGGTTTTCGAAGTTCCAGGAAATGACTTCTAGCACGTTTTAGGACTACAAGAAAATTGGGTAGATAGCAAAGCCGTAATATTGGCTTCGTTATATTGGTGTTTCCCTGTATCATTTATATTCCTTTTTTTTAATATATTGTCTCCTTTTGATATTGTTGTCGTTTTTTCTTATTGTGTACACGAGCGAGTTACGCTCCCATTATATATATATAAATATATATGTATTTACTCGTTGTTGTGGCATGTGGTCGCCTTTAATAAAATCAGAATTATAGTCCACTAATTAATTTGTGTTGCAAATTAGGCCCGTCCTTGTCTTAAAAAGGAAAGAAAATATTCGGGAGAGGTTTTTATCACTCCAGAACTTATGGGGTTTTCTCCTATATGCCATCTTCTCCTTCCAGCGGTTGTAGACCTCATAGACTGGGATCTTTGGATATCTTTGCATCATCTTGATATACGCTGGACTGCGTTTTGTGCAAGCAAATTCAATGATTGTGCTCCTCCGGGTCTCCTACATCGTAATTGAATTTCACATTGAAAAATCAGAGTTAAATGCTTTTTTTATTGTTCAGGATGTAGTTAAAGCTGGTCCAGATTTACCTGAACGACCTTGTATTTTCTGCTCGACTGCATCAATTATACTATGCAAAGCATTTTTGTCTTCCGGGTACAGCCCACTGTTACTATTGTTATTTAAGGCATAGAATACGAAAATTACCGTTCCAATTTTCGATCACTATAGACATGGCCTAACAAACTTTATTTTTTAAATCCCGGTTTTCTAGTATAATTTAGATTCAGAGCCATATTTGGAATGAAATAACTACAAAAAAAAATCTGGTTATAAAAATAGATAAAAAAAACATTACAGCATTAAAAAGTTAGAATGTTTATCAAGTTATCTTGAATTTGAATTTTTAATTTTCTACTAAAATATTTAAAAAATAAGCATTCTAAGGTTCAGTAAAAATGTTTCAAAAATTAGATATAATTAAGCGGATTATTTGACTAAATGTAATAAGTAGTTAATATTTCAGAGGACGGAAGATTAACACCAATTTAAATAACTTTCATATCCAATGTATTTAATTAGTATTTGTCAGCTTAATGTAAATAATCAAATCAATTTATATATTATTCAATTTCTAAATCTTTCCTACCTCTAAAATATTCATTACTTCTTTCAATTAGTCAAATAATCGACTTAATTATATTTAACTTCTAAAATATTTTACGTACCTTACATTTTTTAGTTATTTTTTAAAAATCACACTTTTTCCGAAAGAAAATCTTTTGAATTATTAATTTAGGTAAAATATAATACAATTGATAAAAAGTATACAAAATATACTAACTTTCAAATAAGAACCTTCCTTTTACTTGATTTTGTTCGATTTATTACATTTTGTAGGAACTGTATTCAAGATAACTTAATAGATAATTTATCTGTCAAATGCTAAAATGTTTTTTATTAATTGTTGTTACCTTTAATTTTCATCTAAATAGTCATTTGATTTCGAATTTGACATTAAATCAAAGTTAAACTCTAAAAATGTTATTTAAAAAAAACTATTTAAGTTGCGGGACTTTTTTTAGTACTATGTTCAATATCAGAGGGAAACCCTCTCATAGCTCAATTTTTCTCATACAATGTAAACCATGATTTTTTTGTTGTAGAAAAATAACTATACAACTATGTTAATTTGTCAGCTATTTTCAGTTTCGTCTTGTGTTTGTATTGCCTCGTCTCGTATTTGTCATTCAACAGTATTCGCCAGTCATTAGTGTTTGTCATATTACGTCTTGGTCAGAGATTCGTCTTCGTCATACTGCGTCTTGGTCAGAGTTTCGCCTTTGCCATAATATTGGCTTTGTTAGACGTCGTCATTGTTTCGTGATACTTATCTTTAATTTTGTTTTCGTCAGAGTTTCGTCAAAGTTTTGTCTTCGTAAAAGTTTCAAATTAGTAATGATTTCTGTCATATTTCCGTCTTCGTCAGAATTTAGTCTTTTTCAGAGTTTCCTCTGCATTTGAAACAATTTTTCTAAGTTAGTATATATTTTCTTAGTAATTCATCTTGCTTGCAAAATGGAGTTTTAAAATACAAAATAATATTTTAGTATGTCCCGGAGTAGATTCATAACCCACCTCCAAATCAGTGTAATTGGCAAAGGAAACTCTTATTAAAATAGATCTGTGAAATTTATTTTAACAGTCTGAATTTCCTTGTTTTTTAAGGTTTAACATTAAACTGACAATTCTATGATGACATATAGGCAATAAACCTAATATTTTTAATTTTAAATGTCCATAGTTTGACCCTCAATATGATCAAGTAACTACAAAGAAAGATCCAAGCATAAAAAAACAGTAAAACCTTACACAATGTGATTTATATGTTTTCTGGGCACAAAATAGAGTGTGTTAGTTTATACATATTTTACACTACGACAAATTTGATAGCCCAACGGGTGTTATTTATTTAGTAAACCGCGGAGTTTTATTTAGAAACTTTAGTTTTTATTAACAAAAGGTAAAATATATCTCTGCGGATTCAACTTATTTTATGTTTGGCTGTGGAAGTTTAGAAAAGTACGTACTAAAAATCCCCAGATAAAATAATCTGAGAATATGATCCCAAAAAAAAAAAATGCTGAACTCTTTGTTCATTTTCATTCCACCGAAAATACTTTTAATAAATTTACATAAAAGTATACGGACACGGAGAGATGATATAGATATATAGATGATGATATTATTATTTTTTTTAAAGAAAAATAATTTGGAGAAAATGGAAGGACCGCATTTGGTGATATACAACTTTTGAAGGACTTGGAAGATAATAACTTATTTCCCTTTGTGTGTAAGTTTTTTTTCTCTTAACTCATATAGCTTTTGTTATCAAGAAATTTCAATAAGGTACGATCGTCCCTGAGTACAATATTATGACGTCTTTGTTTAAGGGATCAAGCTGGTATAATATAGATGTGTATATGCTTAAGTATATATTGAACATTGGTTTTGGAAGTTGGGCTTACAAACGTAAGGCGTAGGCAAGGACACATAGGTAGCTATATCAACTTTCAGATAACTTAAATACATATGCATACTTATTTCAATTTTTTTCGGTTTAGTTTGTTTTTAACAAAAAGCCCAAATACCTAAAAGTCATAAGCTCTTTTTAAAAGATAATAGAAAAATGAAGTACCCATTTGATAACCTAATTATTGATATGTAAATACTTTATTTTGGCATTTTTACACTTAATGAGCTTTTAAATATCTATATGTTAACTACTCTAAATGTTTAGTTCTTTGTTTAAAGCGGTAATTTTGTTGCTGATACTGTTATGTGTTTACTTTGTGGATAATAAACAGGAAAAAAAATAGATATGTGATACGAAAAAAATATACAATTGTTTTTCTAAAAATGAGACAACAATATATTTATATATATTCATTGTCTAATATCTTACAAATTTATGAGAGAAATATTTTAGTTACCATTCTGCAAAACGTAGTAATTAATAGGTACTATTAAAATGTCTTGTGAAATAAAAATTAAGCTATAATAATTAGTACTTTTTTATTTAATAGGATGTCCTTCTTTAAATTCAAGGAATGATAGCAAGAATTATTTGTCATCAGAGTTTATTATAACTATCCTTCCAACTGAAACTCAAATCCATTGTTTCATTCTGTGAATTTGTCTCTTTTCATTATGTTGTGATTTATTCAATAGTGACTTTCTACTCAACTAAACTTAAGTCCATATTTTGAAGACATTCAATTGGACGTTGATCTTACAATCAGATACTCAAGACTTGATTTGTACTCTATGATTAGGACCATCGACTCAACATGGACTCAAAACCTAATTTAAACTGAATTCTATAAAAGCATAAACTCTGTACACTCTACATTATAAATAAATTATGGACTTGAAATATGCTCAAAAGAAATCTTGGGATCTTGATAAAAATATTTGTGAGCAAAGACTCGAGACTTGACTTGGACTTAAAGTATAAGAACTTTTTCCATTTCAGTTTAATACTATTTAGATTTCAAAAACAACTCAAGGAGTGTTTACTCTCTCTCTAGTTCTCAAGTCTCCTATATTATATAGACACATGCCTACTGTATCTTCAAAGGTTCTATGATTTTGACTTGAAATAATATGGGCAATACAGGCAAATATTCAGAGTTACTCTCACTTATCCAATTTTCCAGGACTTTGAGCTACAATTATTTCTTATTTTGTCTCTGATAAATTTTGGAGTAATAAGAGAATTCTCACGAATTATAATATGTATTAAATAAATTTTTATGTGTGTTCGAAAAGGGTTATAATGATTATGTTAGTAACAATTGGTCAGTGAAGTATTTTGGCTGAATTTAGCAGTAAATAGTTGATTTTTCTTCACAAAATTAATTCATATAAACTCTATAAATAAATATACAAAGTAAGGTTTGTTTGTTAAAACTTTTTCCACACTTTAGGTATACAACCAAATTGAAATGACTAAATTGCGCAATCAAATTATTTAGTTACATTTTCATTACATTATTTTTTTTTCACTGAAGAAAAAAGTTAGTCAAAATATTGAAATTAACAAAAACAAATTTGATATATCATTATTAACAACTTAATAGAATATTTTATTTGATAAGTAGCGTAAAAATATATAATGAAATTGTTATATTGTTAGAATTTTAACCAAAATAAAGATGAAAAAAAGTCATTGTCGATTTCTTTGCAAAAATTCTTATTAAATCTATAATATACTGAATATATTTATATCTTAATGCATTTAAAAGACTTTACTAGTCAACATATTGACAAATATACGATATTTATATTAATTGATAATTTAATGTTTTCTTTTGCATGTTTGCAAATAAATATAAATAAAAAATAATCAGTTATATAGTTAATGGGCGAAATAGGATCTTATGAATATTATGTCAAGAAACTAGCTTCCACGCTATCGAACAAATAAAGTTTTCTCATAATAATATTTTCTGCATGATTAAATTTACTTTTTTTTTAATTAAATATAAAAATTAATAATCAAGTAATGTTGGCATTAATTCTTTTCATTGAATATTCAATATAGATTTCATCATGAAGACATATCTATTATCATTCAAGACCATGGTGATGAAGTTATAAATGATTTATAATACATAGCTAATTTTTTTTATAATTTCTATGTTATTTGTAGTTGTAAAAATATAAAGTTATATCAAATACATAAGTATATACAAAGAAACTTCTAGAGAATAAAATTAAAATCTTTAAATTTGACAAAAAAGTTAAAACAAATAACAAGAATTTGATTTTGTCTAATTGAATTTGATAGTTACTATTGATTAGACTATTTTTTATGGAAATACTGGGTGTATACCGGGTGGAAACTTGAGCCTTACATAATTGTAAAGAAAAAAAAATAGCCTCCCATTCTTTAAGTATACATATAGCAAAAATAAAATTATATATCTTTTTCTGACACATAACAATGTGAAATTTCATTATTCTATTCTGCCGCTATTGGCCTCACAGATGGCAACAATTCTCTCAAAAAGAGTTGCAAGTTTAGCGAATGAAGTTTGGAGCCATGGAAGCCTATTCCTCGTTTACAGAGGCCTTCATGACTTCAATGTTCGGGTGACGGCTACTACAGGCTTTTTTCTCGATGTACGGGCAAAAAAAAAAGTTGAGGTATTCACATCCGGATTGTATGGTGAACACAGTTTCTTGACGGAGAAGGCGATAATGTTGGTAAAGAAAGTCTGAGTAATTTTTGCAGTGTGAGTAGGGTCCCCATTTTTGCTGAAAGACGACGTTGCCGTCGGGGAAATTCGCCTGAACCAGGTTGGTCTGGAAAACGTCGATGAACATGTCTGCTGTGATTCTGTAACCCTCCCAGAACCAGATTAGGTGCGCCACAATGCAGTTGAATGCCAATAATGGGATTTTTTCCGGAGCCCTCCTTCCTCTCTATGTTCTTGTTTTGGTCTAGCCACTTCTTAACATTGTAGAGAGTCGTACCAGTTATTCCCACCAGCCTCGCCACCTCTGTTTGAGTGTGACCCGTAAGAAGAAGAGTTAATCACCTAAGCTTTGAATCTCGTTGCGATGCCATTTCTCATCTGATATAAAAAATTCAAAGAACAACAGGTGCTTGAGGTACATGGCTACTTATACAGATACAAAAAGTTCTAATTTCCCCACACAGAACCTCTCAAATTAATATAATACAAGTGTATAAGTTTCAAGTTCCCACCCGGTATCTTCTGTGTAACAGCAGTAAAGAGGTTCAATGATTAATGAACCTTTTTATGCAAGATAATAATTTATCCAACTTCCTCAGCTACCAAAACATTTATTTCTTCTTCGTCACCTTAAAAGTATAATTATTAATAACAACTTTAAACAAAGAATCCCTTTTTAACCCTTTCTCTTTTGTTCATTTTTTATTTTGATTTATAATCATTAGTGCACAATGTTTTCTTTCATGGTTACATAATATACAGAGTGCATTAGGTATTGTTCTGCGCAAATTATTTTTTTCTGAATTACACAAAACTTGGGTACACAAGCAGCAAAAAGGAAACGGATGTCTAACCTTGTGATTACGCAAATGATTCTAAACGTCAAAATGAAACATACTCTACAAAATCATCATAGTTTGTTTAGAGAACCTTCAGAACAAAGCAGATAATTATTCCGATCATGTGTCTGGGAATAGTAGCTTTTGATGACAAGAAAATGGATCAATATTTCTCCAAGCACAAGGGAAAAGATGATGCCGAGGCCTACTACAAAGTTTTGAAAGGAAATTATGTTTTGATTGGCTTAGGGCTCCATTTTATTCATATTGCAATGTTTTTAAATGTTATTATATCTTTAGCAAATTTGCAAGTTCAAATTTTATTTTATTGATTTTTATTAGAAAATACATCTATATAATCTCTCTAAAATGAACTGATTCTGTAGCTTCACAATGAGTTACTTTTTTCTGCGAATAGAGCTCTATGATTTTGCAATTGCAAAACACTCTGGAAACATTTATTTAATCTTTATAGATTCAAAATTTCTTTTTATAGGGAGCAACATTTTATATCTTGCTTCTATAGTTATCATAAACAAAAGCAATTAATCAAGTCACTATAATATGTTTTCTTGTAGGTTTTTTATAATTTCTTATAACATATTAGAATATTTATTTTCAATTTTTTAATGAATCTTCATTATTAACAACAATGAAATCGTCATCTAAAAATAAAATTTAAAAAAAAACAATACAAAAATATAACTCCACATTTCTAAAATCATCTACCCATTACATTTTGAATAATTCCTTAGAAACTATATATTTTAAAAGTTTGAAAAAAGTCTTCTGAATATGTAATTTGCATTATCTTGATGTCTTTTTAATATTCCTTTGCGCAAATAATTTGCCCTATCTTTGTAGTTGTAGCATCAATTTTCATCATATTTAACCCCAGAGAATAAACCAAAAAATCTTCTTTTTCAGCATCATAATTAAGTGTCTTTAGGGTTATTACAGTACACTCAATAGTTCCTTGTACTTTCGGACATTCCCACAAAATATTAACTTTCCTCTCAGGAGAAGCCTTGCAGAAACTGCACATTGGTAAAAATACACTCGACACTTATAGAGTTCTAGAAAGGCCTCCCTATCTAAACCTTCTCTTAATTAAGGGTTCTATAATGATTTAGCAATCATTTTGGCGTTACAGTTTTTGATTCTCCTTCTATTGGCAACCCTTTGAATGATTACACATTGGTTTTTGAAAAAAATTATCTCAATATTTTGAAAGTTAGCAATATAGATACATTCGAAATAGGACCTCCAGTAGTTGAATATTTTTTCTCTTTGTTTAATACTTTTGGGTGATATTCCGTCGAGTTTTTCACATCAGTAATCATCACTAATAGTAAAAAGATCATTTTTATTTATAGGCATTACTTTAATCTTATTCTATAGACCTTTTGTTGACATTAGCCAACCGAGATTCCTTTCCATTTTTCTATTACTAGATTAGACCCATTTAAAAAACTTGTACTTACCATCTCCTGTATTACATATTATTAAAATTGGAAGGAGACCTGAAGTACATAATTCATTATGAAATATATATTTATTATTTATTCATTATTATTTTTGTCCACTTTTCATCATTGGATATCAATCTACTAAAATAAATCTTGTGATAGCCCCCCTCCAGACCCATTATGGGTAAATAAAGTCTAATCCACCGTATTTTCTGCTTAAAGAGGCCCACTGTAATGATTTTTCCCCTCATATCTAACCCTATACATTTTACGATCAAACTAGTTATATCATCTGAATTGCTCTAATTAAAATGAACAACTTTCATTATGTGGAAAATTATTCAAAACTAATACAAAGCTCCAAATTGTAATTTTATCAATGATATTTATCGTGAGACAACTTTACTTCAAAAATAGTCTCTGAAAGATTTTTTTTTCCTGGGGATTAAAACTGATATAAACTCCCAATGTATTAATCTATAATAAATATTTTGATTATCTTAAAAAAAATATAGTAACATTTGATATTGTTATTTCTATGTTCTTTTCGTGAGTTAAAAATATAATCCACTGCATTTTTAAAAAAAATTTTTAGTTAAAACACATCGAAAACATACAAATTATATCACATAAATAAAGTGCCATATATTTTTTCTAAAATGATTTGATAGTTCATCTCATTGCTATGGTTTATGCGTACAATAGTTTTACATGAATCATATAAAATATAATTTTTTATAAGGAAAGTGTAAAATGAACTACGGATAAGTTGAAATATCAAAATATATTGACATGTTACTTAAGTAAACTGTTGCTAAATGATATATTATTTCCATTGTAATATTTAAAAATGATATTTTAGTAGGCTCATAAGTTTAAAGATACAAATCTCTTTAATTGTTTCTTTTAATTAGGGTATAAGATTTTATTGTAAGCAACAATAAACTTCTCTATTTAAATCTTAATAACGCTAAAGTAGGGGTTGACGATAAGCAAAATCTTTGTGAATATGTGCCCATAAAACAAGAAGATAAATCTACATAAAAAAATACCTCCATACATTAATTGTTGGCTTTTCATTTCCTTAGATTGCGCTGAACAAAGACTACTATTCTTGTATAACTAGGCACTAAGGAATCTGTAAATTTATCTTCTATTCTACTTGAAGGTATTTCTGATAAAAACTTAATTCATACAAAATATTGGGCATTTATCATTAGGCTCATCCCTGAACTTCTAGGTATATAGTTTTAAAAATACGGGCTCTACCTCTTAATAAGTATTTACTAAAATCCTCTATGTAACTTTTTTGAACTGATATTCAAGGAAAAATAGGGATCCTCAAGCCTACGGCTAGAGAACTTTAAATTTGAATAAATTAATATACATATATTACTTATCTAACGAGAAAAGTAGGCGGATTAATGTATCCTAAATAATAGAAACTAGTCATTAACAGATTTGAATAGTTACTATGAATTATGCATGTCCAAAGTTCTGAAGAAGATGTAATGACTAAATTTTTGTATACTTGCAGTTCTAGCAATATCTCATTTCGTTCTCTTATTATGAAAATGTAATTTATAAATAAATATATACCTCTTAAGTTTAATTTTTGTGATTCCAAACAAATGTAAAACTATTGATCACTAGTAATACGAATAACTTATTATGTGAGCACTTTGGATTTTGCAGTGCACTCTTTCAATTTCGATAACAGAACACTGCTCAGATAACAGCTTTTTTCTACAAATGAACATAAATGTAGGTATACGCCTGACGTTATAATTTTTTTAACTTCCTATTTTAGTAAAAATAATTGAAGAACTCTCTATATCTTTGTCTACTAAGTCATTTGATAAAAAAAGGGTTTTAGGAGAAACACAAGTTTATTGTTTATTGAAAAAGGTTGATACGAACAAAAATCAAGTGATAAAAAGTGACTTTTCTTACAAAATATCCTACTTTATAAAAATAATAATGATCGAAATATGAGTTGATAATCCATGGTCCCTGTTAGACTATTCCAAAAATGTACGATGTGACGCTTGATAAGACGAATATTAATAGGGCAACTACCCCTCTCAATTTCACCTCTGAGGATACTTTAGCGAACAATTGTGATCAAAAAAAAAAAAATATATATATATATAATTATCAAAGAAAAGGTCCTGAGGGTCTGGAAGGCTCTTTCATTCTATATTCATGTGTGCGCGTCTAAAACTGAACACTCTGAAATTTTTAAAAATAGTTAAATAATTCTGTAATTTTTAAACCGGTCGACGAATTAATTTATTTAACATGAAAGATGAGAGGTTTAGACACATGTCTATTCAATATGGACACCCATGTTCTCTACTACGAACTCCAGCCTGGACTGGAACTTGCTGCATGACTTGGCAATGAAGCTCTGGTCGAGGTTGGCTCAGTCATTCTTGAGGGCAGACTTCAGCTGGTCCTTGGACTTGTATTGGACTCCTGGCTAAAGCTTGTTGAGAAGAATCTTCGACCTTGCAAGGCGTTTGTCCTTGTCTACAGGCTTGAGGGCTTGACGAGGGGTTCTCTTGTAGACCTTAAGGTCAAGATATTTCTTAACTAGCCGGTCCATGGTCCTTTTACTGACGTTGAACTCCCTGGAGAGGCGGCTGATGGTGACCTTGCCTGTTTTGTCCTCGACATACTTTTTCACGGAAGCGACTATTTTGTCCGACCTTCCAGGCCTTGACTTAGATCTTGTGGTTGCCTCAGGAGTCCCTTTGGCTACCACGCTGTAAACGGTGGTGCGGCTACAGTTCCGAACCTTGGCGATTCCAGTGGGAGTTTTTCCACACGCGGAAAGTTCCAAAATTCCGACTCAACGTCTCTCCATATTATCGGCTCTTGTTTCACTACCGCTATTTAGATTTTGCTGGAGATTTGTTTATAACTAGTCAAGACCCTTGCCTCGAAGTATAAATCGGTTTCAACTCAATAACATAACGAATATGTGCATGGCGTAAAATTTAAAGGAGTGTTCAGTTTTAGACACGCACGCCTGTATATCATTTGCTAACTTTGAACCATTTAAAAAAATATTAAGATGTACTTCACGGGCCTAAATTTTTTGAAACTTTATACTTTTTTACACAAACAAACAAAAAGTGCCCTGACATTAATTTAAAGCTTTCAGGCCGATCTGTCTGTTCTATAGTATAAATAGAGCCAGACAATTTAAATGATACATACCAAAATTTGTATGTAACCATATTGTTACTAATATAAGCAAAAAAGTCCAAATTTGGATTTACTTGACTTGGATGACCTTTTTATCACCTTTATTTGAAGAAAAATACCTACCCAACTAAATATTATAAAATAATTCAGAACTTTTTGAATAATAAAAAAGTTTTACAAAATGAGTTTAGTAAGAGTCAAATTTATTTGAATATGACCTCCATGGGTAGTTGATGCCAAGAGCAGTGATACAGTTAAACAACTCAGCTGATAGGAATGAAAAATTCTTGATAAGGAAAGGGGCTCTAGTCCCTTCGACCCATTCCCTGTGGACACCCTTGAAGCAGCCCTTCCTTGTGGCTCGTAGTCCAAAGCATTGCTGGATTTGCTCTTTTAAGATTCGGTACTACACATCTACACGAATTTATTATTGAATAAAACATTAACACATCATTCGTCTCAGTTTTGATCTCTGTTTATATTTTTGAAATGTGTATATAATTTTAGAAACAGTAGTATAAACATTAACGTAACTATTAAATTAGCTTATGATTAAAGATTTTTTTTTGGAGAAAAATTAAATATACTTTACATTGTTAAATTTTTTTAGTAACAAATGACCCTGGAACTGAAATTGTATAATGTAGTCACAAACAACTTGGTCCCTTGGGGGCGAGGGAGGAATTTATTCTAAAACAACTTTTTTTATACATTTTTTGAGTGGAAGGATCGAATTTAAGTCATGTAGCTCTGAATTGTCAGTTTCAAAATTAAATTAGACTTTATTTTTTTAAGAAAACTTCAATTAAGAAATTACGAAAGAAACTAAGTATAAAGTTATTTGAAAATAAAATTTAAAAGGACCCCGTTCTTTATTAAATTTAATTAGCAAACCAAAACAACAAAAACATGGGGTTCTATTGAGGGAGTGACATAAGTTGACATGGTTAGAAGAGAAAAAATAACTGTTTGGCTTATAAAAGACATATCCTACCCCAGGACAAGAAAGAAAAATTTGAGGGTAAGTATTTATTAAATAAACGGCACTTTGTTTTATCAAATAAATAATATTAATACCTCTAAGGGAAATTAAAAGTGAAAATTAGAAATGCACTTGGAATAGAGCTTAAAAATAAGATTGTTTGGTGGATGTCTCACTGACGACTTGAGCTTACCTATAACCCGACACAGTCATCACTAAAGTTATGTGTATATTATACTTCAGATGGATTATGGACTTAATATTAAAGCCGTCAAATAAAACGACATAGCTCAATGTATAGAACGCCCGGGAGAAATTATTCCTTTGAACTCAATGTGCGTAGGCTCACACATCGGTTGTTCTTAGAGAAGGAAATATACTTAATGTATATGGACTTGAAAGACAATTTCTTATAAGTTGGAGCAAATGCAATTCTTAAATTTTCTATTTATACTTAATCAGTACAACTCTATCTAACCAATGAAAGGAACGATACAAAAAAAAGAAAAGAAAAAAAAGACGTTGGACTTGAGGATTTCGTTGACAAACAGTTGAGGGTACATTTACATTTTAGAATAAATGTTTAAAAACAATAGTTTATTAAAACTGTCTCTTCTCGGCTATGTTGACTTACATAGTCATTTGCTAATCAGATCTCTAGCCGGATCCACCGGTATTTATGACCAGTGAATTTGATTTCATTTATTAGTTGTTCTTATTATTTTAAATAAGGGCATGCTTTTTTGCTTTAAAAATAAACAAAAACAATAAAACTACGTGCTATTTACTAAATAAATACTCGCCGTCGAAATTGTCTTTCATGTACTGTGGTATAAGACGTCTTAGGTCCGTTATAAAAAAGATTCTTAACAATATTTTAATTGATTTATTAAAAAATAGATACATGATACCATTAAGAAATGATAGTCTCAAATTGAAAAGGAGGGACCTACGGTTACATATGGTCATAATATAATTTAACATAAAACGGGCCTTGAGTTGAGATAAAAATGAATTTTATTCAATTAAGTGACCCCAATATAGAAGTAATTTTTTGAATCATGATGAAAATCTTCTCAGCGTGATTTATTTCGTAGGCATTTAATCAAAATATTAAATAAGAGGTTATCACTCAAAGTTGATGAGTATAATTCCTTTTTGACAATAGTGAGCCTTCAAGTACATTAAAAAACAAGCTAAATTCGTGGATAAAAATTATAAACATAACTGTGTACTAATCAGATTGATCGATTTTTTATCTATTTTTTTAAAACCTTTATACAATCCTTTCTAATTTTTTAATTAAAATTTAGTTGAATTTTATGCAAAAATAAAAATAAAAACTTTTTTACTTCGGATATAAGGAAAATTAGGAAATTTCAACTTTTCATCTTTAGAAGAGCAATTTCTTTCCCCCGAATTTGGCTGTATATGGTTAAAAAGCGCACAAAATACATCAATAAATATATTTTTCCGTATTAGTTAAAATTAATCATTCTTGAAAAGAAAATAAAACATTAAAAAGAAAGTCATTGAAATTAGTTTTTTTTTCTTCCTTTCTTTAAATAATGCCCTGGGGAATATCAAAACTGATTTCTTTTGATAATTTAATAAAAAAAATGAAATATGAAAATTAGTTTTAAAGTTTCTACTACGCGAAATAAAGTTAAGACCATTCGGCTTATTCAAGCCAAAAACAACAATTTTAAAGTATAAAGCCTTTTGATTTGTCAAGTAATGTTGAATATCAAAAGAAAACATGGCATTGACACGTTATGGTCTTTGTCTCAGGTGACCTTTTTAAACAAAATAAAGTAAACATAATCCTATAAATCATCAAGATATCAATTTTTATCATTAATCTTGTCATGAAATCTTTGATAGTATCGTATTTTCAAATATGGTACCAAATGTTAAGTGATATTTAAGGAGGTTTTTTTTTTATATTAAAATGTGTTATACATTTTGGGAATGAATTTAAATCTTCTACTCATAGAATAAGCAATGAGGTACTGTGATTTGAATACTTGGTTTGGTTTACTTGAGTAAAGTCCTACACAAGATGCATTTTGAATTTATAAACTAATGTATACATTACATATGTGTATACACACCCATGTATTTATATCGTGTATTCATTTGTTGTAATCATTGATTGTCTCATAATATTTTCAAAAAGTATTTAAAGTCAGCATTGTTATCCAATTGGTTTTGAAATAAATGTGTTATATATCAGCTAAATAAGCAAAACGTGGACTGTTTATAAATGATAATTATGTTACTACAATAGAAATGTTTTTCTTAAATTTTTTAATGCATATTACGAATTTGCTGTCCTTTCTGCATAAGTAATCAATAATAAACATTTTTCAAATCTTTCATTATGAGTGAGCAAAAAACAAAAGAGCAGAGGATATCAGAACTCCTGGATGCCAAAATTGAGGAAGCAGAGATTATGGACATTATGAAGTGATCCAGGAGCTTCATTTTCAAGGTGACCAAGATGAAAAAGAATGGAAAATACCTCTGAAGGAAAGAAGGAAGTGGGGACACAACTTGAAAAGGGATTCTGAGTTTCTAAGGGACCTGAGGAAGAAGATCAAGGCGGACCCCACAAAATCCATGAATCGCCTCTCTAACGAGTTTGACGGCGACGAGGGGGCAATCAGGAGGGCTGTGAGGGAAGACTTGGGGTTTTCCTCTTACACAAGGACCCCACACACCTGTTGACGGACACTCTGAAGGAAATGAGACTGCAAAGGTACAAGAAAGTTCGTGCGTGGATCAAAGCAAATCTATACACAGTAAAAATTTTCTCTGACGGGAAGATTTTCACCGTAAACCAGGTTTACTACCGTCTGAACAACCGTTGGCTTGGGGGATCACTAGAGGAGGTCAAGGGGGTGTTCCGTAAAAAGATCCAGCCCAAACAATGGTCCTTGGGGGCGTGGTGTCCGACAGGAAGAAGATGCCTCCTTTCTTTTTTTAGGCTTGGGAGAAAATCGGTTGGGAGAGCTACTAAAAGGTGCTGAGGTTCACCATACTGCCATGTCTTAAGGCCATATACCCAGAACACAACTATGTGTTGGCCCAAGGTGGTGCACCCTGACACACATCGTCCACATGTCAGAAGTTCTGCACCGACAACATGGCTAATTTTTTGAAACAAGGACTCGTGGCCATAATTTTCGCCGTATTGGAACCCCTTGGACTTTGCTGTGTAGGATTCTTTTGAGAGGGAGACTAACTGGACATCTCACCTGAACGTGGACTCCCTCAAGGCTGCCATTGCGAAGGAGTGTAACAACTTGTCCGAGAAGTTCATCATCAACTCCTGCAAGGCTTTGCACTGGCGTGTGGAGGCTGTGATTTTTTCTGAGGGGGCATATTGAGTGAACATGTTCATAAAGGCAAGAAGAAAATTCTCTTGGATTCTTCACTGTATATAAATCCGGTTAAGTAAGGTAAATCCTTCACTCCCCCAAAAAAAAAAAAAAATAAAAAAACTGTTATTATTGCCTATTGTGACCTTAGTAGTCTTATTATGAATATAACAGAAATATTGTGTTATAAACTTAAAATAACATTTGAACATATATGCGTAGATGAGAAGTCCATTTTTTATTTACTTCAAAAAATTATCAATAGGAAAGTTGTAAATTTTTTTTGCACAAATTTAGCTAAAAAATAATTAATAGCATTTATTGGAATTGTAAAAGAAACACAAACCTACCAACATATTTTTCGTACTGGCAAAAACAAAAAAGTTATGAAGAATAATGTTGTCGAAAAAATAACACTCGATAACATGTTATTTTTCACAAATATTGCAAAAACTATGTAATAAAATGTTCGAGAAATTAATAATACTCCGTTTACAAATTACATGGCCATTTTTTTGCACAAAAAACATCATCTTGTGGCATTTTTTCTTAAAAAACTGACAATTGATGTTTGATGATAAAATGGAAAAAAGAAAAAAGAAAGAAAAATGAAAAATAATTCAAAAATGACAAATATTTTAGTTAAAAATCATTTTTTATTGGCAAATTTATACGCAAACCAACCTCCAGACAAATTTCTACAAACTTTATTCTATTTAATCATTCTATATTCCATTGGAAGTTCATTTTTTGGCACCTGAAATAAATTAAATTGCAATTTTCACCGATTTTTTTTTTTTTTTTTTTTTTTTTGCCCATAACTTTTTTGATTTTGATTAAATTTACAAACGTATTTATTCATATAGTTGTATTTGAAACGCCAAACACTTATTAATAAATAAATCAACCCCCGATTTAGTCTCTTGGAGCTGCAAAAAACGGCTTTTTGTGTTTTATGTAAAGCATAAGCCTCCCTTATTCGACCTACCTAAAAATCTTCACCCCGTCTTAGCCTGACTTCACACAACCTATCTTTTAAATATATACAGATTACACAATATAGATATAGACTATAGTGTTGTTACTCACTGTTATTTGTGATAATTATCTCGAGAACCTCTTTTCTTCATCTGATTCGTTCTTGAGTCGTTAACCTTATTTTAATTAAACATATTATAGTTCAAATTCTTACATTTCCTTGTATAATTAGGGTTTGGACGTAGTCTGTTTTCTGTAATCGGATTACAACCTTGCATTTATGATTTTCAACTAATATGTAAATCATCGTAGACGTAATTCATAGGATGTTAATAAACCGTTAAAAAAAATGACTAAGAAAGGGGAAAATTTGAATTGTGTGTCTCGGTTATTCAGTTTATCATTACTGATAAAGGGATCTTTTCGGCGGAACATTCGGGTATATGGATCTACTCATTTTTTTTATTAAATTCATATTTTTTCGTTTGAACATCCTTTGAGCATGCCTCTTACTGTATATTTGATGTTCAGTGATGTTTTTTCCGTGATAGAAGTTCCCTGTTCCCCACTTTAGTGTTCATCTCCTTTAATGGAAGGATAATTCATTATGAAAATACAAATTAAGATAAAGGGCCGTGATTGTGACTTCTAATACAGCAGATATCGGAGTTCAGAATGTATCAGTCACTCCAGATCTTTTATGGAATCGTCTTATACTTCAATGAGAAATGACAAGTTATAAATTAAACAAAGATCAAGAATAATCAAATAAAAGAGTCAGTCAAGAACAAATCTTCTATCCATGCTAATTCATTGAAATTCCTAAACCTATTTTTCTCAAATTTAAGCTGTATATATATGCTGTCAAAAATTACAAAGTCACTGAGATTGAAGATGGCAATCTAATTTTTTATACAACGGAAAAAACTCTCCTAAGGGATTATCAGATAGGACCCAAAAATTTATAAATACTCGTATATCAGTGATAAAATAAATAAATTATTTAATTCCAATGATATGGTTATCATATTGTGTAGGGCAGGCGTTTTCAAATATTTCAACCAATTTGTTTATTTGGGGCATTGATATATAAATACCAATGTTACTAGAACAAGGTTAGGCAACAAGAAAATGGCTGAGCAAGCACAGCAGATTCATTAAATAAATATATCTCTCCTTTCTATTTCTGATGACGTCATTGGGACGAGTCTTGTGTATCAATACTACATAAATTTAAAAAGAAAAAAAAATCGGATACTCGATACTTCTTAAGTAATATTTTACTCAATATAATACCAAAGGTAAGTTATTAAATCTCAATAATTATTACAACATAGACGTTACACATGTTAAAAAATAATATTTTTGATTTTTCATATATTTAATTTAATCAGGTAAATATACCTAAAAGAGTCGTTGCAGTGGCTACCTGTAAAAGACCGAGAGGCATGCCACCGATTCCCGAACAACCTTGCAAGAGGGAAGGCTTGGAGTTTGACTTCTTAAAGAAAAGAGGAAATCAATACTGATGAAGCCTGAATTTGTGCTCATCATTTTGATCCTAAGTGTTTGATAATTTAATAAGTTTAAAAACTTACTTTTGGGATTATATTTCGTAAAGGCTGAAGAAATATAGATTAACTACTTTTGTGATAAGTATAATTTATTTAAATTTTTACATTATTGATTTATGTAGTATCATTTAACAAAAACCAAGATTCGTTCCAATGACGTCACCCGAAATATTAAGAGAGATTTATTTAATGAATATGTTGTACTTGTCCAGCCATTTTCTTTTTGTATAACCTTGTTTTACTAACATTGAATAAACACACTTAATGAAATAAAATATGCTGATTATGAGCTGATACAATTGACTGAAGGGCTTTAGTGATAGAGTGGACATCAATATCATTCGAGGAGTCATAGTTCTCCTTGTTGATTGATTTATAATTGTAAGTCGTAGATTGTCCTCAATTTGGAGTACCTATAAAATTTATAAAAAAAAAAATGAAATATTAATTCAATTTGTAAGATTTAATAATTAATAAATATAGAGCTGCTAAAATAATAATGCATAAAGCAGAGTGACGTCATTAAGGACGAGACTTTATAAGTTTTTAGGACTGAGCTGGACCGTATCGAGAGTGAACTGTACGAGACTCTCAGTTATTTATAAGGACTAAAACAGTAGAACTGGAGCATCCTCATCACAAGTACAGTAAGTCCTTCATTCGGAATTATTCATCTTGTTTTTTGGTTGAAACTTGTACAATTTTCTTATAAAAGTTACTATTTAGATACAAAATATACTTACAGTCCTAAATTTTTCCTTTTGATCACCTGAGGTTCGGAACTTTTCAATTTCTTATAAGTTTTTTATAAATTTCAAGCGGACTCCTTGATGTCCAGTCTTTCTCTAGAGTCTTCTAATATAGACTATACAAAGTAAATTCTTGTTTTCTATTGTGTAATTTATAAATTACATCCGTGGTATTTACATTATATATAATTTATTACATACTGTAAAAAGAAGGTTAATAGTTTTAGTATATATATACATTCATGTAACGAAGATATGTTCCATAACAATATATGAAAATTATTTTTTCGAATCTACATAGCTATTCTATTTGTCTGTTGCCTCAAATGTAGAAAAGTTTTATATTGATATCATTTGTCTTGTTACAAATATGTTTGTATAATATGTATGCATGCTAATATCTGCATGCATGCATGCAGATATTAGCATACATACAAACTTATGTAAGTGAAAGCATTGATGTGCTTTGATTAAATAGTACATGTGTAATGTGTATTTACAATATAAGTTATAATCCAGCAATTGCCTAAAAAAGTCATTTGCTTGATTAATTTGTCAAAAAACAGAATTCTAGCTCTAGGGTAAGTTACGCATCGTCGGATACATCGAAAAATATGTTAGTAAGAAGCTTTTATCATAATATTTCCATTAGCACATCAAATAAACAGCTTATAAAAGATTTAAAAACACAATAAAAAAATGAATTAAATTCATTCTTAATTTAGGACACCATAAAATAGTAAAAATATAGGACAAAATTATAATGGGTCGTTTTAAAAAAAAATATCCCCAACATTGCGGCCTATATCGGGATCTAAATTATGTTAGGAGGCTTTGCGAATTTATACAGAAAGTTCTAAGAATACAAAAATAATTTTTTTTTGTCCATTACGTTACAGTTAGTCGTTTTTACGATGGAGTACCGACGAGAAAAGATATCCACTCTCCTCGACGCACACCAAAAACACCGAGGAACCGCTCAAGTGCGACCACAAGACTGCATATACCGTTAAAAAGCGCTTGGAAGCTGGCCAGGACCTTATGCAAAACAGTGGAGGTGGGAGAAAACAAAAAGTGGATCTGGAGAGGTTCAAGGAGGACGCGATCGCCAACATCAACATCGATTTTAGAGAATCTGGGCTGGCAAGGACGACTGCTTCTCTCCGGAAAAAAAAAGTAGGCAGCAAATCCTTTAAAAGAGTTGCAAGGCCCTTATTGTTACAAAAACAGTGTTTACCAGAGGCAAGAGAGGGCCAAAAAACTCTTGAATGGGAGGAAGCGAGATCCAGCCGACATTGTTGTATTTTCAGATGAGAAAACTTTGATGGAAGATCCTGTGTTTCACCCGGAGACTGATCGGATATTGACATTCCCCGACATAACCCTATATGACACCGCTTTTAACATGACTAACACAAAGCATGCTGCATCGTGAAGATGATGGACCTTTTTGCATCCAACGGAAAAAAAAATTAAACCATCTGGTTCCCAGTTGGATATCGCCTAAAAACTGACGATTACCTCGACATACTCAAGAAGATGGTAGTCCTGTGGCTCTGGAAATTATCCAGATGGGGTCTTCCTTATTCCAGCAGGATAGGCCCCGCAGACACAGTCAAAGCCGTGCAAAACTTCCTTGGCAAGAATTTCCTCAAAAAACCGTCCAAAAAAACAACTTAGTAAGAATCTCCACAAGAATGTTGCTTACTGAGCTAAGGTCTTATAATATACAATTTATAAATGAATTCATTTGAGTTCTTAATTGATTAATTATTTGGAATATATCGCCTTGATTCGATAATAAACCATTTGATGAGGTGGACCATATTATAATGTAAAGAATCTTCTCCTGTCTTCTCATATTTTACTCTTAATAAAAGTTATTCATGCAAATGACTTCAAGATTCAACTCCCCCCCCCATTGACAATGCTTCAAGTGGAATCGTTGCGTTGATCTAGTTAAACTTAAGGTTGGTATAAGCACCTGTTAGGGGATCAAAAACAATTATTTATGCTTGAACACGAAATGTTGATTATTTCCCAAGGTGATGAGTTGGAGTGAAGCATCTCGAACTCAGAGATATACGATAGTTGGCTAGTGTTATAATTTGGTGAGGGATTTAACCGTCTATCGAATTTGTATTGGAGGTATCCCTGGAACAAATGTAATTATATTGTCGAAGTGGATCCAATATATTTATTCCCAAAACGGAGTTGGATTCACGGATATTAACGTGATCCCTTTTATTAATTAATAATTAATATGTTTGAGGGTGAGGCGCGAGGTAGTTTTATATTCTGTGCATATGTTCTTCCTTTTCTTCTTCCTGATCAACAGATATTTGTATAATAGTAGTTTTGTTCTAATATAATCAAATAGAGACGAAATAACAGCACACTATAAAATATACATAGAAGTGTAGCATTTTAACTGCAAATAATTGGAACCTTTACCTTTAAAGTTTTGCTTCTCAAAAAGCACACCATCAGCCGATTTGAAATTTTAAAGGATTTTGTAGAAATGTGTAAAAATTACATTACAATGTATTTGATATCCTTGGTTGAAGTACTAGATCATTCTTGCGACTTAAGCGTTAAGTCTTCCACAATTCGGAACGTCTGACGATGTGTTATATAATTAAACAAAACATCGAAGAAATCAATCAATTCTACGGAGGGGGGACCCAAAATTTGCAATAGCATTTAATTACTGTTTTGTTCTCATTATTTTTAATTACAGGGTTTCATTGCACAATCAAACGACAACTGAAAATAAAAGAAACAATTTTTGTGTTCTCTCTAATTGTAAAAATGTGTGAGCAATAACAAAAAATTTGAAGTGGAGGCAATCTCCTCCACTCGAGTGTCAGTGCTGAGAAGGTTGTAGAAACCATTGGCATCTCCATCCGGACTGCTTACAGCATCAAGAAGTCCATTACAACCCCATAAAGCCAAGAAGAATCAAAACTTATTTTTCTACGATATGGCTGACTTCTGGCCTGTCTCTGTGTGACTCTCTTCCAGCCCTGATCTCAACCCCTGTACTCTGCAGTTTGATGTGTCTTGCAGCTCTCATCCAAATAAGGCTTCACTCCGAGCTGCCATTATGACAGCGTGGTATGCCATGGCCACTGCCTTCATTGTCAACACCTGCCAATCTGTTCGCCAGCCGATTGACACTATTATTCCTCGTAAAGGAGCACATATTGAATAAAAATATTGCTAGATGTGGTTTTTAAGCATATAATCAATTGGTTTTGAGTCGTCTGTTCTTGATTCCATTAAAACACGAGTATCCTATATCTAAAACCAATAAGATTTTAATTCATTACGATTAAGCATACACTATTATATTAGTGAATAGATTAATAAGGTTTAATAATTTTTTGAATTCACAAGACACACAATGTAAAAAGAAAGATGACGTAGGTCTTATGTCAGATCCATAAATATTTTCATCAAAAGACTGTTTTCTTTATAACTTTAAATACAAATTTATTTATTCTAAAACGAGTAGATTCAATATTCAATATATGTACCTAGATATATTTAATTTCATAAAAGCTTCAGATAAGATGCTATGAGAATACCATATTTATAAGAGGAATTGAGAAATGAAATAAAAATAGGTACTATGCTTTTATTTGCCTTTAAGTGCTCACTTTTCAGACATTACTTTCCTTACATACATTTTAAAAAAAAAATGTTCTTAGATTAAAATACTTAAAATAAAAGTAAGGAAATCAACTATTAAATTATTTGTAGAATGTTTTTTTTGTAGTTTGTCAGTATGTAACTCACGAGGATTCTTTATTTTGGATCTCTCAACCTTTTCTCCAAATAGGAAAAAAGTCCCACAATCATCTCTGAGACTATTCATCAATTAAAGGGGGGAACTGGTTGCAGCTTATTGAGAGCTAATTTGAGCCATATTAGTAAACTATGAGAACATATATAAGTAATGCTATGTCAGTCCTAATTTAGGATTGAATAATTTAGTCCTTCCTTGTTTAGACTCAGCGTAGGTCCATTTAAGTCTTGCATATCAGTCTTAAACTCATAAAGTTTGGTCCTTTATCAGTTAGACTAAAGTATATTAATATTGTAAATAAAAGTAGCAAAAAAAGAAAAATAGCAAGTAACAAGCTGATAGTCCAAAGAAATGAAAATACCAATCATAAGACTGAACTGGACATCAGCCAATAAATAAGGACTATCATAAAAATACTTATAAGACAGTCGATGCGTCACAATGTTTCCTCGTAAAAGAGAAAGAAGAAAGTCCAAAAATCAGTTGGTTTGAGTCAGTTTTTCATTTATGTTTAGTATGTAATGCAAGGTACAGATTAACAAAGGCACATTTGAGCACAATCAATTCAGGGATAGAACAGTCGGAGCTGTAATCGAATTAATCGTGTTCGAAACAAGTCAAGTTCGAGTCCATATGTTTCCAAGCCTAAGTTTATAATCATATACTCGAAACCGATTACTGACTCAAGTCCTACATCTCTGAGTTGATCAAAGTATATACAATCAACTTTTAAATTGTTAGATTGCAACCAAGTTAAATTCGATACAATCATTTCAGAATCCGTATGTTTAACAAAAGAAATAATTAATTAATGTATAATTTAGCATTAATATGAGCTCAATTTTGAAAGTCACTAGGAATATGTTTGTAGAGTTAATGAAGTCCCTCTATTTATATAATCGTAACTTTGGAAAGTTTGTATTACACATCACTAAAATTATACTAATTATAGTCGAACAGCAAGAAGTTTTTTTTTTTTTACAATAACTCAAAATATGGTCTTTTTTATCTTGAAATGACCATCTATATCTGTTTTTCATTTATTTAGTTGTCATATGGATCATTTTATATTAAATATATTATTTAAACTTATTTTAGTTTTGATAAATTTTCAGAATCTGTTCGATCAAGTTGAATTATTTATAAATAGACAATTTTACTACTTCAGAAATTAAATTACATTTTTTATATAGGATTCAGTCTATTTAATCTACGGGGAAATTTCAAATTCATATAAAATAATTTAATTAATGTACTTTTTTTAATCAAGATTTTTTAATCAAGAGAACGTGCTTGTTTCTATCGTGTATAAGGCAAAACATTTGTGACAATACTAATATAATATTAATATTGTCAAAGTTCAAAGATGCCAAGCAGTGAAGTAGCGAGTTATTTGCATTTGTCAAAAAAATTGACAGTTGGACGAAAAGTGAAGTGGGGTATCCAATGGAAGATTATGATACATCATATCTGACAGAAGAAACTATTCCAGGCCCTATTGAAGAATGCAGTCACCTTCAAGGCACAAAAGCAACCATTATATTAGTGAATAGATTAATAAGGTTTAAGAAAATACGTAAAAAGCTTAAAAAATAACAATGAAATGGGTGAACAGACCAAAATATGTCTAACAAAATTATTGCAGTTTGAAAGCTTAAGTTTTGCTGGATCTTACTAAATGCCCCAGCCCATTTTTGAATCAATTACGTAGTTATTAGCTTTATAATATATATGTCGACAAGCAAACATTTATGCTCAGCAAATTCGTATAGAGTTTATGACAAATTGAGAAGAACTCTTCGCCTTTCTGGGAATAATTCTCTTGATGACATTGAATTAGCGTCCTTATTTTATTCAAGCGTTGAAAATTTAATATCATCTAAGTGTATCAAAAAAACAATTATGTTCCTTTCATCACAACCTTCACTTTGCTAATAATTTTGAAGCAAATTAATTTAAAAAAGCTTAGAAAATTACATCAATTATTGACCATGCAAATAAAATACTTCAACCTGCCCTGTTTTATGCTCCAGAACAGTCTATTGACGAACATATGACTGAATTTTAAAGGGCAATGTTTTACAAGTAATATATGAAGAATACACCCTCTAAAGTGGGAATTGAAATGGTGATGGAGGTGCATCAACAAAATGGGATATCTTTATAGGCTTAATTTATACCTTAGAATGAAAGAAAATAATGTATATGGACATGGATAAATTGTTGTGCTTGGACTGTATCGGAAGCTAAAGAATTCCTAATATACACTGAATTTTTACAGTTCTCCCAAATTAAATAATGAATTATAGATTATATTACATCGAACTGTAGGAAATGATTTGAAAAGCATGCCAAGCATGAAGAAAGACAAAGATGAGTAGATGAGTAGAAATGTAATTGAGGAAAAATATATAAATAAGATGAAAGAAGTGAAATGGTTTGACAGTCTTGTCATAACTTTAATTGGCTAGAGTTTAGAAGGCTACAATCAAGTTTTACTGGTTCTTCATTGAGCCCTTATTGCATTTGTTTTACTTTTGCTAAAAATAGGTTCCTATTGTTAAAATGGTGTAGTGTATACTCCACAAAATGTACGGCCATGAACTTAGCACTTTGGATAGACCAGTAGCAACATCTTCACCATACAAAGAAAACAAAGGAAGATATTATTATTTCCAAAGTCCATGGTGGTAAATAAAAACTCTTGCTTATTCCAATAAGGCTAGAAGATGATGTACTCTAGTCAATGGATGCTTTAGAAGCTGTACACGCCCATTCGGAGATTAAAGGTACATGAAAAGGTAATGTATTGATATTTTCATGACTTTCAACTATTTTAATTATAGATTTTATTTCTTATGTGTTCATATTCTGGAAATTACAGTACCGAGAGGGAAATTTAGAAGTTGCATTCGCATAAAAGTTGGTAGTAAATACAAAGGATGTTCATGCTTTGCTTCTGGAAAAAACTTAAAATTGTTTTGGTAATTTTCATTGGTCCAAAATAATAATATTTATTTATTTATGATAATAATAAAAAATATATTTGTTTATTTATGGTCATAATAAGAAATTCATTTATATTTATTGGACATAAAGGGAATGTTTATGATTTAGGAAATAATTATTGTAATAAAAAATACTTTTTTTGTGTAAAATTATTTGTTCGTTTGTTCACCCTTGAGAGCAATATAGGCAACGTTGTCTCAAAATATATCAAACCCCAGATTTGCAATCTCATCAAAAAAATTTAAACACTATTTTCTCCCATTGAGTAAAAAACATCAAAAAGTTGTCTTGAATTATGTCTTGTTAAGGAATATTGAACAATTCCCAATAATGATTGGAAAATAAATTTGTATTTGGGAAGAATTGCCTAACTATTACCAACTAATTTTGGGCCTTTTACTACTTCGGTTCTGAGGAGAATTGCATGACGTACATAATAAAGCTAATAATATGTAAATCTCTGCTAAACGGGATTTAGTCAAATAATCATCATCTGACATAACCATACAATCTACATTAGGTTGGTTTGTTTTTAAACTTTTTTTCAAATTTTGATTACAGCTAGTCCGGAAAATTTCACTTTTCTACGACGTAATCTTTAGGTAGGAAATATAATCCAAAATTTGAAATAATACACTTTATTTTTCTTTCTTATTAACCATGAATTAAAAGTTAATTGACAATAAATAATTTGATTTTGCTATTTTTTTCCATCTTATTTATACACAATTAATTTTTAATTTACATGACTTAATCATGATAAAAATTATCATAACCTATCAAAACCTTTTAAAAAGTTTTTTTCTAAAGCTACCCAATTGGGCAAAAAAAAAAAAAAAAGGGAAAAACATATGAAAATATCGGTTTTTCTATTCTGAAATTGTAAAAAAGGATGCCTGCAATATACGGATCATCAAATTTTGAAGAAATTAAATCTTGTTTGTGTTCCATAGGACGATTTTAGAAAAAAAATTGTCAAATATATTTTATAGGTTTTATCAAAAGTTATCTATCAAAGTTATTTTATGTGGAAAATAACTAAATGTCATCTTCGTATTTGTATTCAAAAAGAAAATAGTTTTTACTCTATACATAATTTGATCGAGATGTGCGAGCTTAAGATTACCTTTTAAGACAATACAATTTTGCATAAGTAATTTTTATACCAAAGGACAACTTTTCCACATTAACCGTAATCGATATTCGAAAAAAGTTGAAAAGTAAACTGCTCCAATGTAAAGGATGTGCCAGATACATTGGCCAAATCTTTAAAGGCTTATAACAAACGAACTAGTCCGATTAGAAGTATAATTTTATTATAATTTGATAGCTACATATAATACATTAAATTAGTTTTAATAAAATATGCCTCTCTGTATAACTTCGCCTACACGTGGCACTGGAAGCATTGGAAGGCCAATGCGACCTTGATACGATCCAGCTTTGCCATTGTACGGGTAATGGACTTCTTCCGGGCCTCAACAGACGAATGATACTTGGCTCATGCCTAATACTCGACCCTCCCCCAGAGATATAAAGCGAATAAGTTCTGGTCTGAGTTGTTTCCAGACCAAAAATTCTTGCGCCAAAAGTGAGAACATTTTACGACCAAGGCGTCCAATAAGTTTTTTCCTTGTTGGCCGGTTTCCCTGTCTTGTGGGAAGGTGTAATTTCTTCAATGGGCAACTCCATCGATGCATGGAATATAAATTAAAAGTGCAAAACCAGAACCAGTACATTGGCAAAAACAGATCTGCACGAGGTCCGCTAGGCCTGACAAAACTTCCAACGCCATGTTGCAGGGGTTATTTTGAGAGGAGGATCTCATTATAAATAACTGAATATGATGAAAATGTAGCTTTAATAATAATGATAAAAAAAAGTAATATCCTATCTTGTTTGTTCGTTATAAGCTTTTAAAGATTTTCTCAGATTGTCTGGACTAACCTGTAAATATTTATGGTAAAGGTGGAAAGGCTGGAAACTATTGGTAATATTCTCTTAGCCTCTCATACAAACATTGTATATGTATAAGGAATTTTAAGAACAGAAACTTAATTGACAATAAATAATTTGATTTTGCTATTTTTTTCCATGTTATTTATTTGAGTAGAACAACTGATTTATTGCAATCTTTTCGTAAAAAGTCATTAAAAGTATGTATGTACAAATATGTACATTGTTATCCTTCCTATAAAATTTAAATGGTTTTTTATGATATATATACTTATAAGCCAAAAAATAGGAAAAATTAACAAAGAGTAACAGAAAGTAAAGTTTTTTTCATATCAATATCATTTTCATATTGTACAAAATATCTCTGTTACAGTGTACAAGCCTTTATGTATTTGAACCATAACCTCAAAAATCGATTTATATTATTTGAGTAATTTTTGGCTAATTTTTGTTTTGCATATAAATCCAAGTTTCTCAGGAACTACATTCACATGCTAAATACATATTTATATTTGTAAAGGGAATATTCATCTTCTACGTTTTAAATGAATCCATTTTGCCCAAAAACAAAATTGCAGAGTAATTATTCATTTTTTGAAAAAAAAAAATCTCATAAAATTGAATCACATGTTCCGAAGATATGACATTTTGAAATTTGGTGTACAGAGTTGGGACCCAAAACTTACATTAGCATGACAAAATGGCAAAAAAAAACGTGGTTTTTATGGAGTCAAGAAAAGACCCCTCATAAACCATTTGTGATATGTTCAAATACAATATTTACTTATATCTTTTATTCACTATGTTATCCTTCCAAGCAATAACAGCCTCGACACGACAGAGAATAGATTCCTGTTCCCATAGTGTACCACGCTGTCGTGATAGCAGCTAGGAGCAAATCCCAATTCGGATGAGAGGTGTGGTATACATTCTTCTCCAAGACGCCTCAAACTGTAAAGTCCAAAGGGTTGAGGTCAGAGCTGGAGGAGGGCCACATGGAGGCAGGCCAGAATTAAGATGTATCGTTGCTTACTGTAAGATTTCAAATTTTGGCAGTAATAGATTCGACACCCCGGTGAACAGATTGGCTACTCGTGACGATGGAGGTGGTGTCCATGACGTACAACACTGTCATGACGACATCTCAGAACGATTCCAAATTTGGACGAGAGTTGTGGCAAACATTCTTCTCCAAGATACACGAAACTGGAGGGGAGCAGGGGGCTCAGGGTAGGGCTGGAGGAGAGCCACAATGAGGCAGACCAAAACTCTGGTATATTGATCTTGCAGAAGTTTTGGTTCTTCTTGTGTGTATGGAGATTTTATGGACTTCCCGATGATGTAAGCTGTTTGGATGGATATGCCAAGGGTCTCTTCAGCCTTCTTAGGTCTGACACAAAAGAGATCGCACACGTGTTTCCTTTTTTGTTGCTGCCCCGACAATTTTACACTTAGAGATAAGGAATTGAATCAAAACTTGTTTATTTTTGCTTTAGTATTTGTTTGGGTGTATAATGAAACCTTAAAATCAAACATAGTGGGATTTAAATGCTACTGCAATATTTGGGTACCCACTTTGTAGTCTCTATGTCACCGTTTTTTTTAAGTTGGAAAAATAAAGGAACCCATGTTGTGGGAATAAGTCGTTCGATCTGTAAATAAAACGATTTGGAGTTTGCAAGTTAAAATATACATGCATTGTATTTACTCAATTTAATAAAATTCTGAGTATTTGTGATGAAAATGTTTAGGCAAATTGATGTATCTAGAATGACCCAGTTAACTTTCTTTGTCAAACATTCCCCCAATATGAAACTCATTTTGCTATTAAGCTTTTTTTTAACAAGAAAAAACATTTTTGTAATGTAATAACATATTTTTTATAAGACTTTATTTATTGTACATAGGTATGTCTACATGGACATTGCAAATGTTTACATATATAGATATTTTTAATATACACACATCCATGAAAATAATACTTCTAAATATAGGTCAACAGAGGATTCCTTAAAAAAGTAGGACTGAATTACCCGTCTCTTTATTGAATTGTTAATAAGTGAGTTCGTATAAGAAAAGCTTAATAAAAAATAATTATTTAAAAAGGGATTTTAAAATCACATTAGGGTCCATTCCGTCAAATCTCGAAAACATATTATAAGGATTTTTCTCAAATTTGAGTCAATATTTAAACTATTATTCTTCCAATTGTTCTATCAATAGATTATTCTGATTAATCCTTTGAAAGCGCTGGAAATTGCACTTGAATTAGCAAAAAAATTAGTCATAACATTGTAATAATAAATAGAAATTGATCAATTTGATTCGAAAGGCCATATTTAGTCTTATAAATCAAATATAGATTTTAAACTACAGTAAATATGCTATGGTTTCTCAACGTATAGCAACTATTTGAATGCAAAACCTACTGTTGCTCAAATTATGGGGTTATTATAAAATTATCTGTTTCAATTTTTTTTGTTTAAGATTGTTTTTATGTTCACTCGCCACATGTATGCTCTACATGGTTTAATACTTTTTTAAGCTCATATTATTATGTATTGTAAATTTATATTTTTTTAAATAATGGGAGTATTTATCAATTTAAATAATATTTTTTCCCATGTATTTGTATTTTAGAGTTCATTTGTAGGAATATCACGTAAAATGTTCACAGATTTTCAAGGATTCTGATATGTGATTAAGTGGCCAGATGTCTACCACTCATTTATGCTATGGAGGTGGAGGAATATTCCGAATGTCTGTTCATTGTATCTTTTTTGTATATGTGAGGTAAAATGTCGATAATATACAGATATCTATATTATTTGATAAAGGAACTCTACAAATTATTTATAAAAAATTATATGACAAAAACCTTTAATTAAAGTATCATTCGGTTGTAACAAATTAAAAATAAAATTAACTTATATGTACTTGGAGTTCTAAAACTTCTATGATATAGTGCTACTTTTTACGTAGGATAATTTGATAGCTGATAAAAACTACTTAATCGTATGAGTAATTAAGTATTTGAACAAATTTATATCGAATGAGTTGTACAGTTGTACATATGAAACATTGTTTAAAAAACCTGATTTCGGGAAGTTTTTGTAACTAAAACCTTTTCAGAATTTAAAACAAAATATTCAAAATACAATAACATTTTTCATAACTTAATACAACCTAATATTTTATATCTGGTATCTGCCTTGTCTTTTGTGCAGACAAGGTTTTTGTTCATGCTGATATATTGGCCATCTCTCTGATATTGGATGATTTTCCATGTTCCTAAGCCTATAGTAATATGTTGGCATTTGAAGATTGTACATTTTATAGATGAGATAACTTTCCTTGAGTACGAAAGAATGATGCTTCTTTTTAAGGTTTTATCCAACGTTCATGAAAGGTTGAGTTATATCCAAAAAGTACAGCTGGAATTTAGTTGCAGTTGTTTTACAACAGTGGTTCTTAATTAGGAGGCGTGGTACTTGGTACTACCTTGAAGGAATAATTAAGTTTCGTATAAAACCCCATTCACGAATATGCACTTAAGACTAAGTTTATATTTTCTATTTTAAAAAATTATTCAAAAGTGTCAATTTGGTTATGTTACTGAAAGTAATTAAAAAACTTGTAAAAGAAAGGATACCCTTTCTAAAATGTTAAACAATTCATTCTAAACGAGTTCAAAGGATATTTGTGCTGAATCATCTAGAAATGATGCTTGAGTAAAAATCAAGTTATTGAAAAATTCCCCTTTTATTTATTTAATTAATAAATATTAACAGACAAATAGTTTATCGACATATTTGTTCCATTATTGAATTATGCTCAAATTTGAGTGATGGGATGCGATACTCCAGAACATTAGCTATAATTTTGAGCCTTCCATTAATTAATTTGACTCCAATTGGCCTCGTTATGACATTTTGAATATAATTGGTCTTATTCATAGTCTCAAATACTTGTTAATATTTATTAAAACAGAGTTGCATAAAAATAAAGTGAGTTGATCCGATCTAGCTTTACTCCCAGAGGAATTATAATTATCTCTGTAGTATACACTATTAATAGTATTACTATTATTTATACGATTAAACACTATTATTATTAAGTTTCCAAACGTTCTAAATTATTTCCAACAACATTTTTACCACTACTTATTTCGATATTGGACCTTTTCATCATGACGTTACACTTCGTCGCGTAGACAAGGAAGATCAAGAGATTATTTCCCCATTTTTTAAAAATGGGATGCAATTTCTAATTAGGGCTTCAAGAATCCTGTGAAAAAAACATTTTGTTGTGATCAGCCCTTAGAAATGCTGACAATTTCCAAAGATTATCTCCAACTGGGTGTTCTTGAACATTTTTATTGAATGAGTGAAGAAGAAATCAGAATGCAGCTCTTTGGTGAAGGAAAGAATCTCAAGCATATGTGCCAATCATTTTTTCTTTTTTGATGTGAATGTCCAAAAGTACCCTTTGTCGTTTACATACTCATTATCTGGAAAATGACCTTCCTTTGTGGACAAATAGATCTATTGAGAATCCATCAAACAACCCTTGAAATATGAGCGACGGGAAGGTATAAAAATATTTCTTGAAAACCTTATGATGAGCATGGCCTTTTTATTCCTCGAAAGTTACCTTCTGATTCAGACTTCAAAGCTGTTGGTTTTCCAAGTCATTGGATTAAATTGATCCTATACCAGAAATTTCTTCAATCATGCCAGAATTTTTGTTATGTAAGATATTGTTGAAAAAATATATTTATAAAGTAGTGGAAGAAAGTATGTCCCCAAATAGGAGCTATGCGATGGCGGAGTGATGTTTGCCATATATTTTAAGATCATTCGGAAACTTTAGCCGCCTTGTTTAGGTGGTCCATCTTAAAAGAAAAATCCTGCAGACAATTAGACATTAAGAATTGATAATTCCACTTCATTCCGTGTTGACAGTACTGTATAAATTATACAGTATAATTTATATCATACAGGAGTGCAAAAAAAACCTTCCGTCAAAAATTCAAATTTAATATAATGAATACAGAATTATCCTGCATTGAAGGCATCAAGGAAATTATGAATGCAGAAAAATCCACTCAGCTGCTTGAATAAACACTTATTAGATGCTTAGAACTAAGGAATCACTGTCCTCCTCATCCTCCAATGAGCAATTTGTGGTATAAATCCTAACTCTATTTGATATTCCTCTGAATGATTATACAATAATATTTTTCAGAGGATAGAGCTGAATTTGAAATGAAGGGATTCAGAAGGTTCATTGGAAGTGTTGGAGGGCATTTGGGAAAGAGGGACGAAGAGTCAATACTTTTTATAATATTATTTGTTCTTCAAGTTGTGAGTTGAAGTATACAATCGTCAAAATAGCTTTTCACTCTTCAATATCAACTACAGAACTCAAATGATATAAACAGGATGAGTTCTTTCAAAAAAAAATCTTCATTAATAAATCCTAGCATCAACTTGCAAAGATAGTATAATTTCGTTATCAAAAATTATCGTCAAATAAAGTAAAATATAATTTGGAATTTCTTCATTATATATTTGCAAATATCATGCCCTAATGATATTGCTAATTTAATATTTGATTTAGTTATCGATATCAATGTTGTAGGGTCTGTTAGAGTTAAATACATACCAAAAAGCAAAAACTTATGAAAAGTAAAGTTTTATTGTAGAAAATATTGCTAATGTAATTATTAGTCCTTGCAATATGGTTAAAAATAATAGAATTAAATTACTAGCAGTAACTTTTAGAATTTCATTTACACCGTTTAGAACATTTCTTAAAAACTTTTTTAACAACTTTAGCACAATTATATTGCAACTGAAGCTATGTTAATAATTTAGTCATTATCTTACTCATATGGTACACTCCTATTGATTCGAAAAAGGGTTTTTAGGAGGCTAAGTAAAACTCAATAAAATGAACGAAAACGAAATCTGTAAAACAAAATAACTTATAATTACGGAAAAAAGTTAAAAAATAACTGTTTTAAGACTTGAAAAAGAAAAACGGTTCTGCTTGTTCTTTTTTGTTTATTCTTTAATAGACCATTGAGGTGTTAACAACTCTGTCTGAATGATGAATCCCCGCCTAATTTTGTTGTAATAAAAAAAAAAGCATTTTAAAATACGAATATATATGCTTAAATATAATTTTAACATGTTTTTCCTGCACTAAAGGTATATTAACATAAATGTAGAAGGTTCTCAATCTTGTTCTTACATTCTCATCGCACTCTTGGAAATTTCCAGTCCTACTAATAAGTAAGAATGCCATTTTGGTAAAGAAAAACTAAGTAGAATGATTAAAATAGGAAAAACGATTGTTGCACATCCTCTTTTTTTTCTCGTTATTTATTAGGTCTTCAAAGAGATAACTTTGACCTCTTAAGTCAGCATTCTAACTCAATTCTGGTGTAAATTGTTTTAAAAATGCACAACAAGATAAATTATATGAATTTAAATATTATTACAATATTTCTCTAAACTAATGCTGTTTTCATGTTGAAAGTTATCTGCTGTATAGCAATAATTCATTTTCTATCCCCAAAATCATATAAAAGGTAGCTGATAATAACAAGGTTCTTAATATAGTAATACCTTATGTCTAGATCCAAACTTCTTCTCACACTCATTTTTCTTTACAAAAATGACATCCTTATTATAAGAAATGTTAATATTGATGAAATTGTGGTGAGCGTAAAAAACATGGAGGAGAAAATTTATTAGAAACTAGGGTAACTTTTATAGTGGACATATAGTAATAAAGACAACTAAAAACCATAGTACATTTTGCTCGCTGGTAATTTAAACCTTTCAAAATAGGGAGAAATATTTAATAAGAGCATTCATAGTTTGCTCTTAACAAAATTAATATTTTTTTAAATTTGCGTTCAACCCAATTTAGCCAACATTCCCATCCCTATTTATTATTTTATTGTTTAATTCTTATTATAAGAAAAAAAATTTATAATGAAAAGAAACTAGCCAATAAAATAACTCATTGAAATAAATGGACACAATATGATACATAAAAACTTGGCTAAAACGATCAAGCGACAATGATTTATAAATATCTCCCTTGCAATTGGATATCAATAAACCTATAAAAAAACTTACAGGCAATAATTATTAGGAAAATAATAAAAATAATTGTCTACAAACAAACATTAGCTATAAGTTTTCCCAATAAATTTATTACAATTTATACATTTTAATTGCGATACACGGTAATAAAAATAAAAATACAGAAATTGAAAGCCCTAATCGCTACTTCTACCAATGGAAACAATAACCACATTAAATAAAAACATATACAAATTACAAGAATAACTTTGCCAATTATTTTATTATTTGAGTATAATTCTATTAGGATGATTTCTGTCTATTAAATTCACTTTAAATAGAAAAGATATGTAATATATGTGTGTACAAATATGGCGTAGAGTCTTTTACGTGGTTGTGTGACTATTTATGGGGTCGATCATTATGGCTTGGCGCCATCGTAATATATATTTTTCTATATGTAAAAGGAACAAAACGTTTTTTTCATTTGTTTAAATATATTACTGCGTGAATGTGTTGATGCTTAAATAATTTTTTTTTTTGTTGTGATACTTCTGCGGTTTGTTTGATTATTATGTATCATTATTAATTTTGTAAGTTACTAGGAGTAAAACAAAGGTAAGATGAATTTTCTTATCATGTTCCTGCTAACATATTTTTTTTCGAGAAAATGTATTTTTTATTAACAATTTTTTTAAATTATGATTTTGATGGTTCATGACGTTACATAAAGGGGTTTTCATTAGGGACACTTCAATTTTTTTTCTGTTAGGAATAAAAACGACGCCATATTTATTTATTCGACAATTATAAAATTTATTAACATATATTTCATCTTGGAGCGACATACACTTGATCAGCAATTGCAAATTATCCAAATTTATTATTAAAATATCCGTTAAAATATATTTAAATGACTGATCACAAATTTCTGATTTGTTCAATGAAGAATCTTTGTTTATTTCAAAAAACATTTATTTATTTTGTAAAAATCGTACATTTTTTTTAAAAATCGAGATTTAAAAGTTTTGGTTGGAAATTGATAACTTTTTAAATTTAAAGTAATTGACTCTCTTTTTTTTGCTGATATTTATTAAAAATGAATTATTTTTTCAAAAAATACGAGGGTTTACCACTTTTTCGAGGATGTATAAGACTGTTGCTAAGTCATGAACATGAAAATTGCATTTCTTTCAGTCAAAGGAATCATATGTTTCCATATCGCATCCGTGAATTATTTGATTAAAAAAATTGCCTAACTCATCAAATTAATGATTACAATTTTCATGTATCAAATCTGATACATATATCTTTATATGATTAGGGAATAGTTTTTCCACTTATTTTGATATTTCCATGTCCTATCCAGATTCTACATTTAATATTATACAGAGTGCATATAAATTATTATTGTCCCATCAATTTTTAGCCCCTTCTTCTCGATTTCTATGCATTTTTGAGGTTTCGCAGAAAAAAATTAAACTTGTTCACGGTTTATTATAATTAAAAAAACTTTGATTATTGGATGACAAAGGATGACATAGTGCATACATTCTTTATATATGCCTCCGCAACGAAATGGAACGGACGTTATGTGTTTACCTCTGTTTGTTTGTTAGTTAGTTACCGGGATTACAGCAAAAGTTACACATCGATTTAATCTGTCTTGGTACCAAGATAATATATCGTTACAGTGTGAAGCCATTACATTCTGAGATGTCAAGGTTAAAGATCCAGGTGTATAAGCTACCATTGGAACAAATTGCGATGCATTTGTTTTAGGCGGAGAATTTGGGATTTACCAAGTGTTCATTTTAGTTTTACTAGTAATCCCATGGACAACAAATATGATTAATGAAACAATTTATTATAATTGTTATTCCAGATCAGAAATAATCCGATTTTGATGTGAGATTATAAAATTATAACTGAATCCATCCCTAATTGAAATTAAGTTTAAATTTTTCATAAAAATAATTAACTTAAAATAATATCTTGAAGTTTCTTAACTCTCAAAAATATTATCTCAGAGTCATAGAGAACCTACAAGTTGTGAAAAAGAATAAAATATTTTTTTAATCGAATCTATTATGTAACAAGTTCAATTACTTTCTTTTCAAAAAATAGTTTTATAGTTGTTCTCAAATGTTTGATGGATTTGTAGGGGGAAAAAACTATTTTAGACTCAATTTTCCATAACGGGTTTGAGTTTAATAATAGAACGAAGAGGATAAAACAATGGAAATAAGTTAATTTGTCGACAAATTATTTTGAAATTTAAAAAAAGAGCTGGATAAATATATGTGTTTTATTTTTAACATTAATAGTAACCAGGATTGTAGCAAAAACTTCTATTAGATTTTAATCTAACTTTGTACGAGTATTATATATGATCACAGTTAGAGCTCATTAAATTTTGAGAGTTCAAGGTCAAATTTTGAGGTCATGCTAAAACAAAAAAGGAGGACATTGAGAAACATAACTAAAATTGATTTTAGAGAGAGGATTTGTGCTTAACCAAGTTTTTTATAATTTTCTATTTATATCTCTTTTTTTCTTCTCTATCTTTTCTAACTGGGGCGTGGCAATACATATGGACTTTTATTATAAGATCAATTCAAAAATGAGTTTCATACTTGAAATATTGTCGTTGCCTTCTCACAAATTGACAACGATATAGAGCGTTTTTGGAGAGGCTCTTTTAAAAAAATTAAAGTTTGTACTTTCAGCTATCCAATTAGATACTTTTAAACTTTTTGAATCTATTCGTCTTGAAGCTATGAGCCTCTGAATCAAAAGCCCCTTTTTCCACTTAAAACAAAGATAAATCGATTTAAAAGTTTGATGCAGACATTTTAAAAATGGTTCTAAAATATTTTCATTATTCAGCTATAGAATATATTTACATAATTTATCCCTTTCTTCGACACAGAGGCCTTAAAACAGCTTTGAACCTTAAAAATAGCCTAAAACTATAAACAATGGATGGCTTTTATCTAAGGGCCACGAGGCTGTGAGAGAAAAAATAAGGCCATATTTGGATTCAGGAGATCAAATTGTACTAAGTTGAATATATGCTGTTTTTGTGCTACAAAAAAAGGTGTGATTTTGTTAGAAAGTGTAACGAACATAATTTAAGTTTTGTATTAGTTAATCCTCCTCGATTTCTAAATTTAATGGTTTTAGCTGTTAAGGAGCATTATGATCATCTTTTTTTCAGATATGCCCCTCTCAAATTTATATTTTTTTTATTACATTCACTCCGGTTTAATTTGTTTGCTCCCATGACTTTGATAATTTTCACGTCTTGAAGCAAATGACATTGAAAATATATACGGTTGAAAGGCTGGGATTTCAATCTATGTAAAGCCATAATTAAATTTCAATGTTATTATATTAAACATGTTATGTTTATGTTAAAGTATATAATAACACGTAGGAGTAAAACTATGTTTTTATAGCACTTTGAATTCAGTACATGATCCAAAAATTCCTTAACCATTTAAAATAAATAAATAGAGACATATGAAACCCCAGGTAACATTTTAAATTATCAGTATATTTCGATATATATACCACTTGCGTCATATTTAAGTTAGCACTGAAGTAAGTTTTTAAATTTTTTTAAAAACTATTATGTGAAGATAGTCAGACCAAAATGAGGTTTATTTCTCTTGAATTATAACTGAAGTCAATATTTTTATTCAGTATGGCCTCCCTCAGCATCAAGGATCCCCTTTCTTCTTGAATGCAGCACAAACCTAACTGATGTAGTCTTCTAATACAGAGCCCATGCATCCAAATGGCGGGCTACCAACATCTCACAGACCTGTGAGGCTTGTTCCATACAGCTCTTAAGAATTTTGCAGTAGCTAGGAGGCTATATCTTCTTGGACACTTTCAAAAGTAGCGTGACCTTTGACAACCTCTTTTTTTTTGTGGCCGTCGTAATAAGCTGTTTCTTACTCCTTGATCTTAATTTTACTCGCTTGTCATCTGTAATGATAATTCGTAGCGTAACCTTACATTCATCTTTTTCCCATACCCCGAAATGTCTAGCAATTTCTAGCAAGGACGTTTCTGACACGCATAATTATGGCCTTTATTATTACTGTTCGTTTTCTATTACTATTAAATAGTTTGGCTGATTTTGCAGACATTAACAATTTCAGTTGAGGTCTTCTTGCGCACGAACATTTCCAGCACAAGAATTCTTGGGACTTCCATTTTGTCGTATTTGAAGAAACGTCCAATGTTTATTTAAAAAAACCCAATTCAAATCATTATTAGAATACAACGCAACCTACATTTTTAAAACATTGTTATCAAAACTTGATCTAGGAGTCTTTCTTTAAGTGTAAACTTAAGTATGACGCATAAGGTATAAAGTATATATGGAAGAGGCTCCAAGGAAAAAGGAGACAAGAGGGTTGAAATGTTAATTAAACATATAAGTAAATTATGTTTACTCATTAACACATAATATTTGAACAAAAAATTACCCAGGAGGATGTTTACGTTGAGTGTAAGGACAATAATACTATTATCTAATTTTTGTTTATATAAATGTCCTAAAAATGAATGGAGTCAAATGATGACAATTTTAATAATATCAGAATCAAAAGTAATATTTTTTTTCTATTGATTTGTTTATCGCCTCTTTCCTAAGGGTCTCCTAAGTTGATATATTGATTGATCTGTTAGTCAATGTCTAATATATACTAATCTTCATAATAAGGAAATGAAACCTTTTATCACATAAAACATTTTTTTTTTCAATCAAACATTATTCAAAGCACCTGCTTAATATAAAAGTATGGGTACTTGGATCTTTTGATGTATACCTATTATTTACCTATATACTTACTCGTATATGTATGTATGAAGTGGGTAAAATATCCTTAAAGAATTTCTTTAAGAATCAATTCTAATATGAGGTATTTTGACAGATTTTTGATTGACTTAAAAAATAGAAAAGGATGTGTATACAATACAAATATATTTACGGAAAAATAAATCTTGCAAATAATTGGCTTTTAAAGAATAAAAATAGGATGTCTTTGTACATACATACATAAGCACTATATCTTCCCAAAAAATAAATGGATAAAGAGATAATAAACATTTCTTCCGTTCACATTTCAATTTTTATTGTCGCTTTTTGGGGATTTGTGAATAATTCCGTAAAATTGTTTTATCACCCATTTCCTTCTATACATGTGTATATCCATTAAATCTTACTTCACAAGAATACAATTGTACATTTGTTTGTATGAACATTTTTTACATACACTTGAGTACAGAGAAAACGGTACGTCCACATGATAAAAAAATTAAACCTCAAACCATATTCAATTCATTTGTAGGTAATAGTACTTTTATTTCTGATGGGGTTGAAATGAACATTTTTATATAGAATTCTTTTATGTATAGAAATATTCTCAAGACGAAGAAGCTTGTTTTAAAATATAATTACTTCCAAAATTTACTTGGTATTATGTTATCTCTACCATAAACAAGGTACATTTTAAATCACATAAATTCTTTATTTTGAAAAGGGGCATTGTTGAGTTTTATAGATTATAAGTTATTAAGTTCTTCAAAATAAACAATCTATCAGGTATTACGTATATATAGAGTTTGTGGGGTAAAGTTGTGGGCTTTTTGATAACAAACAAATAGGATAAACTTTCGCGGAAACGAAATTGAGTAAAACATTTGGGTTTTATCACATACTCTGTTGTCGATATATCTTTCAATTTTTTCTAATGATTTCCTTTGCCTGGTACCATGGCCTCCAAACTGGGCTTAAAGGCACCACAACACTTATTTATGAAGGATTCGGATATGGCCTCCCACTGCTGCTCAACGGAGGCGTTGAGGTCATCCACATTTCAATGAAGGATAGCACAAGCTTTCTCCACGAATACACTCTAAATGACATTGTCGAGAAAAGGACACTCTGGGAGACTGGTGGTCAAACCCACGTTTATCTATTAACAAAGTCAACAATTTTTGGCCTTTCTTGAACCGGTTGGCCTAAGTTGCTGTTGAAAGCAATTGTCAATGTAGTCTTACATATGAGGCCTTCCCTAAATTCTTCACTGTCCAATAACTAATATTGATTGCCTTGGCATGCAGCCTCATCGATTTGGACGTACTTCTGATGATTGTAGTGTCCACATCCTTAAGGATCCCGATTTTCGGACTTGTACCACTGTTCTGAACTGGAGACTGGTATACACAGGCAGAAAAATATCGTGTTCGAGACAACTGCCACAAGCCAATACTATTGTATTACATAACAGTTTATTTACCTATTGCAGCAGAAACATTTTAGTGCTGATTTCAACTATCAATCACTGGATCAATTTATTTAAGCTTGAAGGTAATTGAGTGTAAGGGTTTAAGCTTGTTTGTTAATTATGTACCTTAAATTTTTATTTGATCATTTTACTCAAAATATGGAAAGTCTTGATTTCATTGTCATTTCAAGAAGTCGATTTCCTTTAAATTTATATTAATAGATATGGTTAGATGTCTATATATTAAAATATTTCCGACCATTGAGAACATCTACAAATATCAGTATAAATAAATTAATACATAAAATGAAGAAACTTTATATTAGTTTAAAGACAAAAAATCCTAGAGATATACTAAATATTAATTTGAATATAATTGTAAAAGTCATTGCTTGTCCCCAAATAACCAAAAGGTTATTTTAAAAGAGGACATATGTCTTTGGATTTAGAGATTTTGATGTGATCAGAAGATTATTATATTTAAGCAAAATAAGTTCAGAACTGTATTAAATAGATTTCTTAGACAAAATAATTAGATTATTATTATATACAATTTCAAAGGCCTTGAACAGAGATTGACTTTTTGTAATTTTATTATATATTTTTAGATTATGCGCAGCTTTGACATATCAAACAGTTGTTTTTTTGTACATCTCCGAAACTTGGGCCGCTGTACAAAGAATGACATGGGATGTATTTGATTTTATGTAAAAAATATATATCGTGAGACAAAATGAATGGAAAATATTTTTTTTCAAGGGGATATAAAATCCCAGGGACTTCGAAATGGCAGCAATAAATAGAAATATTTAGAAAAATACTTTTTATGAACTGAACTTCACTCCTAACTCCCTGTTAAATAATAGAAGATATCGGTTTCCTATTACAAAATCGGGTAGACATCATTTACATCGAGAGCCCTGGCACTTAAAGATGAGGATTTTGCCTTCATATGCTGATGTATCGAACAATATATGTCAAAATTTCGTAAGAAAATTGAAACTGCTGGAGTCTTGGCCAAACACCATAGAGAATTCTTGGTGTGGAGTTGCTGAAATTAAAATATGATCGTCTCAATTCCAGATTTCCATAGACTGTATTGTTTTCTTCGATCACAGTAAAGATTGTGGATTTTTTTTATAATGCCTTGCTTTTGTTGAGTGCTCTTTGGTTTTCCGTTTTACTTGAATTTGTTTCTCTAAATGTGGAGCGGGTAAAACATTAATACCTGAGAGGCAATAACTTACTTTGTCAGGCCTACAATGTAAAGACTAAAAAGCTCTGAAGATAGGGCAAAATATGTCGCTCTTTTGAGCGCCAAGATATTATTGACAAAATATTGGAATGTGGAGAACCAATTCTTAGAGAGAACATGAGAGGAATAGTTTTGTGGATGGAATGGGTAGTGAATCCTGGGATCATGCTATTGATATCATCTAATATAAATGGTCCGATTCAACTAGATACATAATTAGCATAAAAACAGTTATTTGGAGGTATGAAGGCTTTCGTCGAGGAAACCAATGAATTGATTATTATGTTTAATATTATTCAGCGTGGGATTGTATTTTGTGATAACTTGATTGTTGGAATGTTTAACTGTTTTTAGGTGTAGGTATTGAAGAGGAAGTCTAATTTTCAGTTAAAATGCTTAATTATGTTATTACAACGCAATTCCTCCTAGGAATTGTATGATGTATGAAATGAATAAAGATAAAATATAAAAAAATCGATCTTACTTATCACTCTAAAAATTGTACATCCTCGTACCAATCCAAAATTTGGAAGAAATTGATCTTGTGTGTAACCTTTGACATTTAATATGATCTTAAAATTATACTTTATTAAGTAAAAATATTATTAAGCTATTGCCTCAAGTATAAAAGAGCTTTAATAATCACGCAAGTTTTTTCTGATAACTTTGAAAATAGAGTAAAAAATACCTAATTCAATTTCGAGAAAATAATTTTCAGAGTACAGTGGTGTTTTGCAGGCGATTTCAATTTTTTATCACGAAAATATTGGGATAAATATTTCGGTTGTTCTGTTTGTTATTTATAATATATACATATAATTTTACCTAGATAAAAGAAGAGTCGAAAACCTCGGGGGACCATGTGCTAGATATGAAGTAGAGGTTGTACATATTTATATTAATTATATTTGTTTGTAATTGTTGTTATTATTATTATTAAATCATTATAGATTATAGATATAGTTGAATAATAGCTAAATTCGGTTACAAGAATGTATTCAACTATTCTTAAAATAGATAAATACCTAAAGTCCGGCCGTTTCGAAGTTAATCTCAGGTCCTCAAGTGTTGAGGAGGAATGGACGCATTGGCTAATAATATTTGAAAGCTTTTTAAAGCAAATATGTGATAAAATACAGATGGACAAATAGAACTTGAAGTTCTGAATAATTACATGAGTTATAAAGTATTTTCGTATACATCAGAAATAGCAACGTATGAAGAAGCTATTGCAACATTAGAATCAATTTATGTAAAGAAGAAGAATGAAATTTGTGCAAGGTACTAATTAGCCACACCAAGACAAAAACCGGGTGAACAACTGTATAATTTTCTACAAGCCCTCAAACTTCTATGCAAAGATTGCAAATTCATGTCTGTAAGTGCTGAAGAAGCAAAAAAACAGTACATAATAGATGCTTTCAAAAATAGACTTTGTTTTTCACACATAAGACAAAGGATTTTGAAAAATGAAACACGTAGCTTGCAAGAACCATATGAGCAAGCCACATCTCTGGAGAGTTGTTTTTTCTGTGGGTACATTAAACATTCTCATGAAGAATGCCCAGCAAGAAATGCAGTATGCAAAACTGTAATAAAAGAGGCCATTATTCAAATACTACCAAGATATGAGAAAAGTTGTACAAAAAGAGAAATTGCACATTTAAAAAAAAAACAAAAAACACTCCATCTCCTTCTCATAAAAATAATTCACTGAAGTGTAGAGGGCATATGTATGTAAAATCTAAAAAAATCGCCTAGATCTTCGAATAAGTATGGTCGAGTAAATAGTAAAACATAACAGTTTTAAGATTTAAAAAAAACACAATCTTTTTTTTTCTTTTCATTCTTCTTCTTCTAACATGACTGTCTATACTGATTTTTTCTCTCACTTTATAGACCTTTTTGGCCTGCCAGTGGGGATGCATCATTCACCTCCACTACATCAAAACGAGATCGTTCGAACCACTGTTGTGCAACACGACCCAAATGAGTATCGGCACTGTATACTTCAAAAAATTTCATAGTCACATTCAACGCGTTTTTCCTTTCAGACAGTAAAAATGTAAAATATGGCGAATTTCTTCACTTTAGACCTTCATACTCGACGCACGATAATTCACGATTGAACTGATCAAGCACAATCTTGTATAAAAAGCGTTTTTAGTATACACTCACACCTTTACAAAATCTTATGCGAATATAAGAAATTACTATTTTCCCAATCTATTATGTATTTAGAGCATACAAGAAAGCTTTGCTCACTCTTCTCATTACTGAGTTTAAGATCTGAAATCTATCGAGTGGTACTATTTTACAGATGATATGTTTGCTAAATGAGTGCATCGTTTACATTTTTATCAAATAATTAAATCTCTTATTCGTTATCATACATTTGTAGGTATTTATGATGATTGCTTATGTATGAAAGTAAGTATTACTCTGTTTCATTCAAGAATGAAATGGAAAAAACATTTGTTTCTGCAAAACTTGAATCTCGAGTATGTAATGGATGTGAAAATGGTTGAAATTGTAATGAGTGTAAAAACTACGCTTGAGATAACTTTGATAAAATATACGGTATGATGAAAAAATAAAAACCAGCAAGTGATATGGTAACAATTTATTGTTCAAAGCTGTCACCTTTATAATTGTATTCTTATTACCTAATCACTAGTGTATTCTCTCATGAAGACGGGGAGTGACAATGAGGATTTGTTATGTAGTTACGAGAGTAAGTCTTTTTTGCACTCAGTACGTTATGTTTTTGGTCAACAATGAATAAAAGTAGCACCCACTTTGAAATGAGCTTTCTCATGGACAAATGTTCATACAATATAAAGACAAAACGTTCTTATGATATATTTACGATGTCAACAGACTCACTCAACGTCACTTTCCAATCATTCAAAACTAAGCTTTGTTAACCCCCACATTTGGACGTCCACTGCGTTATGCCTCATTCGTGTCTCAAAATGTCAAAGTCTTCGTGTCGAAGTCAACAAACCAACATTTAATTGTTGTTTCTGATAAAGCAGAGTCTATATAACACTTTTCCACCTATTGATTAGCTTAAACACAATTTTTTCCATGAAAAAGCAGTGTAAAGTTAAAACATAAAAGTGTTTTTGATCAATTATTATGGAAGAAAAATCTACATCATACCTAGCATAAGAACTCAAAAACTAAGGAACAGATTGTCATGGATTTTTTGACTGTTGTCTTTTAATCGTTGGTACAAACTAAAAATGAAGTGAATTAAAAAAGTTGTGTCATCTATATATGAAGCTTAGGACTTTTCAGCATATGTGCAATGTCTTTAGTTGTGTTTTAATTTTAACATAATAGCACAAAGTCAAACTCATTAAAAGACAAATAAATGAGCATTTTAGGTCTATGAAAATACATCAATTATGTAAAGGCATGGAGAAACTCTGAAGAGAGGACAATTTTATTTCTTGAGCAATACAGTTATTTGTTTTTCACATGAGTGTCACTAAAACTTTCTTTATTAAATCCATCCAAAAAAAACTATTTATGAAAATAAAGAAACAAATTATACTTAAATATTTGGTCAGGTTTTATTTCTTACACAATTTGATAATTATACAGGAGTCAGCACTAAAGATTGAACATTTAAAATCAAAATTTATCAGATCCACAAGTAAAGTATGGACTATATATTTGGTATTATAAAAACTGACGAATTTCATTTCGTATATCTGTCATTTACATAAATGTATGCCTAAGCTTCAAGCAGATAATCTTAGTAAAATATGGCTAAAGATTGGATTGTGTCTGTGAGATGGCTGATTTGAGCATGGTCTTAGATGTAAAATTAATCCCATAGAGCATATTTCTGAAGTTCCCAGAGACAACATAGTCAAATAGAGGCAAATTTGGATTTTATGGAGGGCAATAATATGTAGTAAATAAAGCTGAGGCATTGCCCTTGATAACATTTTGGATGATGTTGGATATGTGTGGCCTAGTCTTATCTGTTGCCAGATCCAAGAAATCCCCTTATGGTCATAAGCCCATAGAAAAACTTATTTTCAAGGCTCTGTCCATACTTTGAATTGTCCATCCACTCTGCATGTAAGAGACTGTCATTTTTCTAAAACTGCTGGGTCAACAGCCCCTACATGCTCAATTGGGGACGTCGGCCATACCCCCTTACTAGCTGAGACTGTGGTTTTTCGCTATCATCCTAGTTCGTTTGTTCTCTCACAAAATATTCCTGGCATAGGCTTCAAGTGTAAGAAGTGCAACACTTTTTACTTTTTTTAAGCCGTTTTAATAGGACATTTATTTTGCTTGTTTATTTTGCGATACATAATTGGCAAGATTGGCATCAAATTGTAATAGTATACACATATTTAGAAAATTGTTTAAGAAAGCTGATTGTTTGGGAAGGTTCATACATACTGTCTTTATAATCTGTTTTCAATCATTCAGGTAAGCTATTTTATAAAAATATTTAATTGTAAACTTTTGAGTAATCAGAGTTTTAGTATTCCAATAAGATATTTATCCCTCTAACAAATATTAACTAAGTTTGTTATTAGTAAACTCATGATTTGAAATAATTACAATATCTATATAGTGTGACTAAGAAAATCATGAAACTTTCAGAATAGATAAATATTTGTCTAGTATGGCAAATTTTGAGCAACGTGTTCATTTAATTTGGATTTTAAATTGTCGTAGATTTACTAGGCTTAACTTAACATGGAATTATTTTTTAGGGTTGTTCATCCAAACCTAAAAGTACACATGGATTTATAGATATTAAACTTTTTATGTTTCTAGATTGATTATTTTTTGCTAATTATTGTTTAAATTTTAATTTGTATGTTTTCAATTAGAACCTATAGGTTTAGAGTTACTAGTGGTAATTGTAAAAAAAATAAGATTTTATACGACAAAAAATTCAAATATGTCAAATCTTAAGAACTAAACTATTTTGCGCATTAAATTTTCTTGTGAATATGATTATTTTTAAATGAAAATGAGACAGATATAATGAGATTAATAAAAAGATGATATATTTATTGTTGATATATTTAAAAAAAAGTTTATGTATAAAAAGTTAACATAGTTTAATGATAAATTATAGGATTAAGATATTTAAGAAAATTAATTACTTTTAATATATTATAGGACAATATCAATCTATTTCAGACAGAGACTCTTCATTGTTACATCCTCTAGTATAAATAAACTTTTAAATAATAGTTAAGAAAGAAATATATATCTTATTTCATTAAAATTCATTTCTACAAAAAAATTACAAATATAGTTAGTAAGACCTATCTCGTATAATTTTTTTTGAAAAATTCAGTTCAAGCCCTTTAAAAACTTGGTTCTATAATCAAAACTACGACTAAAACAACTAAAGTTAAACTTTGCTTAGTCTACATAAAAAAATCTTAAACAAAAATCAGGAAAAGGTAAAACTACCTGGTAATGAATTTTATTTTATGTATACATACTACACCTATTTCACCGCATAATTTGTGTTTGTAAAATACTTTCTATTTAAATTTAAGAGATGATTTCACATACTTAAAGATTTTAAATATAGTTTAAATCTTTATTTAACTTATATGAAAATAGAAATTGTCTAAGAGTAAAATTAAAATCTATTCCTAAATTTGATTAAAAAAAAATCTAGTCTACCTTTATATTGAAGACCAAACTATCCTTTTCTTTAACAAAAACTACAAAAATATTTTTTCTTCACTGCCTTGATCCCATAAAGCGAAATACCTTTAACAATAAATGTTTTCAAATGAATTCTTGAATGTAAACATCTGATTTATGAGCTGTTGAATGGAGACTGGACATGAGGGGGTATCACGGAGCCAAAAATTGAGCTATGACGCATTCTGACCCCTCAAAAGTTGCAAAGGGTATATAAAAATCCGTTTTACTAAAAAATATCCCGGATAAAAAAAATATCTCCCCCATTTTGTCCAGAAAGATTTCTGTATGAAGTAAAAAAAAAAATTATAAAATAAACTATTTATTCTTATTTATAGAAAAGCTTTATGTGCTTTAAAAAATGATACTCCACGATTTGAAATTTTTTCTTAAAATTAAATCCTTTACGTCTGCAATGAAATAAAAGTTGTACACCCCCGGATTTAGTATGATAATAGACGAAAAAGATTAAAATTACTTATGAAAAGGAGAAGATTCTGCTAATATCTTATTTATTTTATTCTTTATAAGTTAGTATATAATAATGTGGAAAATTATCCTTAATCTTTGCTGAATGCTATTTTTAAACATGTTATAGGTAAATATATCAAACTGGGTACTGACACTTATTTTTAAATTCCTTAATTTATCTCTTGATTTTTAAAGTTGACAAAATGTATCCATGTCTTTAGTTATATCCGTAAACCTTACAGGAAGCCTCTGAAACTAGTTTCACTGCCCTTTCTACAGATTGGGAATGACATGGATATTTCTCTAATTTCAAAGGCTCATTCTTTGCTTTCATAAGTTCTTTATCTGACCAATATTGTATAATTGGAGGGTCTGAAATTACCATCTCAGGCCAATCAATCACATTCATAAAAGATTCTCTTATGCATTGCCTATGAGGGTCATACGAATCATGTGATGTTTGCAACACAAATGTAGGAATTTGGTGTGACATTGTAAGGAGGCTTGAACTTTTCCTCCAAATAACCCTTCAATGGCGAGTGTGTCAACTTCACATAAATGAATTGACATTAAAAGAGGCATTCAAACAAACTGATGGGGGTCAGCAAGGACCTAGGGGCTCAATTGGAAAATCCATAAATGAAGACTTACAAAAAATGTCCGTTGTCCATTTCAGGCCTATTGTAGGAAAAGTTAGAAAAATTAGTAAAGATATTTTTGCAGATTTAAGTAATGACTAACGCTACCTTTACGACATTGTTTTGGCAATTCAGTCTAGAAAATTCCTCCTGGTTCCCACTTACCTCTTAAGTCACCAAGAACCTTGCACGAGGCTAGATGGCTTACCAAACCTAATCGCATTTTGCAATATTATGTATCGGAATAAAAGCCTAACAAAAATTAAATTTTTTTTTCCTTAGTAAAACGGATTTTTATTTACTTACAACTTTTGACGGGTCAGAATGCTTGATATCTCAATTTTGGGGTCCCGTGATATCCCTTACTGGACAGTGTCAACGGAAATTTTTAAATACACTGATTACTTAAAACAAGATGGATGAAAATGTGGGCATTTTGAAGCAAGTCAGGAAACCTTAAAACAAATATCAATTGATATCCTGTATCATTATTATAAAATACTTTTATATCAAGCTTTTGTTATTTTTTCCTTTGTTTTCTTAACAGCAAATTAGCTTACTTCCATGGCTAACAAATCGTGTTTGATTTCATCAAGTGGAAGAGTTATTTGTTACACGCAGAATGCATTTATTTTCCCTTCTCTAATTATTCAACCAAAGTCACTATTTAAAGCATTTAGGATTAAAATGATGGTGGTAAAACACATCCCCCCTCGTTTTTGCAATTAAAATGAGCCAAATTATTTATAAAGTTATTCCAATACTTAAAAAAAGAATGAATGAATATTCATTCATTCCACAAATTACATAGTAAAAACACAATTGAACAATAGTGGTATAGTATCTCCATCCACAGACTGCTGGTATACTATGCTGGCCAAAAAAAAAATTATGTTTGATTCTTCAGCACAAGAATTAACTTCCAGATGCATAAAAAAATGAATTCTGTAATGTCTTTGAACATGTAGTCATGGCTGGGTACAAAAGTGATAACATCGTTTACGGTGTTAGTATAAACAGTTTTAAGAATCATTGAATTGTATATGGCTCAAAACTTTCTGTTGACTTAGTGTTCATATGCTTAATAAAATACATTTGGGGATGAAATACTTTGATTTTGAAAATATTTGGTACGTAATTGTTTTATTTACTTTCATACTTGTCTTAATAAATGTTTTATTGTTTTTTGGGTGTAGGTCTTAGGTAAGATGTCTAATTCTAAGCTTTAACGCTTATTCTTGTTAATGTAACCCACTTCCCCCAAGCAATTTTTATTAGATTTATGTGACGAATTATCATGAGATATAAATCATTATTATCCGCCCGAAAAGTAGCAAATTTTTTCAGTTCCTGGACGCAAAACATTTTAAATTTGAATAAAAGAAAAACATGAAAAAACATTACTGCTTTGACTGGATGTCACTAAGTTATGCGTAAGTAAAGCTAAAATTTATATCATACTTAAAATTGGTCCACTTTAATACTGTTCATATTATTGGTCCATAAAAAACATCCAAATTTTAAAGTCCCCTCTACACGGCATCATTTTCATTTGGATTATGTAATTAAAGTACTTTGGTTGACCAATGAGTTCGTTAATTACACTTTTATTACTTCAATTACATTTTTCTGGACTGGAAAAATGTTCAAAAATAGTTTGATTGATGTTATATTAATATTGCAAATATTCTTTATTTATTTTCTAAGCGATTTTATTTAGAGAAAACAAATCTATTCAATTTAAAAAATAGACACAAAGTATCATTGGTCATTACACACACTCTTAAAAATAAAATAAAAATAAACTATTTCTGGAAATGGTTAAAAACTCAAAAAAAACATTTTAAAGTTGACTTTGGTAAGAGGAAAGACTACTGAAATATATCAATATTGATTTTTTATAAGAAAAAAAAATATTATTAAAGTTTAAGAAGATCCCTAAGGAATAGAAATATTGTTTTTGTAGAAATAATATCTCTACATATTTCCATATTTTTTATGAACACCCCATAACTGTGGCTGCCATTAAAATGGAGGAAAATGAAATTTAATATAGTTTTGTCAGTGTACCACTGTGATTGGCTTATTGCAACATCTCCAGAATATGAAAATCACATCAAGCTCGAGTGGATCATCTCCAGAATCCAATCCATTTTATATACCACGAAGTTCGATGGTGGGAAGAGTTCCAACAACAAAGTAACATGCATAAATATCGGTCTGAATTAATCTTATAATTTCCGTCTAATTAGTTATTTGTTAGAATTTCTCTTAGGAAAAGTTTTTAAATAACGCTGATACTCTTATTAATTTTTTATTATTCATATATACTTGTAAATATCTGCGAAATAGCGTAGAATCACTGATAATGATCTCAACGTCTGTTCTCTATGATGATGTCATTGAGAAAATATTCTTCCGAGGAGACGTGTTCTTAGAACGAACACAGCGTTGTACCTTTGTAAATAGTACTTGAGATACATGATTGTTTTAGAGAGATGACATTTTCCAATGATGACAGCTTCCTAGACTGAGTTTTTTTTACTTTGAGTCAATTTTGTGTTGTGAAATTTACAATTAAGTTAACGTCAAATGTCTTTAATCTAGTTTATCTCTTCGGCACATATCTTTAAAATATATCAGAAGTATTATCACCATTTATTTTTTAAGTTTTTTAGAAAGCTTAGATTATTATTACTTTTGAAATTAGTTATTTTTTTATGTACACTTTTTGGGATAATCAAGTGAAGTAAAGTGATTTTTTGATATGTATAGCAAGATAACAAAAATATTTTAAAAAATATGTCGGAATAGTAGCAAAGAGTCATCAAAATTTTACTTTGTCAAATTTTTTTAAATTCAAGATAATACACGATGATTACAGATCGATAATTAGTTTTTTGTATTCATTGTTATTTGTGATTGTGTATTTTAATCCTTTTAAAGGTTTGAGACAAGCTATGTTAAATTAAATTTATATAAAAAATGCAGCAGTACTTCTTAAAACCATATTTTCTATATAGATAAAAATCTAGCTGTTTGCGTTTCCATTGATATCCTTTGGCGTATAAAAAATTTAAAAATAATGACGTAATTCCTATCCAAACAAAACTCTTAGAACTTGGTGGTTTTTGAATCTTTAAATTTTATTTTTTCAGAAGTGAATGGTTGCATATACAATATGAGTACATATTTGAAATTAAAATAACATTTTCCAAAGAATATATTGGACTATTATACGAAAATATTATTGATCTTATATATATATTCAAAAGTTTCCTCAAACCTATGAAAAATATATAAGTATTCAAATCAAAAATTTTCATAAACTAAATATGATACAAAAAAAAACTGATATATTTTAAATTGAATTTTAAGTAAGCAAATAACCTTAAACAGGTTAAATAAAGAGTTATACTTGCATTTATAAAGTGTTCTTTACCCTTATCAATTCATTTTTGCAATTTTTTATTGGGTATATTAGATATTAAGTGAAGTAAATATATCTTAACTTTTTTTGCTTTATTTTGACAATAAAATTAACATAGTTAGGATTATCCAATTTAGATGGTACGAACGTCCATATTCCAGAACGGAATGGTTGGAACCACTACATTGCTTTTGCATTCGATAGTGTAATAGGCCTATAAACAGTGGGCCACCTGCTGCGCCTTATGCCTTGGTTGTAGTGATACTGAAGCGTGCATCTAAAGTTTTCATTTTTACTTCTATTTTAGAACGCTGTAACACACTAGTGGCTTCACTGAACACAAAACTTTTTACGTGCTTAGTGTACGGCGAACCTCTTAGCATACTTAAAATTTTTTTTGTTTTTTTTATGCAATTGTGAAATATAGCTCAGTAAAGACATCTAGCAAACCACACTCAGAACTTTTTACTTATCCTAATATATATTGAAATATATATGTACAATATATAAACGATTTGGTCCGTTTATCTCCAATATATTATAAGTATATATTTTTTAAATAAATAATAGACGTCTTTATAAAATAAGACATCTTCCATATCCATGGACAAAAATATATATATCATTCATAATAATGTACTTAGAATACCAATATTTTTTAAAAAGAAAAAATCGATTTTTCTCTACGTACATTTCATAATAATACATATATTATAATATGATATACAAATAAATAAATTCCCCATACCTCCTTATTCTTTAAAACCACAAGGAATGATAAGAATGTTTTATTATTCCAAGGCATTGAAATTCTAAGGACTTTGTGTATATACAAATAGACTATTACAGTTTGTCTCCAAGGATCGAATATATTCATACATTCAATATACATATAAATATATGAAGAGAAAATTCCTTTCTATATAACATCTCATAATAATTATATTAGAATTACTTCCAACCTTCTGATGATACCGTATTTTATTAATCATCTTGTTTACTTTGATAAATACTTATGACAAAAGGCATACATAGGTTTAGGGTTGGTGCTTGGAAAATTGCCTGAGGCGGAATATTTTTACTATAAATCTTAATTTTAGAAAGTACTTTATAAATAAACCTATTAAACTCTTAAAATTGCCTGAAATCTACAAAGTTTTTTATTACAGACATTTTCGAATATTAAAAATACATTTGCTTCACATACTTTAATACTTATAAAGCTTAATTTACAATTTTGAGTTTCTAATTTGATATTTTTCCACTCTTTGACTAGCGTTTGATAGAAAATAAAGAAGGTAGTCAAAATTAATTTTTATCTATACCCATTGATAGAAAGAAATTCATTTTTATTTTCGGTGACAAATTTATTAAGGAGACACGTTTCAATATTTTATCTTGAATTCTAAATGTATTATGCGTAGAATACTAAAAACAGAGGTTAAAATACCTGTGTCTCAATTGCTATTTTGTTCCAAGTGAAAGTATCTATTTGTATTTTTCCTCAAAGTATATACATTATCAGAAGCAAATGTTGTGGTTTAAAAAAAGTCCTTATAGAAAAATTTGGAGGCTATCTAAGAACTTTAAAGTATCTACAGGGGGTTGTCAATATAAATCCAACCCAAATTCAATTGATAATAACACTGATATCCTTGTACTGAATTAAGATCGGAGTGTCTCAATTCAGAGGTTGCAGTCTTGTGTATAATATCCTTCCTATATTTTTTAATCAAAATAAACACTTAGAGTTATGGAGCAAACCTAAGGATCCACTGTTATCGAATTCACTTGTGAAGGCCATGGAGTAGTAACAATCTTCAAGCTCACGGATTACGCCAGGAGCACTGTCTACAACATCTACGCCAACATCAAAATGAGGAAAGATACCCACATAGTGCCAGAAGTGATCGTTAAGCCACTCCTAGGTTTCTGGCAGGGCTGAAGAGGACCGTGACCGCTTATCTGTCCTTGAATCATACAAAACTCACTAGGAGGAAGGGTGTGCCTTGTAGCACCATCCAAAAGTTGTTGACCTCCTACAAGTTGTATGTGCATCATTTGTTGACTAAGAAACAGAAGGAGATCAGATTGCCTCACTGCAAGACTCTGTTTTCTAGGCTGAAGACGTATAATGCAGGTCACACCATCATTTTCTCGGAAGAGGAAAAATTCGCTAATGAACTCAAAATGACAGATGGCTCTTCACATCTAAGGACAATGCCCCCTATGTGTACAAGTCCAATAAATCCAGCTCCATCATAGTCTTGGATGTCATCACCAGCACAGGGAAGGTCCTGCCACCATTCTTCTTCAAGAAGGGAGAAGGTTAATTCTACTGTGTATGTGGAGTACTTAAGATCCATTGTGCTTCCGTGGGTGCAAGCAAACGTCCCTGAGTCCTACTTGTGGCGGCAGGACTCTATCCCCTGCCACACGTCCAAGATCTGACAAAAGTTTATCAGGGGCAACTTTTACGATTTCGGATCACCCAAGACCTGGCCCTCTAACTCTCCCGATTCAAAAACACCTTTAAACTTTTGTTTTACAAAGCTAACTACATGTTGACTCAGGACAGCACACTTCTCACACGTCCAGCTAGTGTTCTGCATAGTAAAAATTTCGGTGCAACAAAAAAAAAGGCACATGTGATATCTCCTTCGTGCAGGTGTACAAGGTGAGGCTCAAAAATTAGAATCCTATTCAAGGCCATCCATTCGAAAAAGCCAAAATTTGATTTTTGTTTAGTTTTGTGTAATCCAACATTTCTGAGCTAGAAGCAAAACGGCTGAGGCTATGCAATCTCCTTCACATACAAGTTGATCAACACTAAGAATATCTTCAAAGTTGATGCTGTTCTGAACAGGAGAAATTATCACATATTTGTTGAATCAGAACTCACGTCGAGGTAAATTCAGGACCCTACTTCTTCAATGCCAAAAAGAAAATCAACACGGGATTGTACTACAAGGTTCTCAGGTGCTATGTCTTACCATGGTTGAAGAGCACGTTCTCTAGGGACAACTATTTGTTGACTAAAGGCGGCGCTCCGGGACACACGTCCAAGAGGGTGCAGCATTTCTGCAGGAAAACAAGGCTACCTTCTAGCCTTCGTTCTTACCCGACGTGAACCCCATGGACTTTGCTGGTCGGTGCGTCTTGGAGGGCAAGAAGAACAAGAATTATCAGTCAAATATCGATCAATGAGAAGTGGAAAAACTTGTACACATACATTATCAAGTCCAGTTGTGCTTCTGTTTGTCCCTGTATTGAAACTATGAAGGGGGTGGGACTCATTCAATGGCTGTAAAATAAGGCGGCGGAGGCCATTGGCATCTTCATCTGGGCTGCCAACAAGATCAGAAAGTCCCATAAAGAGAGCCCCCTTCCATACATTGAAAAAAAAACCAATATTTATGCGGAAACAATGTGTCTGATTTTTGGCCTGCCTCCATTTGGCCCTCCCTAGCCTAGAACTCTGCCCCCTGGACACAGTTTGAGGTGTCCTACAGAAGAATTCTTCCTGCACGCCTCATCTAAATTTGGATTGCTCCGATCTGCTATCATGACAGCGTTGTTTTTGCGTGTAAAGGATGACTTATTGAATAAAAAATATAGCTAAATATAGTTTTTAACATATCACAAATTGTTTTTGAGTGGTATTTTCTTGAATGCATAATAACTGTTTATGTTACATATAATTTCTCTTTTGACTATCCTTCCCATTTTTTTTTGTTTTAGTTTATTTATTTAAATAAAAAGAGATACAAAAAAAAAAAAAATGTATTTCCAGTTTTGTGGATGATAACGAGTTAAGCAGAAACCATTTTGAAAAAAAAATCTTTACTTTTCTTGGTTTGGAAGGGATGGAGTGACCTTTTATATTATTTTTTTTCGTTAGTACACTAACTTTTGAAACAAAATAATTTTTTTGGGTGTACAGCCTACAAATAATATATAATTTAATGCTCACTAGATATGGATCGACACTTTTACATAAATACATAATTTAAGTTTAATATTTTTCCATACTTATTTCTTCCATTTATTTTGTCTAAATTTACAAAAAGTGTGTCTGTTATTGAAGAATATGTTTTAGTGTTTACATAAAATTACCATTCGTTACTTCCCTTCAAAGTCCATCGCAACTCCCTCGAGAGCTTTCCCATCTCAACATTGAGATATAGATATATACAAATAACACTATATTTTTCGTTAAGGGTATAGAAATATAGCTTTTTTACATAGAGTATATGTTCAGTATGTATTAAGGAACAAAATGAATATTTTTAACATTATGCTCAGACCATTGCATTTATAATCCAAAATAGAAGGTACAGAAGGAATATTAAATCGTGTTGATTGTAGAAAATAGATTACTGCTAATTTTATATATTAATATCAAACAAAAGAAATACTTTATACTGAATAGATATATCTTTTTTTCATATTATTTGTTGGTATAGATAAATAATGAAAAAACATAAAAAAAACCTCTTTGAAATTTATATAGATAATTAATTTCAAAATTTGTTAACAAGTCAAAAATAATGAAGTACATTCTCACAAAAAAATTTAAAACGAAATATATGAAAGATTGCCTTGAATATAAGTGTTACTGTCCTGATTGATCAAAAATAATATGACATAGACTTTCCAATCGGTGGTTTTTTTATGTTCCTTAAATTCAGTAAATGGAGTTGCACTCATTAATTCTCTGTTAGTTAATATTCATTTTATAACACGGTTAATGAGCTGGTTAAAAAATTAACCACAAAATTAAACGTAGATATTAATATGACAAAGATTTAAATAATGACTTAATTTTATTCTTCTATTTTTTTTAAACAATGCGGTCTATCTTCCATTCGCAAATATAAAAACACTTGTATGAATAATTAAAATTGAGAAAATATAAATCCTTATTATAAAATAATCTGAACAACATGAGTACGAATTTTCAATAAGATACAATTTGCACATTCTTGTAGAAAAAAAAGATATTCTTTTTTTTGATAAAAATTTATATTAAATATTGATTACTGTATTCAAATTTTGGCAGTAAAATAAGTACCTATCCGTTTTTGATGAGATTACATGTATTATATAAAATCATAGCTACAATATTATTAATTATTAGCAAGCGTTGTATGCTTCAGTCCCCACATTGAAAAAAGAAGAAACCAAGAAATCAAATAGAAAAACAAAGGAACGACTTTTAAGCATAACAGTTAATTAAATTTACATAAAAACCTCGATAATTTTTTTTCGAAATATAACATCAAATCTATTAACCCTGCATTATAAAGATAAATAAACAACTGTATCTGATTTAAAAGTATTGGCGATAAAATGTGGATTCAAAAGAATAAGAATCATTTGTATAATTCTTGGGCTATATAATACCCCTGTTCAGTAACTGAGGGTTAAGTATAAGTAAACATGAATTATTACAATTACTTTATCGGAGTGTTTTTGTACTTAATATACATATTTTTTTGTTTAAAAGCGACCGAGTATTGAACCTACGGACATTGAATTCAAAATAAACTTTTTTACTGTACGTGTTGTCTATTTAACAACATTATAAATATTTGAAATTAGTGAGTTGAATGAATTTAAATGATTAATTTTGAGTAAAGTATTGAAACCCAAGATTTAATGTTGTTTGAACATTTACAATGCTTCTATATTTTTATGATATAATATATTTATAACTAAAATCATTCTTAAAGTATAAATCTATATTTACTATAAAACATCATTATAAAAAATTTACATTAATGCATTGCTGTGTGGAAGAGTTAATAATCATGGTTATAGGGCAAAGAAATATTTTTTGATTGTAACAAAAGCATATACAGATGCAATGGATACCACATATGTAAAGAATATATATAATAGAATTACAAAATAAAACCGAATAATGGGAAGAGCTAACTCTAGATAGGTCGTTCTTATCTCTAGGCAACTAATTTTTACCATGATGCAAATTACATTAAACGAAAAATGGTAGTTATTTTGTATATTTCAAATGAGAGGGAGGACATTGTTCTTTTGCATTTTTTGTGGATGGTTTTACACAAGTTTGACGTCAGCAAATGTGTAGCGAAACTAATTCGTAAAGACTAGCTCCCTAGATATTATTGTTTTGTCTATATATATATATATATTTTTTTTTTGCATAAATATCTCTTCAAAAAGCTCACAAAGAAATAGATTACCTTTTTTTCTCTTTGTGAAACATAATGATTCCAAATGAGATCCTTCCCCCCTCTAAATAAAATAACATTACCACATCATTTTAATTACGCTAAGTATTTAACAAAAAAAATGTTAATTTATTTTTATTCATCTTAAGGAAAAGAAATTTCAAAGAATTAATTTCCAGATTTGTGACATAGAGTACATAATTTATAGACGTGTAAAAGCTTTGTGCACTGTTGTCTCTCATTTTTAATTATTTATTTTGTTCTTGTTGAGTACTTGCTATATCTTTAATCCAAAAAGTTTTTCATGATTAATATATACTCTTTTTACTCACAGCCAAATATATATTTGCAAATGGAAATATATATATATATGACTTAATAAATGCACAAGAAATGTATTCGAAAAATAGACAGGAGTATAATTTATGTTCCAACTGTAGTCTAAAGTTTTTTCCCCTATATATAAACATAAGAACTATATTATATTATAAAGTTGGTTTTAGTAATTTAGTAGATAGATTATAGTTAAATTATGTATATGATTTTATGAATAATTATAATAAGGATAATTCCAAATCGTACAGAGTTGTGCTTCTCTCATGGGATTTCTTACAGTTTTACAAAAAAGTTTAATACAGTAGAAATTTTTTATTCTGGTTTCATATTGATACTAAAAGTTAGTCTTTTAAGTATTCACAATTTTTTCTGCCCCCCTTCATCCCCTGACAAACCACTTTTAATACAAATACACATTAATAGAAAATATTTAAGATAAAATCTTTTTTTTTAATCAGGAACAATTACTTTGTGCACTTCTATGTATTTTGGGCAATTTAATTGGTAAAATAGTCAACGTGTTTTAGGCTAAAACGGTCGGACGTAATACTCGATTCGTCCAGGATCTACATCGCTGTAAGGCACACCAAAGTCTTCACCTGGATTTGCAACATCATGAAAGACTAATATTTTGGTCTTTCATCCCAAAAAGAACAATCAATTTTAATTGTTCTAAGAATTTGAAGTTGGTTACCCGGTTATTTGGTTCTTTATCTTACTTCGTCTGAGAATTATTCTATGTTAAAGGAGCTTCCAATGAAGGTACTTGAAGCACCACAATTTTCTATGAGAGCTGGAATAAGGAGAGCATTCTGGAATTTACCCAATGGTATAGTCAAGAAGGCAGTTGAATGTTGTTTGGAACGTTGTGAACGTCTGGTCCGATTTAACGGAGATTTTGTTGACTGAATGTCAAATTTATGCTATGATGTTGATTGTTAGGAATGTTTATAAAATTAGTTAAAAAATGAAGTCACAGCCCCGTGTTTCTTTTTTTCCTCGGGTTGCGAACGTTTCGATGAGCCACCTTTTACAAATTAAAATTGTTTTACACATTTTTGAAATTATATATATTTATATTATCATATCCCTCGTTATTGAATAACCAAACTTTGGTGTTTTAATACGCGGTGATATTTTTAATCATATGGTAGTTAGGATTCTCTGATTTACTTTAAATATTCGCCGTTTTTTTGTCTGTTTTGAAGCTAGTTTCATAATTAAGCGATTGATGTTTTCGTCGTTATTGGTAAAAACATGACCAGCTCATTTTCGCCAGCCTCTCTTAACCCAGTTTTGTACAAAAGAACAATTTTGAAATACCTGAAAAGGTAATAATTTCTTTGTACTGGGTATGGACTATACGGCAGAACCTCTCATCCAAGATCTCGGAGGGTCTGGCTCGTCGTTAAAGATGTTTGAGGCCTGGCATTGTCCTGATGGAATACATTCTATTCAGCAATTCTGGCTGCTTCTGATAGATCAACTGCTTCAATCTGGTCCGTTGTTGACAATGAATGTTCAAATTGGTTGTTTTGCCCGATGAGAGTAGCTCATGGTAGATGATTCCTTTCCAATTCCCTCAAACACAAAGGATAACCTTCCCGGCCGTTAATTCAGGCTTGGTGAGTGTTTGAGCCACTTTACAGTGTTTTGACAACGATCTTTTTGGCTGTTGTTCTCCATATGTGAACCATTTTTTATTGTTAGTCCCCATAGGCTTCAAAAATGGATTGATTTCGTTACGTTTCAGAAAAGAATTGCAAACATCAATTCGATCCAAAGGTTCTATTGCGTCAATTAGTGGGGCACTTATACATCAAGCTTCTTCTTAAAACTAACCTTATGCAAATAGTGTCAAATATTTTTCTCGCTAGTCTTCAATTCTTGTGCAATAGAATAAGTGATCACCTGCCGTTCCAACTCGACGATTTCGATTATTTTATCGACATTTTCAATGATTGGCTAACCAGAAAGTGCCTCATCTTTGACGTCCATATTACTAGAACAGAATTGTAGGAGCCTCCACTTTCCTTTTGCATTCCAAACTGTATTGGATCCATAAACAGCACAGAATAACTTGGCCAACTCCTCCGCCTTTTCACCATGGTCGTAGTGATACTGAAGAATGTATCGAAATTTTTCCTTTTTTCTTCCCTTTTGGAACGTTGTAACACACAACTCAGATAATTCAAGAGTTGTTGACATCGCTGATGACGGAGTTCTTTTTGATGTTGGGACAGGAGTGGCCTCTCAATTATTTTAAGCGACCTTCCTCTAGCCTATCGGATGGCCTTGACTACAGAAGACCAATGTACCATCTTCTTTTTAGAGTACCCTGATATTTTTATCGTATGGTTGTCCTTAAAGGCCTCCATGATGTCTTACAGCTTCACTTTGGTGGGTCTTCCACTCTTAGATTTGTCCTTAAGGTTGCTCCACTCAACCAGACTATTTTTGACCCAACAGACTTTGGTATTGCTGAGGTCTTCTCGGTGCGGATTAAATTGCTTACGATGGATCTTATTGCCTCCATTGTGACATAAACATTATTTTTGTTCACAACATGTACATCAATCAAAGGTATAGAATCTAAGTTATAAAAAAATAATTAGAACTTTAAGATTTTATTAGCAACACCATTCAAAATGTAGTTTTAGAAGGTCACAATACTGTTTCCACCCCTGGTATGTGTAAGACTAGCTTTAAATATATGTGCAAAGTATAAAAATTAGTAATTACATTTCCCAGAATGCATTATTTACTAATATAATCCCGATTTTTTCGGTGGTTCTACTCAAATATAAATTCCTGTAAATGAGAAACCTTTGTACAGATTTACTAGATCGTGAATCCCGTCATTATTCATTTTCTAATCTTTATAGATCTTTTCTGATGAAAAGATTTTTAAATCTCTTAAATTTACTAACAAGAAACATTTGTGTTGTTGGCGAATATATGTACACAAATTTGAGAGCTATATGCGAGCGCTATACATCTTAGGGGTTACATAAGGTGACACATCGTTCTCTTTTTACGTCCTGTCAGGACACTTTTTAATAAATTAGTGAAAGGCACACGTTTAAAGTTGATTGAAATATAATTTAAATCTTAAATAAATAAAAGACTAAAGTCCAAAATGTTTACCTTAAAAAGTAAAACGGTAAAATCTCATACAAAATATCTTCATCATTAAAAAAAAAGAAAGGTTTATACATGACATTTATTATTAGAAATATTAATTCCTTACTCTCTTTAACAAAAAGTTACTTTTTTAGGAAATCAAAACATGGTCATAATAAGATTACATGCCAGAAATGATATATAAATTCTATACGTCTCGAACAGATGTACTCTAGAAGTAGAAATATATTTTTTTACTATTTTATAAAGTATAATGTCATTTGCAGACAATGAGTGTTATAGGTCTCTCTGTAAACAAATGACTCTAGGGAACAAGTGGACATATAAAATTCAGGGTTAATTAAAATAAAAGTATAAAAGCTCACAAACTAACGTGATAAAAAGGAATTCTTAATGACAAGATACATGGAATATAAAAGAAAAAGCGAGCACGTCCATGTTGAGTGATAAAATTAGAACCCTATTGAAGGCCATCTAGCCTCAGTTCTAAAAGTTTGACAATTTTGTACTTTGCACCATTCAAAAGAGCTGACAAAAATCTACACTTTGATTTTTGTTTTGTTTTTGTGAGATTAAAAATGTCTGAGCAACAAGCAAAACGGCAAAGGGTGTGCGATCTCCTCGATATACAAGTGACAAGTAGACGTTGTTCTTTGATCAGAAGCAATGGTAACTTCTTGTATGAATCAAGATATAGGGTCAAGAGAACCTCAGGACCAACTAAACGGCTCTGGTCATGGGCCTTGTCGTGGCAGCAAGATGCTTCTCTACTTGTTTAAAGTTTACGAGAAAGTTAACACGGACGTCTACTACAATGCCCTCAGTTATCAATGCCTTGCCATGGTTGAAGAGCATGTTCCCCAGGGACAACTATGTCTTTACTCAAGACGCCACACACGTTCAAGAAGGTAGAGAGTTTCTTAAGGGAGAACATTCTGGCCAGTGTGCTTACCAGACGTGAACCTCCTGGACTTCGCAGTATGGTGTATCTTGGAGGGCTAGAAGAATAAGACTTCTCACCCGAATATCGATGCCCTCAAGGCTTTGATCACAGAGGAGTGGAACAACAAGTCCAATGGGTTGGTATCTGGTGAGAAGGGTGGGGGGGGGCACGTTTTCGTTGGCCAGAAAGACAAGTTGTCCTCCAACCACTGAAACACTACGTTCATTTCCTGATAGTGTGTCTTAACCCATGGTAACAACTTCTCCTCCGTTGGTTTCTTGCCAGCGTCCAAAAGTGCATAGACCGAAATTCGATATTCACGTTCAGATTACATTTTCTAGGCTTTTTAGACACTTAGGAATATTCAGTTTCTTGTATATTTTTTGTATTTGACCGGAACAATTTTATGACATTCACAAAAACCTTGATTAATGTAGCAAAGATGAAGTGTAAAGATTTTTTGCCACACCTGGTATAACAGTAAAAACAAAAAAAAGGTGATGTGATTACGGACGGAGGGAATTCTCAAAAATATTGGGGTAGCACAAACTATTGTACGGCTTCTTGCCAGACAACCAAAATATGACTTTAAGGATAGCCTCCAAACAGTGCCAAAGTTCCAGAAGGTGGTGGCGAAGAGGGCATCCCTGGGACGTCATATCTAAGGAAAAATGACTTAGGTCACAATAAGTAAATTTAATTTTAAAGAAGCCCTCAATCGAAGAATGTATTGAGATTCATTCGGCGTTTGTTTTTTATAAGTTGTTTATTTATATAATTATTTCTCTAATTATAATAATTAGTTTTACTAATGAATTCCTAGGGATAATTTTTAGAAATCGAGGAAAATTCGAGTCTATGACTTGTATTTACAGATATTTTATTATTCCTAGTATGGCTTTAATTTGTTGAAACTTACTTTAATTAATTTATGGTGTGTGTTTGTTATTTATTCATATATATTTTGTTTTCCCCGATTAATCAATTAACAGTAATATTGGTAAAAAAAATATAAATATCTATATAACAACAATTGAATTTCAGGTTACAACTACCCAGAGTAGTGTACAAGTATCAGGTCATATTTTCTATAAATATGCAAAAGTCTGGGATCTTTACGAAACTGACAGTTTTAAACCAGTCAGGGAGGAGCAAAAAATGATGACTCCTTGTTTTATATTATTGTTCAATCTTTTCTCATGATACCTTGTGACAAAGTATATTAAAGATATTGTTTAAATGAAAAAAAATATTTTTTTAAATGTTTGATTATGAAATTATAAGTTTAAGTCTTACAAATATAAGAAAATATCTACATACTTATATTGCATGTCATCAAAAACCCCGGATAAAGATATTTAAAGTGTATCTTCCTGAAGTGCTAGAAAAATTGATAACTGAAGGATCTTGTCTTTCCAATAGTTCTTGAGGAACGAGGTGTTTTCAAAAAGTAAGATGTATTTGAATATGCTCAATTTTTTTATATTGGTTCCCTCGCCACAAACATGTATTAACTTTTTCAGCTATTTACTATGTTTAGTTTGTCTGTGAAAGGTATAAGGGCAAAAAAGTATTTGCGTGTTTGGCGATGTTTGCTTTTGAAAACACGGATCCAAGAATTTGTATCAGATTTTGGGTAAAAAATAAAATTTAGTGCTTCAAAAAACTTGAAATGTTGATAATGATAAATGTGAAATTTGTTCAAAGTAAAAAAAAATGTTTAAAAGTGATAGATACTGTTCAAAGATGGCCAGGAAGATGTTAATGATGTGCCTCGCTCTGGAAGCCCAAGCACGTCAACAACAGATGAAAACGTTGAATCAGTGAAGAAAATTGTTTTTGAAAACCGAAGAATCACTATCAGAGAAGTTACTTAGGGTATTGCCATATCGGTTGGCTCGTGCCATAATTTTTTTGGGAGCGTTTATGGATATAAGACGAGTATCAGCAAAAATTGTTCCAAAACTGCTTTGTTTTGACCAAAAGAATCGCCGCATTTTTGGACAAAAACTACACCACAATTATCTATTACTCAAAAGAAAAAAAAAATGAAAATTTACAAATTAATTTTTAATTTGTTTTTAAATCATTAAATATAAGAAAATGTGCTACATTGCAATATTATTTATTAACTTAAAAGAAGATATTTCTAATGTTAACCCGTCCTTGTTCTCGGCTTCAAATGGCCATGGAGTTCATTTATTTATAAAATTTGCTCCTTCTAAATTTTCAGTGCAATATTTTTTTATTTTTCACTATTCTTTTATTTATTTTATATAACTTGGCTACATAGATGTTTTACCTCATTAAAGGTCATCAAGGTTAAAATATCAAAATTGGCACTTTTTAAATATTAATCTAAGTAAAAAAATCAGTAGCCGCTCATCTGCTGTGGAATGACAGATAGACAAAAAAGCTACATTTCATTTAAATATTTTTATCTTTCTTTAAGACACGTAAAAAATGATTTATGATAAACATTTGTAAAAAAAACTTTTGATAGAAGTTTAATAAATTTGTTAATTTTACTACCAAGGATTAATGAATCGTATACGGATGATATTAAATACAAAAAATCATGTTTTTTTTCTCCAAAAATTTTGAAATATTTTGACCGTTGAGCTACCTCTAATAATGTTCAAACTTTGTGAATCGTATCTTTTTTATAAAAACGAACGTATATGAACCCTCAATTTTTTACTTTCTCACAAAAATTAAGTTTTTTGGCACACTACTGAAGAGACCTATAAAAGGACCGAGATTTGCAACAATTAAGGAGATAAAAACTGCATCGCTGGAAGAGCTCAAGCCTATACCAAAAAGTGCTTTGAGGATGGGGAAAAAAGGTTTGCAAAAGTTTCTTGTATCTGATGTGGATTACTTTCCAGGGGACAAGATAAATATTAATGAATAAATAAATATTTTTTCCTTAAAACTATAAAGTCACCTTAATTTTTGTCTAAGAGTAATTAAATTTTTTACGAGTTGGTTTACTGAATACCTTCAATGTCAAAAAATGCTTTATGTTCAATAAAAAAAGGTATTACCCGTGACATCGATTCCGTTCTGTTTTTTCATGTTTTGTTTCTTACAAAAGTTTCCTCTTATTTTTTTTTTTTTCTGTCGCATGAACCATAAAAATGTTTTTTATTATATTACTTTGTTATGAAGTATATATTTTTTGAAATTATATACATATATTAATTGAACAAGTAGCAAAAAATATTTATAAATACGGAACATAACATTTAAATAAATCAAAATAGTTATTACTTATAAATTGAATAATTAATAAAAATTTATTGAAACAAGTATGATTTATTTTATATCATGTTCTTATATTCTAATATGTAGGTGGGTTATTCTGTGAAAAATGTACACTTTTTTTCAAGTGATTTGAATAAAATTTACTATGTCAAATAACCTATACATGGGAAACTCAAAAATGAAATTTAAGTAAATTGGATTAAAAGTGGCCTTGCACACCCTTACTTTTTAGGTTTTATTTTCTAAACTACTTCACTGATGGCTCCTAAAAATATTTAAATTGATAGTTATTGAGGTATGTAACAAGAAATTTTTTTTTCTTTAATTCTTGATTTTTGTACAAGGTTACTTTTGTGTTTGACTCAAAGTAGAATTGAAGATGGGCATTCTGTCCATATCATTACTAGATACAGATTTTGACTTTTGTTGATTTTCTTAATGTCCCCTCATAACTGCTTAAAATTAGTCTAATGAAACATCATAACTACAAAGTTGCTTTCCTTTTAGAAATAATTCAATTTGGCAGTCATCATGTCACTTTTTGTTATTCCTATTCTAACTTTTGTATAACTGTAGGTCTTTTTTTGTACAATTATGATAATAATGTAGTACAAATAGGAAAAAAAACAGAATAAAAATGTGGAAATTGTCGAAGTCCCGGGAAGTGAAATTTTGTAATTAAAGTATATGCTAATAACCTTAATTGAGAATAAATTAGTTTTCTAATAAGATATTACTTCCTATTTTTTAAATCTAAACATAATATGAATAATGGGTACTATAGTTTTGTAAAAGAAAATGAAAAACGGTTGTTGTAAATGTTCTTTTTTAAATAAATTATCGTGTTCTTTGAAGGATGAACTCCCACAAATCTTTGGTGTATTTAAAAGAAAAACAATAAAAAAATAATCATTTACATCACATAGACTGAAATGTCTCATGCTTCAAACACATATGGAGCGCTATTTTTTTTTTATTGATTACTTTATTTTCATATAGAATCCACCTTCAAAAGACAGTTGTCAAAATTTCAAGACAATCTGTTTGTTTTTTTTAATTTGTGAGTTATTGTACTTTTCCAAAGCAACTGATCAAAAAAATAATTGATTTTTAATTTTAGACTGATTCTTCATAAGAAAAAACGCCTTTCAAGCCAAGCAATGGCTTGAAAAAAGTTTAAGGGACTCCGTTCCATAAAACAAATCAAGAAAATGAAAAAACAAAAAACAATTATGCATAAAAAAAAGTGTTTTCTTTGTTAAGCACAAGACAATTCAGTCCATCTGACATTTTTATATATAGTTATAAATATAATATTTTCGCTGTAGTTATGATATTTTAAATAAAGAAGGTTCTTTACTTTATAGTAATAGTTCATTTTCTCTCCCAAAACCTTATAACAGGCTGCATATAAACAAGGATCTTAATTTAATAATACCTGAAGTCTCGCTCCCTCTTTCTCTTCACGCTCTCTCAAAATTCCATACTCTGTGTAAAAAAAAATCTTGCGAGCAATTTACACTCACTGCCAATGGTCACATTCCTAGACATTACGAAACCACATCTTCATCAATTTAATTATGATTGATACGACAGGTCCTTTTTTTTTACAACTCTAAATATAACAATACATTACAAAGTTAAAAATATTGTACTTTTTAATCGATCAATATGAAATTACACACATATACGTAAATATATTATACTTACATTTGTACAATATTGTATATACACATATTGACTTGTTTTTTCAAGCTTATTCATATGAATGTATGTATGTTTATGTATTACTACGTGTAGAAGCTTTTAAACGTTCATTTTGTGTATCTTTTTTTTTTCACCCATTCTATAGATATTTGTAAATATATACGAACATACATCTACGTACTATAATAAATTGGATATATGATATTAACAAATAACATTACATCTTAGGCTGCTGTTCAAAACTAGGTACAAATATTATTGATGTTATTTTATTTTTTTATACTTCCAAGAGAAGTGTGTCTTGTGTGTATAACAAATGGACTTGAAATAGGTTCTTACAGTCTTACACCAATTATTTTTCTTTCTATTTCCACAATCAAAGAATCAAGCTAATATATACTTTGTGGATAATGCATATATATGTCAATTTTGTAAAGAAATAATGAGGGCGATGAGAAGGCCGGAGCAATATCAATGGTATTATTATATTAAGACCCTTGATAATATCTTGTCAGACCACATGTTGAACAAAGGAATCAAGTAAATCCAGTTGATTCCACAATTATTCGCAATTCTAGGATATTTCAATGAGTGAGCCTTTCAAAACGAAAGCTTTTGTACCTTAAAGGAAAAAGTTAAGTAAAAAAAATCACAATAACATTTAAAGACTGGATGAATCAATTCAATGTATGAATTTAAGATGTTAATAGTAATCTGAGGTAAACAGCCCCTATTGCAAATGGGAGTGTCCTTTTCGAAGTTAAGCTTTATAAATGTTGCCAGGGGCGTTGATATTTTTTTTCTTTGGGGGGGGAGGAGGTAGTCCCAAAAATTATCAACAACTTTATGTAATTAATTATATAAATAGGTTTATTTAAAGTATATATTAACATAGGGTGCCGGCGTTGCAGGGATGAATAAAGAGGAATACAAACAAAAAATGAAGGTTGAAGAAAAGAAAGAAAGAATGTTGAAAGATATAGAAGGAGAATAGTTATATCAGAGGGTTAGTCTTTTTTTTATTTTGGCTGCTTGCTCCGCCTTCTTATCTTGTTTCTAGCTATATTAGAAAATAAAATGTCGTAGTAAGAGATATCTCAACAAACCAACAGTAATTTGTTATAGGTAGTCAGTTCATTTATATAAATATTCACTTATATGAAATACTGATTTGTAAATATATGTTAATAATATGATTTCTATTTACCGACTGTCTATTGCAGAAATCATCATTTAATTATAAGCGCATATAAAGAAAAAATAGCGTTTAAAAAGGAGATAGTAATTGAAAAAAAAAAAAAATCTTACTCAGTCTACTTTCTAGAATGGGAATCTACGCTTCCAATAATTTGTATATAAGGTAAATAAATTGTGATTGAGCGACATAACTCATAGGAAAACACACTGGGGAGAAATGATCATCTAGAACTCAATGTGTGTCGATTCCATGTACAGTCAATTAAAAAGAATCATTAAAAATTGGTTCTGATCCTTCAAATATTTAGTCACATGAGGATCATTTAACGTAAATACTTTTTTAAATTAGGCATTAAATATTATTTGTTAGTCATACAGAGTGTAACAACATATTAGTTATATAATGATAACAAAATATGGTCTCTTTAGTTAGTTTATGTAATCAAAACTGATAAATCAGTTTCTCACAATAAATTTGTATAAAATAGGACCTTTCGGTATGTTAAAAAAAAAAACCAAAAGTTGACGTACTGAACTTGACTTTTCGAAGAATATTTTTAGAAAAAGCAGCTTAGCTGTCATTGTATTTTATTGGATTAGTGGCAAGCAGCTAATAAGACCGGCAAAGAACACAAATTCCACCCCATTGTATATATCAAGGCGATATGCCAAATTACTCCAAGGGTGATGATCAATTCTACTCTGAGTACAACTCATACTTCTAAATCTTTCATCATGAGTGAGCAAAAAGAAAAAAGGCAGAGGATCTCAAACCTTCTGTATGCCAAAATTGAGGTGGCACAGGTTATGGACATTGTGAAGTGATCCAAGAGCCTCATTTTAATGAGGCCAAGATGAAAAAGGACGGAAAATACTTCGCAAGGAAAGAAGGAAGCGGGGAACACAACCTGAAAAGGGATTATGAGTTTCTGGGGGACAAGAAGAAGAAGATCAAGGAGACTTGAGGTTGTCCTCTTACACGAGGAACCACGCCACTTGTTGACGGACACTCTGAAGGAAAGGAGACTGCAGAGGTGCAAGAAAGTTCGTGTGTGGATCATGGCAAATAGATCCGCAGTAAAAATTTCCTCTGACGATAAGTTTTTCACCGTGGAGCAGGTCTACAACTGGCGGAACTATTGTTGGTTTGGGGAATCACCAGAAAAGCTCATGGGGGTGTTCCGTACAAAACATCCGGCCCAAACAATGGTCCTGGTGGTCGTGGCATCCACGTTTTGCTTCTGAACCCTGTATAACTCTGATTATTCTTCAACTTTTCATTTTCTTGTTTTTAGTTTTAACAAGTACAAATGGTGTCTTTATAAGTGGAAATATTTAAGTTTCCTTAATTTTAAGCCACAAATTTTTTGCTAATATTAATTTAGATGGTCCATTTTAACAGACTCCTTTATTGCTGTTACTATAAAAGATATACTTTCATTCATGAATTCACATTAAAATACACTATGAATACTTTATTCTTCCCAATAAATGTAATTTGAGCCTCCATAAGTATTTTGATAGCTCAAATAACGAATCCCTTTTTGTCATAAGTTTCTGCAATAAAATATACAACTGTCTTATTTGTCCAAATTTTGCATTCCATGTAAATAATATCATGAGTGGTTACAAAACATTCATTTTTTTAAGCAAAATAAGTTTGAATCAGCTTAAAAACGAGAATTCATGTTCCTATAAGAAATGAATATTGTGGTTATATTTTAAAAGCTTAAAAAGCAGTATCTAGGTAGGGACTTTTTGCCAATAGGACAAATTTATCAAAGGGGCGTCCATTGATCTTCTTCCTATTGTACCATTTTTATTCCTAAAAACATTTTTTGCTTGTCCAGTCAACACTATTTTATTCTTCTAAATGAATAGTCACTATGCATCAACAACAAAAACATTCAATATAAATTTTTTATAAATCCGATAAAACTACAAAAATAAAAGGATTCAAATTTTATAATGCTAGTTAATTAAAATTTCAAAAATATGTTTCTTCAGTAGTAAGGTCTACTTTTAATTTCCTTTCCTTTAAATCCTAACGTGAGTACTACACTGGGGTAAATAACATTCATTGAATACATTTGCATTACAAATAATCTTAGTTTAAGTATAAGGAAACTGATTAAAATATTTTTTGCATTAAATTTTATACATGTTGTTTTATAACTTAAAATATTATTTGGCTAAAAAGGAATTTAATTTTGTTGACTTTAAAATAATGCTTATTCATAAATTTATATTATTTATAAAAAAAATGTTTCATTCATAAGGAGACATCTCCCACTACCATTTCAGCTGTCTTTTTAATATTCATCGTTGGTGTAAATACATAATTCGAACATAGTTAAAATATTCTTTGAAACTTCTAAAGTTAATTGTTATACGGAAATGGAAACTAATGAAGGACCAACCCTAAAAATGAAATTTACATAGAAAGCAAAGTAAAAATATGATGTGCATACGATATCAGAAAAAAATCATCCTTTGGGGTAGATCTACACCCTTAGGGGAGTAACAACATGATAAAACTGATTCTCTAATTTCAATTTTTTTGCTTAAGTTATATTAAAAACAAGATTGTAATTTTACAATTTTTACCAGGTGTACCTTTGAAATCTGATCACTTCCTAATTCAATAATTAACGAATGTTGAGTGATTGAAATTAATTCATATTCCAATATTAAAGCATAAGCAATTTGTTACAAAAAAGATAAAATAAATAAAGCTCTTTAGCTTACCCACAAGTCGAGAAAATGACACTTGAACGTGATCAACCAAAATTTCTGTTCGCTCATTCCAAGTAGTTGGGGGTCTCAAAGGCCACCGTCTACACTATCAGTAAGTTCCAAACGTTTTAGAGGAAGAAGGACTCTATCAAAAAGACCCAACTGGACCAGAGAAGTTAAAGAAAACAGCCAAGGGCAATACTTTCAAGTCAATGAGGGCCCATGAAAAAGATCTTGGAGTTTCAGATTAGAATGTCCGGAGAGCTATAAAAAATTAGCAGAAAGAGGCTAGTGAGGGTGGAGAGGTCACTTTTGACAGCAACAATGAAAGAAACCCATCTCCACAGTTGAAAGGCTCTTATTAATGAGTTTTTCAACTATTTTTTGACACCTTTGTTCCCCCTACAGCCCTGATGCCATGGGTTACTGTTGAAGGGAAGGCCTTCAGTATCCGTCATCAAAATACCAAAAACCATAAATCCACTGTCAGCCAGCACCTGAATGCCATGACAGAGGAGTACACCTGCAGTGGGTGCCAAGCCTTCCTCCGCCACGTGGAAACCATAATTGTCGCTAAGACAATTATTAATTTTGTTCAAATTCTATAATAATTGATAAATTATATTGTACTTTATCATTCCTTTCAATTTGCCTTCAAAAAAGTATCCCTAACTCTGTTGTCAATGTATCATTAGACCTATCCAAAAATATACTTTTTTTGAATGTTGATATGTTTCTGCATTTTCCCCAAGCTTTCAGATATGGCAAGCTGTAGAGTATTTTTCTGGGATTCTAAATTTGTCCTATACAATGCCTCATCGCCCTTAAAGTTTTTCTAAAACGACATTTTTCATGAATTTTGGGGTGTTGTACAAAAAGTAAAGATAAAACACACGGTTGAATCCCAAATATGAAACTTAAGTAAGTTATAATTAATTAACAATATCAAACTAAAGATTTATTTTCGAGTAAGACGACCAAAAAATTTCCTAGGTGCACTTTTGAGAAAAAAGAACAATTTTTATCAGTAGTCAAAAATATATTTCACTCCTTCTTGGGAGCCTTTTCAATCCTAACTGATTAGAATAATTACACATAATAGAAATCCATAATCTGACAATTAAATAAATATATTTTTATAAAGGAAACTAGGGTACAGTAGTGGACGTAGTTCCCTTAGGTCATTTCTATTTAGTCTTGCTCCCTTTTTTGTTTGAATTTCCTAATCCACTCTCACTCTTTGATCAATCTCATCACTTCTGTATTTGGGGTCACTTTTTCAATTATTTGTATTTTCATATGTTGCATCTCGTGGGGACCGGTGAATATACTTCATTAGCTTCTTCTCCTTTTTTAATATAATTCATCTGTTCTCTCACTCTGTCTTTCAATCTTCTTCCTGTTTGGCCTACATATTGGGCTCCACAGTTGTTGGGTCTTTAGAAAGTTATGCAATATATTACTCCAGTCTCACAGTCAATCAAATTACTAATATGTACAACAGTTTTTGATTGAGGAAAACCAATACTAATTTCTTTATTAATATCCAGAAATGAGCTGCTATTGCATTTGCCATTTTTACACTTTTTGAGCCCCACATTTTACCTAGTAGGCCTATCGCTTGAAAATTCCGAAACTTTGGCCTTTCAGATTAGAGCTTTGAGATTTCCTGGTTGTTTAAATGCAACCATTGGTGGAAACGGGAAGATTTGTTTTCATATTGGGATCCCTCACTAATGTGTTCGAGTGTATGAGTAACTTTTACTCCTCAACATCTCCTTCAGTTCTACTATCCTTTGTTTTATTTGTTGTTCAAGGTTACTGCATATCCTAACAATTCTAAAGCTTTGATATTTTCTTTGGCAAGGCCATGAGTTGCTCTAATTCCCTTGAAACCTTGAGAGATCCTTGACTTAGTGTTTCTCAAATCTTTCTCATTAATCTTTTTGCCGTAGATTGCGTTGTCCAGATGGTCCATTGCTGACTCAATATAATCCTCCAAATCCATGATTACAATATTCGTTCATATATCAACAGGCTTCATGAAAGTCACTCTGTCTTTTTGGAGCTTGATCAGTTGTATCAAGGGTTCTTTCTTATCTATGTTCAGGTTGGGAATGGCTTTATTCTATTATGATACAATAAAATCACTTTTTAAAACATTACAGAACATAATGCGTTCGGTACTTTTATGTGAAAGTTTGTTGGTGTTCTTGTTCTTGAAGATGGAATGTGGAAGCTTTTCTTCGCCTGGATTTTTCTTCTTTGAAGTGAAAAAACTATTCATTAAGACCTCCCTCTTATCACTGAGATTCAATGAGATTGATTTTGTCTTGTTTTCCATTATTCAAAGCCATATGAACAAGTTTGAGTTTTTGATCGGGTAAGTCAATCTCATCATATTGACTCTTGATTCTATTTCCTCTAATGACATTATATGATAGGAAAGTTATGCTTGAATGTACAGAGAGTCCCAAGATCTGCAGGATGTTTGAGTCGGCATATGATTAGGGATATTGTTTCCTCTGAAGGTATGTAGAATGATATTCTTACTCAAACAAAGCTCGAAGAAAAGTCCATTTGGCTCTACTTTGGTCATTTTCCTTAATAGAGTGATGGTGTTGAAGTACTGTTTTTATAGCAAAGGACATGGGAGGGGTTTTTTCATGTTTCTGTAGCATTGTGTTCTTTTTTTGAGAAGGATCCTGGAGTAGATTAAGTGTTCTTGAGCTAGTAATTAATCAGTTAATAATGGACTCTGAAAAATCATAGAAGCTTGATTTTCATTTGATCGTATGCCTTTTTAAAACTTCTTTCCAAATTTACAGTGCCTATCATTAAAAAATGATACTTTTTTTATGATTTAATATCAAACTATCAATTTCTCAAAAATAATCATATTTTAGTTAAATGTCTTTTTTGGCATTCAATTGTGTGCAAAAACTACCCAAAATCATTAAAAATACATCTTGGAAAACTTTAAGGGCGATAAATATGGGTATAGGATATATTAGATTAGAAAATGTGGAAACATATCCATATTTCAAAAAAAAAAAAATTTATTTTTAATAGGTCTACTGAGCATCATACATCGAGCGAAGTATTTTACATTCGTATAAAATAATTTTTGTATTTCATTATTTACACTAAAAGCTTCACACTTTCAAGGCCCCTGTAATCACATAATAAGTAAAACATTTTTCAAGAGCTGTTAATAACGAACTCTAAAAGCTCATACAATTTTGCTTTTCATTTGAGTGTATGTCTCTTTTATACATTTTTTCCAAATTTACAATGCTTAATGTATTATTGGATTAACTTTTAGAGCCTCCATTTTATGGCTGTTAGAAAGGGTGAAAAATAAACTTTTGTAGGTTTAAAATTAAGTGCAGACTGTTTTTATACTTAGACTAAAATTTCATTGTTTATTGATATTGTGCCTGTATTTTTATGATAATATTAAAAACAAAAGTAGGAATAACTCTTGCGGCCAAACTTTGTATACTTAATGATCCTATAAAAAAAGTACTTAAGTAGGTTTATACATTACAAAATGCAATTAAAAATATGTTTACTCAAAAATATTTGTTTCCAAGATCAACTTTGTTAAGAACATTCTATACAGTTTATGAAAGCATCTTTATCCATACCTTTGTTTAATGAAGAAAATCCGGGTGTATTTTTAGAATTGGATATATGAAGAAAGAATTTTATTTTTCTCAGCTGTTATAATCATTATTTATCTCCTAAGTAGTCAACTTTCTTTTCTACTGCATTCAATTATATTCAACCCCTAATTAAACATTCGTGTTTACACATAAAAGATGGAGAAAAATCTTTAGGATTTGTTCCAGAGTTCTAACTATAATTCCTTTTTGGAATCAGAGTAGAATTGAGGAACGTTATGGGAGTAATTCTTGCCATTGTCCTTGTTTATTCCAATTTAGCCTCAAAAGGTATCTATAAAGTCTGTTAAGACACATTGTATTACACAAAATGTCTTTTTTCTTCATACACCAGGTTATTGAAGGGAGGAAAGAGAAGTTATAATTAAGAGAGAAAGAAAAAAATATTTTTCATGCAAACAATTAATAAAAATCTAATGTGAGCAAAAAAAATATTTTCAAGTTTTAATCAAACTGTCAATGTAGTTAAGGATATTTCACAAATAAATTAAAAGTACTGAACATTCACATCAAGTTAATGTGGAGGATATGCTGTAATTTATGTGAAAAGGGGTTGAAAAAAAAGAAGTATAAAAAATACAATTGAGAGTAAGTTTTAAAAGAGAACCTTCAGCTCTTTATTTTATAACAATGCTCAACCACAAGTCATCAAATTTTACATTTGGGAAGAGATTTGATCTCTAATTATGACGAAAACATAGTTTTACATAAATGTAGGTATATTTAACTTTTCAAAAACTTCTTATCATAAAAAAATATACTCTCATATCACATAGTCTATCTTTTTTTTTGTATAACTTTATGTTAGACTCTTGGTGTTTCTGTAAAACTTTTTATCACAAAATTCTTTATGATTTTAGCAGTAGGCTGAATTACCTAGTCATCAGTAATGTGCTTTATGCAGGAATATATTATATATATTGTAGAGGATTGTAATGATACATTTTTGAATCCTCAAATTGACTATACAACTGATGTATGATTGATTATTTGGTAGTCGTCGAACCTTTTTATACACTTTTCCCATAAAAATTCGTTTTAAAATCTAGAGTTGACCAAGTGTACATTGAATTTCTCATAATATTGCTGTACTGTGGGTATTGGTGCACAACATGTCGAAAATATGATTTTGGATTTCATTTGGCATCTCGAAAATACAATAAGATATTTAAAAATGTTTTTGTAAATGCAGAACAATTACAACTGATTGTTTTTTATAAGGAGCAATTGGATTAAGATCATCTTGTCTCTAAAAAAATCATTTAAAAAAGTTTTTTGTAAGTAGGACTGGACTGAACCACAACACTTCCTACAATTATAACTCTGTAACAAATCCTCAGGATTACGTTCCGTTTTTTTTTATGTGCAAACATGATTGTGCAATCGGAGTTTGAATATAATTAAATCTATTTAGGCAAAAATGTTCACTACTCAGGAATTAAATAATAATGACAACCGCTAAGGAAAATAAAATTCATTCTTCAGATTACGAATTCTAGATGAAAAACTCAGAACATTTACATCACTGGATTTGGTGTTCCCTTATGTAAATCATACACACATTATTCTCTAATGAATAATAATGTAGTCGTATTTATATATAAATGAAATATTTCGGGCGTTTGGATACAGGGAACACTGTTTCTGCTTCAAAAACATACAAGGAACATTATAAATCATTCATAACTTGTGATGAAAATCCTGTGTACCATGGGCATGTTAAAAAAAAAAACTGTTAAACAACATGGTAACTCGAAAAATTTGTAGAATGTTTTGTTGGAGAGAAAGGATAATGCTCACGACGTTTAATTAGATACCTATATATATATAGATATACCTATAATCAGCTGTAACAAGGAAGAAAAAAGAGAATGAAATAAACAACGACGTTGGTCCCCAATTCTACTTTGATTCCAACAAAGACTTACAATTTTTACTCTGCAATAAATCCATAGGGTTACGCTCCGCCTTCGTTTCGGAAAGAAACATCATTTTAATTTAACTTTTGCTTTTGTTTGAATAACCAAAATGATTATCTTTTACAGCCCTTTTTATAACGTGGACCTCAGTCCTATTTGCTCCATTATTTTCTTCTCTTTCCTTCATACCTCCGCGTCCACGATATATCTCTTATCTTCTTAACCAGTGTATATCCTAACAATTAATTTATGACGGACTCATATAATTACAGATCTACTATTGGACAATCATGCTGAACTACTTTTGATAAAATGTTATTAGTTGACTTAGGATTTGTGAGCGATCGCTCAATTGCTCCAAAATTGCTCAATTGGACCTTTTTTTAGGAAAAACTGCTCATTTTGCCATTTTTTTTGTAAAAATTGCTTACTTTGCCATTTTTATGTTAAAATAGCTCATTTTTCTAAACTGGTATGAAATGGATATAGAAAGTTTGGGTTCTAGTTAGATTACACAACAGGGCTTGACGATATTTTTTGAGGGAAAATCTACCTGCCAAAATCCTCTTTCATTAGGCTCTCTTTTTGGAAGTAATGTGTGATGAAATCAGGGTTATGATGACATGATCAGATATGTGGGGGAGCCAACAACAGCCAGTTAACGGAAGGATAACTTGTGTGCATAATTAAAGAAGAATCCACATAAAATTTTGCAACAAATGAGAAATAAAATTTTGCAACAAATGAGAAATACTTTCACGCCAAATTACAAAATTGTGATCTGATTTATGCAAAAGGTTGGATGTAATATAGTGTATGATGAGATGTTTCAATCTAATAAGACTCCTGAAGATCTCACCAACTATAAATTTCCTTCAACTACTAATGTGGACGTCTTTTAGTATATTTAAAACTACCAATACTAATCGAACGCAATAATTAACGGAAGAAAATCTTTCTGAAATCATTATTTCAAGTTATTATATAGAAAAATTTATGAATAAATTATGATAATTATAAAACAACACTTATTACTTTAAATTACTCTGATAAAACTATATATGTCTTTAAAATTTTGATATTTTGAGTGTCATTTTCGGAAATTTTAACGCTCTATTTTTTTCTCATGTAAGCCAAAAAAATCGCTCAAAAATTATAAGTCTAGTTAGTAGTTACATCCATGGAATTATTACAATTTCAGCACTTAATTTCGATTTTTTTTTTTTTTTTGTGTTTTACAAAAATTCCAAAACTAATCAATGAATATAATAAGTTGGACCAATTATATGGAAAATATTAAACTAAGTTTGGTTTGCACCATTGACAAGTTATATTTATATGTCTCTTGATAGGATAGCTTCAAATGACATTTATTCTCTTTTATCTATATACATTATGTTACATATTTGTGTTTTTAGTCAAGCTGGGTATGTACCTACCAAATAAAGTTTTTGCTAGTCATTTTTATCACATAAAGTAGGGATTTTTTTGTTTTGTAGTTTGTAAAGTTAAAGTATAAAAGTTTTTGAGAAATACAAGATAAAAAAAGAGAAGATTTACCTCTTTTACTCCAATAAGTCATTGACAGTTACATTTGAAACTATATATCTAGAAATAGTTAATCAAAAGAATATCAAAAATATAATAATTGCATTACTGTTTATGGTTATTTCAATTAATGGATCTATTCCCAATCATGAAGAAAAAAATCATTGAAATTACTACCCTCTCGAAAAATTTACTTTTTTTCTTCCATATTTTACATATTGAATCTATATGATAGTGATGTTGAAAGACAATTATACTCACCCAATTCAGTTGTTGACATTTAGGGTTCGTTTCATCATAAACTCATATTGAGAAAACTTTTTTTTCATACTTGTAGGACTTTACTAGAAATATTATATTTATAAATGTACAAGATGGTAAGTAAATATATAAACACCAACTTTCATATGTCAGTGTCTGAGAAATAAATAGAGGTTCAAATACTATGGCACGCCAGTGCCAACGAATGTGATCATCCTGAGGCTTAAACTTGAAATGGGACAGTCTACTGAAGGCACTCTCCATCATAAAAATAATGTAACCCCGCTGTAATTAAAAATCCTGCAATGAAAAATTATCTTTAATTTCTTTTTCAAACCATAGAAATCATATGATATATTTGTAGGGGAAAAATACAGACTATAATTAAAAATAAAGGCGATAATTAATGATTAATGAGTCATATATACTCGTATGTTGTTAGGTATACAATATACTCGTACATGTACAAGCTCAGACATAATTACCATCAGCTCTAATGCACTTTTATGATTAGTATCCATTAAGGCTATCAAAAAGTATTAATATCCTAAGGTATTGCGATACATATCAATAAATATTATTATTGATATTAAATGAGAATATCGATACAGATTAAAACCAGTAATTACAAGGAGTAATAGAAAATAAGTCACGACATAGACATTTGTTGATACTAATTTCTAGAGTTTTCAAAAGGTTTGGTTGTTATTTTATGTGACATTTGAATTCAAAATGTTTTACAGCAGTAGAAATAAAAAGATATGAGAATTTGGTTAAATGAAAACAGGAAGCAGGAGCAAGATTAATTATAATATTAAACTCTTTTGATAAATATGTTGCTGTAACAAAAAATTAACCCCAAAACAGCAGAACAAATGACATTTCTTTTTTCGAGTCATAAAACTTTAATTTTTCTTTACAAAAATACCATCTTTAAAAATGAGTGTATCTTAGTTAAGTATATATGCAGTATGCAAGTTTTAATTTGCTTAGTCAGATGATAAGGATATAATTTGCACGTCCCATGATGCCTTATTTAATTGCAACAAACATTCATTCGGATTTCCAAATATTAACTGATGGTATGCAATACACAAAATTATTCAAGACCTTTTTTGTTTTCACCTTGCACAATTACATTTTCATATGAATATCCAAAATTGAGTAGATTTGTACGATGTGCATATCTGTAGTGAGTGGAAAATTTATAAAAATCCCCTCTTGAGCCATAAAAAAGACTGCAATATAAGTCATTAAGTTTGAGAGACGACATAGATGCTAACAAATTAACCATAAACTATACGCACTGCTCCTTGCTTGCTAATTTGCTTCCTACGTTGAATATTCATACTAAGGAGAAAAAATTATAAAATCACAAATATATTCTAGGGTAACCAAGATAAACTTTTTTTAAAGTATATTTACAAAAATTATTTTGAGGTTAATTTTTTTTGAAGAGTAAGGCCTAAAATTTTTAGTAGCATTTAATTACGGTTTTATCCCCATTTTTTTACGAGATTTCTGTATGTAACCAAAAAAAAAACAGATGAAATAAAAAAATATCAATTTTATATCTCCCAAATTTCTAAGTGAAAATATGTCGGAGCAACAATAAAAAAAACTGATATATATATCCTCTGATCCGGTATCAGTGCCAAGGAGTCTGCAAAGACCGTTTTTATCTCTATCTGGAGTGCCTAGACTATCAAAAAGTCAATTACCGGCCAATAGAGCCGATAAACAAAAATTTCTAAAGCAACAATATGGACAACTTATGGCCTGCCTCCATGTGGCTGTCCACCAATGCTGATTTCAACTCCCTGGACTTTGCAGTTTTGGGCTTCTTGGAAAAGAATGTCTACTACACATTTGATTCGCTCCGAGCTGACATCATGACGTCATGATACACCATGAACAAGGCCTTTTCGTCAAGACCTGCTAATCTGTTTTCTTGGGTATTGAGGCTGTTATTGCTTGTAATGGATAACATATTGAATTAAAAATATAGGTAAATACATATATTATTATAACAGATCACAAATTGGTTTTGAGTAGTATTTTCTTTATTCTATAAAAATCCCTTTTCTTAGTAATACTACTGCTAGTTTTGTGTCTCCACTTTGTAGTGATCTCTGTCTGCAAAAATAACGTCTTTTAAAGATTCCAAAAAATAACTATTTTTCTCCACACTCAAACATAAAAAAATTCAATATCTACAAATCAACTTTGAGGATGTCTTTCTAAGATCTACTTGCAAGAATTATTTGAGAAAGCATGCAGAAATATACTAATCTCTACCAAATAAAGCTTATATATTTAATTCAACTTTGAGAATGAAAAAGCTTATAATAAAAACAGGTAAATGATTATTTGTAACTAACAAATGCATCTGATAGCTAAAATTTGATAGGATAAATTTAAAATATGCGATTAACATCGAATATATTTAAAAAATTATACTGTTTCTTGCATGTAACGATGTGTTTGTGTTCTGAGTTTGATTATATCTAATGATTACATAATATATATTTAAATATATACCTGTTTTAGAGCTATAAATTAAACCTTGAAAATAATGATTAATTATTAACAAATATTTGCACTACATATGTTCGAACACATAAAGAATTATTAATTAAACAAAGTTAATATTTTTTTATTTATATTACAATTGTTGAATATATATGTATAATTAAATTGTTATAAAAATAATATTTTTATTTGAAAATATAGCCATTCATTGAATAACAGAGGTTTAATATTGTTAAAAAATAGTAATTAATATTAAAGGTCTATAGCTTTAGAAAAATGTTTAATTCTTAATATTTATTCTTTTGATATAAATATATTTTACACGTATTTTAAAGTTTTTTATTATTCAACAAAAGTATTTTGATTAAACATGAATTATCCTGATTGTGTTAAAGTATTTTCACAATTTCTGATTAAGAATTATAATTTGTAATTGAGGTCAATGGTTTTTTCCGGTATATAAATAGGTTTTGATATATTCGGGGGAAATCAGTGTATCAGTTGAATTTTGTTTATCAATTGAGTTGAGTTAAGTATTAACGTTTAGTATCTTTCATGAGCAAGAATATTACGTCAATATTCTTAATTGAAATTTGTATTATTTTTTTTAAATTGGAGTATTAAAACTTTCAATTCCAAGTAGCTTCTAGAGAAAGAAATATACGTTAACTACAGTTATAATTCCTTGGTCACATGGATAAATTGTATTTCTATAATTTTTAGTTACACTGAGCCACTGCAACTCTATCTGTCCACATAAAGCAACATTAAACAATTATAATAGTTTATAAATAGAGTATGGATGTAACTATTTCATCATAAGGTTAGCGCAGAGCAGCATTCAAGGGAAACTCAAAGATTTTGTCAGCCTGTGCATATTAAAAAACCTACAAAATTTTATAAAAAGTGTCAATTTTCTCTTAAAATACCAAAAGTATTACTAAAAACAGCGAGAAAATGTTTTGAAAAAACTCAAAAATATTTACAAAAACCTGTTTAAAGAACAACAATTTTTTTTTTTTTTTGAAATGAAAAAGACCAGAATATATATACTTTATAAGAAGGGCACGGACAAAAAATCTTGATAGGTAATTATTAGTGAGGTACCACGAGCATGGCTTGACAATTGGTACTCGAGTTTTATTAAGTAAACAAAAAAAAAAAAAAAAAAAACACAGCAAAAATTCGGTTCGAATAATTAACTCTTACTAAACTTGGAATTCCTTCTTATTCTTTTTCGAGCACATTATAGCATGTACATAAATCTTATTACACTCACTTATGTTTGCTGTGAAATTTATATTTATATTTTCCGTCTGGTAACACATTGTAGAAGTATGTTGATGATGAACAATTTGTACTTTTAGGTCTCGTCAACACAGTTACGTTTTCAAAACGATGCAGTATTTATTTTATTTGAATTCCAAAATTTTGCGACCAAACGATTAAGAAATCTACTTAATCTGCCCCATTAAAGAACTTTGATGTATCTAATGAGAATTTCATTATGAATGAAAAGAATAGGTTGTTTTTATATTTATTAATTGCCTTAAAAATGAATATATAAAAAAATGTTAGCCGTTTAAAAATTTTATTTTTCAAAGGATCATTTATATGCATGTGAATGAACAAGCATAAGTCCCACTAAAAATATATTGGTTATATTCTGATTATAAAAAAATATTGCGGGATTGATCATATAATCTGTTGAATTAGATTTATGACAACGATTTAAATAAGTTCTGTTAAGTTTGAAGTTGCTCTGTAGAATATCATTTAGGGGGGAAAAAATCACAGAAATTTAATAATTTTTTGAATGTATTATTTTTGGACTGACAAGTTTATTTGCAAGCAAAAAGTGTTACGGCACTTAAGGAGTATTTAGGAAGGTAACGTGTAATGACAGTAGCCTGCAATTTCTCAATTGTTTAGTTTTTTTTAATACTCCAGCAGCAAAATTCAACTCTCAAAAATCACTAGGAATTGTGTGAACTGTAAATATTGTTGTATCCCAATTGATATAAATAAATATGTGTGCTTTTAATTTTTTATAAGAGTTCAACCAATTTTATATAGCAAAACATAGGAAAATCGCATAAGATATGAATTAATTTGATAAATTATTTATTTGTAGCCTTCTAAACTAATGCAACACTGGCCAATTGGTCGATTATTGTTTAACATATTAGTATTTAAAATTTAATGGGAAAAATGTTTTGAGAAAAAACCATTAAGTTAATAAATTTTTTAAACATACTTGTAAAACACCAAATCTTGCATCTGGGAAATAAGTGCCTGAAAAAGACACTAAACCGAATAAAACTTCCAAAAAATCAGACAAAAATAGACACGTTCTTTAAACAGGGGGTAAAGTTATATTTAGCCCACCACAAAATCATAAGAAATCAACATGATCAGCTGCACATACATCAATATAAAACACTCCAGAGCAGCGAAATCTGAACTTAAATTGAAAACATCTCATATAGCCATGATAACAGAACCTTAACTCATCAAAGGCACTACAAAAAGCCTAAACTTAAGCGGATATACAATTCATAGTAAATCAGGTTTAAAACTAAGAGCTTCCATACGAACGGACGACCACTTGGTTTGTTCCTGAATTCTCCGATAGGGATGTTTGCACAGTTTGCTAAAAGATTGATGAGACAATCCTCTATCTTTGTGTAGCATATCTTGATCAACTCCTATCAGTTGAAAACGACACATTGTTGAATATTATTAAATATAGTAATTGTCATAATAAACCACTTCTCCTAGGGATGGACTCCAACGCTCACAATTCACTCTGGGTGTGTAAAAACGTCGACTCAAGGGGAGAGAGTCTTGAGAACATTATTGAAGAAAATGGTCTTATCATTAAGAACGAGGGTAATGAACTGACTTTCGTAACTCAGCGAGCTAGCTCTATAATTGATATTACTATCATGAATCAGAATGCATATAATATACTTGATATTAATGGTTGGCATGTTGATCTTTGTCCATCAATGTCGGACAACCAATACATAATTTTTAATTTTTGTAAGTACAAGCCAATTGTCGATCAATCAAGGAAACTGTGGAAAACCAACTGGAAAACTTTTAGGCATTGTACAGATTCTGCATCTTGCCTGCAATAAGTCGCTACGCCAGCAGTATTGACCATTTTGCCAAATCACTCTTAAATGCACTCGATATTGCCTATCCAATTAAAAGAACTTTAAAAGCTAATGTACTCTTATGGTGGACGAAATGTCTTGCTAGATTGGGACATAAGCTTGGCAAACTTGAGCTAAAGCGTAACCGATCCTCTCACAGAGAAGAGTATCTGATCGCCAAAAATTAATCTTGTGCAGCACTCAGCAAGGAGCAAAAAGACTCCGGAGGTATTTTTGTAGGAGTGCAGAAGGCCCAAAAGACATTGCAAGACTTATTCGAATTCAAAAACCAATCTTGGCATCAATTGGCTTCCTCAGAATAGAACAGGGAGTTCAATCCCCCATCGAATCTCTTGAAATATTCCTGGACACCCATTTCCCAGGATGCAAAATCAATTCAATTAACGTAAACCCATTGTGATGCCTTTGTGGACGACAAGAAAGTACAAAAATCATTTAGGTCCTTTGGGGCTTACAAGAGCTCAGGACCAGACGGACTAAAGCCAATTATCCTACATCAGGTAGGATATAACATAATTCAATACATTTCGGAACTTTATTAAGCGATTCTCAGTACAGGCTACAAACCCCACAACTGGAGAGAAATGAAGGTTGTATTTTTGCCAAAACTGGGTAAAGATGACTACAGCTTGGCAAAATCATTCAGACCTATTACTTTGTCTAACTTCTTTCTTCAAGGTGTTGAGAGAATCGTTAAATGGAGAGTTGATGTACTAATTCCAATATTCTCCTCACAACATGCCTACTCAAAGGGTTTATCAACAGAAACGACTTTGTCACAGGTTATAGAAATAATTGAGAAATCGATTTATTAAAATCAATGTACATTCGCGGTTAAGTTTGATTGTACTGGTGCATTTGACAATTTAGCGAAATGGGCAATGGAAAAAATGGGAATACCAGATAGTGTCAGATCTTGGTACAGAGAACTCCTTAAAAGGCGAACAGTAACAGCTGAACTTAAGGTAGAACAAAGTTAGTATAATCCCAACTCGTAGTAATCCCCAAGGAGGTGTACTTTCACCCATGAAATGGAACATGATCAGGGACACCCTTCTTGAAAAATTTAATAATAACGTGGTCAAGGCTGTTGGCTATGCTGATGACATCCTTCTACTAATGAGGGGAAAACATTCGCATACCCTTGTTAGCAAAATGCAAGAAGCGATCAATACTCTTCAAAAATGTGGAAGAGTAAATGGTTTTACCTTTAACCCAGACAAAACTGAATCAGTTGTTTTCTCAAATGCATATAAACTGTGACTAGAAATGGGTCGGAAACTCATAAATTTTTCATCATAAATGAAATGCCTTGGTTTTATATTTGTATCAAGGACTTGCCTGGACGGAACACCTAGAAAAAAAAGCTGGATGGAATCCGTTATGGGAATATTCTCTCTTGATCTCTGTATAATAGGACAGGCAACAAAACAAGATGAAGAACAAGACACTTATACGGGATACCAGGGACAACCTTGACAACCTTCCGAGCGGGCGTGAACACCGCTTCTCCATGGATAACTCTAAGCTTGATAATCATATACACAGACGGATCAAAGGCTGAAGAAGGCAATACAGGTGCAGGATGGGCCAGGGGAGATGTTGTAAATCCTCACTCGATGACATCTTTGAATAAAGAAGCATCCGTCTTCCAAGCTGAGGTTTTCGTCATCAAACAATCGGTTGAAGACCTTCTAAAACAAGAAAAAAACATGGAAGAAATTTATGATCCGAACTGACTCTGAATCAGGAGGTGCCACTCTGATTAATCCACTTATCACAAGTGATGAAGTCAAAAAGTGTAAAGAAATCATCAACCTCGGAAAGAAATAGATAAAGAAATGTTCATTGAATGCCGCAGAGGTCACAATGACATCAAACGGAAGGAATTCGCTGTCTATCTTACAAAAAGTGGAACCGCGAGTCACCACTGTGTGTGTGTTCGTGTACCTCCATGTATTAATAAGAAAACACTTCATGACTTCTTTTACAAAATGTGGCGTTGTCGTTTTTAAAACAATCAGAGCATGAAGCACACACATGTGAGGATAAAAGAGCCAACATCAAAACCAGTTAAACTTCGACGTGAATGCGTAAAGCTATTTGTCCAAGCCTACACAGGACATGGACCATTCCTCGCTCATCTCTGTAAATGGAAACCACAAGTGCAGTCTGCAATGTCTGCAATGAAGATACTTGGAGTGCAGATCATCTTTCAAATAGATGTCCCCCTCTCTCATATGAGAGAATTGAAGCTATGTAAGAAGAAGAAGAAAATTGCCAAATTCTTGCAATTATGAAATGTGTTAAAATGAAGAAAATAATTTTAATATTTAAAATGTAAGAAGGAATATCCTTAACTATAGTGACAAAAATACCCCGTTGAGTTCTTCACTTTATGTTTATTATTATTATTTTTATGCCAATTGTGAACAGTAAATAAAATTTTAACTAACTCACATGTAAATAAAAATGGCTTAATAAATATTATAGAAAAATATAAATTCTTACAAATATGACGGAATTAAATTATATTAGAAATAACTTTTTATTAAAAACGAAGATGGATTTTGTTATAACTTTTTTTTTTGCCCATAAAGGAAATTGCTAATTTTCCATTTCTTTTTTATTATTATATGTTCTTGTATTACTTATTACGGGGATAATTTATTAGTATAGAAAATAAGTGTCATTTCGAATGTCCCAATGGAAGGTTCGAACCATTAAGAATTATTTGAGTGAAAATTATGGTAAAGTTGATTATCCACCTTTGTCCAAAAAAGCTTACCCTTTTAGTGATACTGTATGTAGGCATAATGAACACGTTTCCATATTGAAATATATTAATATTCACCTATCTACATATTGAGTAGTTCTTTTAAACGTTCGTAATTTTATCTGGCCTCATACATCCCACCTCAAACCAGTTTCAAAACAAAAACCCAGTATTGGAGAGTAAGTACAGTACAAATGTCAATCTACAACTTCAGTTGCTCATAATACTTCATTATTACAACGTACCCTGTATTGTTTTAATCAGGTACAAACATGTAATGAACTTTTGAGTATTTTGTGCAATTTAAATTGTGAAATAAAGAATGCATTTTCTGCTAAAGCAGTCGGGTGTACTAATTGATTCATTTATAAATTCAGAAAACGTGTCGACAAAGGACTCAATTATGTACCGAAATCTTATGACCTAGAAGCTGCCAAAATTTTCGAAAGACCTGTTTTGGCGAGGAAAATAAAAAAAACTAAAATTAGAATAACCCCGGACAATCGAAAAATGCAATGTCTGACTGCATCGATGTAACGTCTTGTTCAACAATTCATTCAGTGAGTCCCTTGGAAAATTCTGGAATTCATTCTTGATCCAATGCATAATTTTGCCTTTAGTGTCGCAGGGGATATCGTTTGATTACTCTGTACGAAAATATCTTTTAATTTTAGAACCAGCCAGTTTGGAGGTCAAAAGTCCGGCAAAATGAAGTCGTCAAAGTTGTTTTTGGATCCATTTAAGGCCGATGGCAGGGAGTTGAGTCCTTCAGAGGCCCCTAATTCCCTCTTAACTTTGCAAATAAACGTCTCACTGAGTCCCAGAGTTCGAGAAATCGTTTTGATGTCGTTCCTGGCACGAATTCCAATAATTTGTCAAATTAATTCCATTCTTGTAATTGTTGCAACTTTGAACAAGCTGCATGACAAAAGCTTTGTAAGAGCCTGTGTTATTCCAAAAGAGAGGGCCAAAGTGGTGTTATAGATAGCTTGCACACTCTGTATGTTAATGTTAAAGAATAGCATAATTTAACTATAATATTTAATTTTACAGAAATATAATTATAAAAATTATCTCTCCACCTATATTATTTTAAATATGGAAGGTTCTTTACCCGTAAATGGTAATACAAATTACCCTTTAAAATTCTTACAAATCACCATTTCCTGGCACCAATCGAAATGAACTTCTTCTAATCTTTTGTCAGATTACGTGGGATCCAACGTGAATAAATCTTTTTTAAAGACATTTTTTCATGCAAAATCCTGAAGTTGCTAATCATACTGATGCTCAAAAATGTATGGATCTTCCGGTAAGTCACATGACGAACTTTTTTTATTATTTTTTTATCCTTGCACAACAACAGATTTTGGACAACCTTCACGACATTCGTCGTGGAGTGAACTCCAGCCACGTTTGAGTTTAATATAAATATTTTTTTATTGTACTCTAGGTTGGTGCATGGTCGTCCTATCCAGAATTAAGTTCATTGTTGTACTTTTGCCTTGATAACCTATATCTAAAGTTTATCAAAATGATTTTAAATAAGTGTCCATGAGTCAATTCAATTTTTTTAATAGAAATAATATTTCAAAACAATATAAAATGCTCAAATCATGGACAAATAAGAACACGTTACTATAAAGTTGATAATTGTAATTTTTTTAGTAAAATGATGGAGCATACAATGCATAGATTCTTTGAGGGTAGAAATATAGGTAGCAAGGTAAGCTTTTAGAGAAAAAGAACAATACCTTAAAAATGATTGAATCATTTTATTATAAGAAGAAATTTCGTCCTCTGCGGACTTTCAACCATTAAGAACTTTGCCCTATAATCATTTTACAGTTACTATAGTTGTTATGATATAATTTCAAGATTGGCTAGTACTCTCACTGTTCTAATTATAAATACATATTTTAAAAAGTTATTCGATTGCTTGAGATTAGTATATTTCTCCATAATTGTACAGATAAATCAGCACTTTGTTTAGTCATACCAGGTGGTCCATTGAAATCTGAACACATACTAAATTAATAATTAATGAAGGCTGATTAATTAAAAAATGAAACTTGAAGGTGATTGACGAATTTTCATTTTCGTACTGGAAGCACTTGGGGATCTCCAGGACGACTGTCTACTCCATCAGCAGGCCCTAAATGTTGGAGAGGAAGAAGAGCTTATTCAAAAAGGAAAACTGGACCCAGATTAGTTAAAGAAAACACCTGGAAAATTCCCTCAAGTACATGAGAGTGATGCAAGAGATATCAGGGTTTCACACAAGAACTTCCCAGAGAGATATAAAAAAAAGTGGGTGCACAGAGCCTTGTGAGGGTGAAGATGCCATTTTTGACACCAGCAATGAAAAAGACCCATTTTCTCCGTTGTAAGACTCTTTTAAATGAGTCTTTTGGTCTCTTTTTTTAAACATTTGCCCCCCTCTTTTGATGCCGAACCCCTTTACTACACCTTTTGGGTGCATGTCGAAGGGAAGACCTCTTGTTTCCTTCATCAAAACACCGAAGCCCTCAATGCTACTATTATTCATAACCGGGACGCCATGACAGAGGACTACATTTGCAGTGGGCCAGGACTTCTGTCGCCGCATGGAAGCCGTCATCACCGCTAAGGACGGCTACATTAATGATTAAGAGAGCTCAGACAAACATCTACTTATAGTATTATATATTTATAGTATTGATTTTGTTTAAATTATATTGTTAATTTATAAATTATATCTTATTGAAGTTTAAAATTGCAAGTGTTCAGATTTTAATGGACTACTTGATAAGATACATAATAAATCTCTTAAAATACAATAATTTTTACATATTTATTTATACAAGCTACCTTCCTATACGTACCTACATACAAAAATACATTAAAAAATGCTTGAATAAAGGCCGTAAATGGAAGCAACAAAAAAATATTAATGAATCTAAAAATTTGTACATTTATCATCTTAAAGATAAAATTGAATTATCGTCTCAATTATGTTCATAGATTGTCTAGAAAAAGGATGATGAATTTATTGTTCTTAACCAAAAACATTTGTGCATAGTTTCTAAACTAAAAACCTTTGTATGAAGTTAGTTATAAACATTGGAATTCAAAATTATATTAAACTACCTATGTATTCAATATCAAAGCATCCAATATATACTTGATTATATATCCAGAATTAAACTTTTTGAATAAGAAAAACAAAAATGCTGACTTATTACAATTTTTCTTGAATTGACTTTGATATTTGTTGTGATATACATAGTTTACCAAAATTTCTTTTTCCGGATTTCTTTTCAATTTTATACAAATCATTCCACGGCAAAACGACCAAGAGGATTTCTTAGAGAGGCATTAAAATGATACAACTTGATAACAACTTTTTTATGAGGTTATAAACTTTTAAAGTTAGGAAATTAAAATGTAAAAAAAGGACACTGAAATTTATTTTCAATGTCACTTAAACATATTTAACCCTGTACATTTTTTTTAAGTATGACTAAAATTTGTATTTAATATATTCATGACTACCTATTAATGTAAATATAATGTCCACAAAAATGAAGAAGTATAGCATAACTACTTAAAATCTAGATTAAATCATTTCTCCACCAAAAATATCAATACCAATGTTTTGCACTAACTTGAGAATTGAGGCTATTTTTAGTTCATTCGAGATTGAATAAAAGCCTTATTTTCAAACTTTAATGTTAGTAATTTATTTTAACACCGTCTGATGTACTATTTTTATACTTATTATTAAAATAAAAAATATATTTGATGGTATCTAAAATATGTTTATTTGCCAATATTTATTTTAAAGACCTCCCTATCTGTTGATTTAATTAAAAAAATGAATTGCACTTTTTTACAACTACTAGACATAATAATAATCTAAATAGTGTTAAAAATTTTTGATGAAAGTATGTGAGTATAAAATGTATCTCTTGAGATAGGAATATGCACATTGATAGAAACAAATACTTTTATTTCGCTTATAATAGTTAGTTTAGATTGCTAAACAGATATTTCTATCATAATTATGTTGAACTATTTTTAATTATCATTTAAATTAATTTGAATTATATTATCCTTAGTTGAGTTTTTAATTACTTTAAATCAATTTTTCGTTCCTTTTATACGTGAAGTTCAGCGCGTCATATTGAAAAAAAAAAAAAAAAGGACTGCTTATTATGGTGTTTCTTATTTTTATTTTTTTATGTCTGGATGACTTGGCCACAATCCGTTCCTCATGATAAAAAAATTAACTTGGCAAATTTTTGGCAAAATAGAAAAATATTTTGAAGTAATTCAAGGATCTCAAAGTTTTTGAAAATTGCCATAGTTTTTTTTTTTTTTTTTTTTTTTTTTAAAAGGGGCTTATTTCTTGATTATCGTGAAAACCATTCAATATACAGTTTTTATGTTTTATAACTTTTTCAAGATGAGTTAGTTTACTCTAATAAATATATATGTTGTTATGAGAAAATAATATTTATTGGGTGAATTACGATACAAAATAGTTGAAGACATTTAACCTCTCTTAAACGTTTTACATGCATTGTTTTTGTATTTCCCCCATTTTTCTCATTCAAGACAAGATTCCTTGTTTTGTTTGGGTCTGGCCTTAATGTGGGATGTAAAATAATTCACATTTATCGATCCTTCGGAGGTGCCCCATGATCCTAATCCCCTTCTATGAAGCATCACTCTTCATATGTACATCAGAAGTACTTTGTTTACATTTTAAATCCTATCAGTTTGGAACTATCTTTGCATATAATTATTTATGATAATAGTTGAATAGTATTAAGTACACAATACTTTTAAGTTTCCTTACAAGTTATTTAACACGGAGGCTCATATCAACAAAGATAGATAGGAAATATATTACAGGAATATTTTTAATAAAGGAAAAGGTAAGTAGGATTAGTCTATTCAACAAAAGCAGTGCAAATATTAAAGTGCAAAGACATTCACTATAGAAAAATCAATACAATCTCAAAGTAAAATATATCTGAATGGCGTAGTTGTTAGCAAATTGATTGGAAATAAATTACCTTCATCACGCATGCCTTTGCGATTTATTCTATATCTTCATAAAATTATTCAGAAATCATAAAATATTACCATTAAAGAAAATATTTTGGAGAAAAAGCATGCATGGATATATATAATTTTTGTAATTTGTAATAATATTGCTTGGTTGTTCACCAAAATGTGCAATAAAATGCATTTGACCGGTCCAATGTACCACGCTTGTTGATTCTCCAAAGTGGTGTATAGTCTCATCTTTTAGTTATTTAAGTTGCAGTTTAAATTAACTTCTAAAAAGGAGATAGAATCGTGAGATATTTATAGCATTATCGAGCAAATATACTTGCTCTCTGCTCCTACAGCCTCACAAAACAATAATTATTCGTTAGATCCAGAATAGCTTTTAAATTTATTATAATTGTGTATTAAACGGGGAAAAAATTTAAGTTTTTATATGACAATGAGTGGTAAAAACTCTTTGAAAACGCCTGCATAACTGTGTTGAACATTCTGCCACAGTCCTTACATGGAGTATTAATCAATAAACAACTCAAAGATATTTGAAATTGAGCAGTAAATTGATATCCATCCTTGATTTTAGAAATGGAACTCGTGATCCTATTCTTCCAAGTTTTAGCTAAATCCAAAGAATTTAAATATCCATCACAGTTGTTATCATTTTATTCTGTAACAAAACACAAAGATTGTTTTTCGTACTTCAAGGAGACTAGATAAGTGGTTGAGCTACAATTCAAAAAGCGATTGGCGTTTAAAATAAACAAACAATACAAATAAGTACGTTTTCTAAATGTATTCCAAATAAAAAAGTGATGTATAAAAAAGAAATGAAAATTGCAATTTCATTTTTCACAGCTGCAAAAAAATGAACTCCTAATGGAATATTGGATTCGTAGATAAAATAATATTAACAAAATATTTGTATGAAAATTTGTTAGTAAATAAATTTAACAGATAAAAATTGAAGTTTCTATCAAATATCTGTCATTTTCTAAATAATTTTTCAATTTTTTTTCATCAAACGTACATTTTCAATTTCTAGGAAGACATGCCACAATAAGATGCACTTTGGATATAAAATTTTAATTTAAGTATTTAATAAGTATTATCAATTTAGGGAGCATTTTATTTCATTATTTTTTGAATATTTACAAAAATGAACCAGTGATTAAAGTTGTTTTTTTTGACGACATTATTTTTATATTTTTTTTTGTTTGCAGCTATGATTTTTTTTTTTTTTAAAGGTTTGTGTTCCTCTTTAAAGTTTCAAAAAATTCTATTTTTTTACTTTTTTGTTACATTTCTTCTTAAATTTCAATTTGGCATTTTTTTTTACAGAAATAAAAAATGGACCTCTCATCTAAAAAAAAAATTTTTATGCATATATGTTGGTATGTTATTTGAAGTTTCTATTCAATTTTGTTTGTTTGTTCATTAAAATACAAATATTATAATGCTTCTTGCCTTCACCGAAAGTGTCTAAAAATTAAGAAAAATATTTTTTACCATAGTCAATGTGATTTTCAGCTGCCTCCTTGGTCCAAGAAACGCCGGGTACGGTAGTTTATATATAATATTTTATGATTATTATTTAATCCAATATGTAATGGTATGGAACAAAGGCGAGCAAATTACTCACCCTGTCTTCCTCTCCCTCTGTCTTTCTCTCTGTAACACATGTTTGTAAACATGAAAGTAAAATAACTAAATTATTGCATAGTATGTTTCAATAGATCTAGAAACATATTTTTGTAGACACCGCAGAACGGGACTTAGTTTAACCACTGCAGCATTTCATGATCCACTGTATATTTGATATGAGGCCCTTAATCTTCGGCTTCTTTTTAAACATTTCATTCAAAGCCCAATAACTACGAAAACAAAAGTTGCTTTAAATCTTTTTGACTTTATTTTATGATAAAAGTAATTGATGACGATTCTACAAAAAATTATATTTGAAGGCAAAAATCAACTTTAACTGATGGTGCCTTTTTCCTGATTTCAGCCATGCCAGTATGACGATGTAAATTGAATTTTTTGACAGAAATTTCAACTTCTATTTATCTGCTTCTTTAATTATTTAGTATGATTTTTTGGGATACAGTATTGCATAGATTGTTAATGTCCGCTTCATTAAGTTTTGTCAAATGATGAATGAAACACTTTACCATGCTCCCAATATAATACCTTAAGAAGTTATTAAAATTTATACCAATTACTATCTCAATCTTAAAATTTATAGAAAAAACTCTCCTCTCCCTCAACAATAAAAACAAATTGAAACGCCCTCTTTGTTGTTAACTTACCTATATATACAGGGTTGGGATTTTTAATCCCAAAAATTCAAGGATAATGTATATTATAATTTATTTCCAAAATTATAATAGCAATTTACTAATCTTTTCACACACATGTAGGGTCCAGAGTGAAGTCAATCACTCAAATCAACCACTTCTACCTTCATTCACAGCCTCCAACCTGACCCTGAACTTGATAGTGGTCTTGATGAGAAATTTATTATTCATGATGGGCAATACCTAGAAAAGGGAAGCCTGCAAGGAGTCTACAGTGTTATGTGGTCGTCTATTAGAACCTCTGTCCCAGAATCACCACTACACATAGTAGTCCAAGGGTTTCAGATCTGGCGACCTAGAAGGCCATATTTACTTTGCCCTAAATATGTCCAAATTGTCTGAACACAATTTTTGACAAGATGTGAAGTATGGCTGGAGACCTATTATTCTGAAAGATATATATCCTTCCATCAGCCAACAAATCCATAAAATTGAGCACACTTCTCTCAGGTCATCCAAATAGATATCCTTGTAGATGTTTTGCAAAGAAGTGTGGATTTATGACATTACCCTCTCTAGAAACAAGGAGGAGGACAAAAACTGAGTATGAAAAATTAGGTTTTCTTATGAATGTGGCATCATCACGGTTGCGCACAATTCACCTGTCATTCCACCTGTTGACCTATGCATCTAGACAAAAGAAGAAACGAATTCTGTTCACTGGTTCAGGCATCAGAGAAATTAGGAGCTTTAAAATTCTCTCAACTACCCTTCAATTTGTAGTTCTTGCGCCTCATTTTACATTGGATGGAAGTACAGATAGCCCACGTTCATCATACAAACCATATTTCTCGTTTAAATGCTGGGGTAGTTGTCTAGCATGTCCTGCTGCATTAAGTATTTTTATTTTTCTTATATAGTTTTTTAAGCTAATTGTACTAAATGAGCACTCGTTAATAAATATAAGCCTCAGGGTTTCCAAGAAATTAAGGTTTAAACTTATTTAGAATTTTAAAATCTCCATATATGTATATAATCCATTTTAAAGGGTGCATTGAAAAAAAAGTAAAAAAATGACAAGGGTACCAAGGACATTTCTGGCTGATTGGTTAACCAAATTGCTATTTTAACCAGAAGATCGTAACTGGGTTACATAAATACAGAGTTTTAATAAATATAGAGATACTAAAAACTTCTTTATATAGATTCATTTTGAAGACCTCAGATATTGATGATGATTTGAAACATATGGTACAAAATGTATCATAAATAGTGGAAAAAACACTTAAATATCACTAAAGCTTTTGCAAATATAGAGGATTATAATTATTTTTTCTTGGAGCTTTGCCAATTTGAATCCAATAATAAAATACATTTCACATAGAATGAAATGCACACTTTCCTTTAAGGAAAAACCATTAATTTAAAGAAGGATATATTTCTTAATGGTCAAAATATTTACTTCCTAGTACATTTATCATTATTAAAATTTTGTTTAGCTAAAAAAGCGTGATTCATTTACCTAAAACAACTATATTTATAATTTACTCAAATATTACAAAACATCCTTCAAGAGTTCATTGATGAAATATATTCGCCATAAGGCCTAAACAGCAAATTCATATAGATCATATTCAGTGACCTCATAAATGTCATCTTTATTAAATGATACGTTAACTTCAACATCATCCCAAAAGTAGTCCACTTGCTGCAATATATGCCGTATTCGAGAAACACCTGTTAAGGAATAAAGCAAATTAAACGACATTCCATCTGTGGCACAGTAAAACCCTACATATCTCAAAAGAGAATGAACACACCCATTAGTGACTGGGACATGGGAGGTACCCAAATCGAAGCACTCTGGAAATCACTCAATTTCTCTTGGTTCAGACGTCTACGTCTGATAGAAGATTTTTGGAAAATGAAACTCACGCCAGAAAAGAGTGTCAAATATAGTGTAAGGGGCTTCATAGGACCCACCGAAATTATTTCTAGTCTGTAAAAAAATAGAGGCCACATGGTTGAACATGGGTAAATCTTGGTCTTTTATCATGTATTCAGTCCTCCCTCTTTTGGTTCCAAATGAACCAATAAATTATAATTTACGTTTCATCAGTGCCTTTGAGATCTATAAATCGACCAGATTGACCTCAGTGGGACAGCTATGGAGCAGAGTTTTCATTCCTAGTGCGAGAAAGTTTCTAACTCTCAGGAGAGTATTATCGAAGAAAAAACATCCACTCCCATACGGTCCATTTATTCCTTCGAGCATTATCTTAGAATCCCTTACGAATCGTCATATTAGGAATGCATTTCTGTCAAGGACTAAATCTTCAAGTTATCACACGATAGTTGCGGACCGAATCAAAAACCTTCGTGGATCATCGGGGAAATTTTTTAAATACACGCCCAAAATAAATATGATAAATCCATTCATGGACTCCAGCAAAAATGGTTTGAGTATCGAATGTCCATCTCTTCATTATTTCTAAATAAGTCACTCTCAGATGCAACGAAGAGGAGTTTATCCTTCCGTGGATTAAAAACCGAGACAAGCAGACACTTGATATACAAAGAAATGTATGGAGCAATCGATACTCCATCCTTGCATACTTCACAGATAGGGGAGCCCACCTTGGATAGGGAGGAGAATGGACAGCCATATGTGTATAGGAAAGGATGGATGAATGGCGGGTAAAAGTATATATTATAAAAGTGTTTTGTGTATATATATTTTTCTACTTTGAAATAATTGTTGGTTTTTAAAATGATAGTTTTTTATTCTTATGTTTACATAGCCTATCTAGTATCTACGATCAACCGGAAATTCTAAAAGGAAGGGATGAGCGCTCGCTCATCAACTCTCCCTCCTTTTCTTTTTCTTTTTTTATCTTCTTCGTTTTTCTTACGTTGGAGGAAGGAGGGGAGGAATATAAAATTGTGTGTATAACGTTTATATTAATATATATTAGACTAGTATGAGCCTGCCCGTTCCACAGACGCATAAGGGATGTCAATTAAAGAGCAATTTGATGTTAATAAACTATCCTACACCAGAAAAATTATTGAACTAATTGAATTCTCATAAGTGTTTATGCAATCCAAGACGTATTAACGGGATATTGCAATCTCCCCTTAATGTAGGTACATGAACAATTATTGAAAACATTGAATTTTCATAAGTGTTTATCCAATACAAATTCACAGGCTAATGCAATCTCCTCTTCCCTTCTTATATTTATTTGTAGAGAAAGGAACAAAAATTGTTGCTAGGCAGAAAAAAAAGGAGGAGGAGGGATGAAGAGGAAGATTCAAAAGTCTATTTTTGATGACTAGTACGAGCTGAAGATTCAAAAGTCTATTTTTGTATATATAAGACTAGTACGAGCTGGTCTGTTCCATGGATACCCAGGGGGAGGGGCACGCAGTTAGACACAAAATGCTGATGATAAATAATTTAAAAATTCAAATAAATGCTGGCATTGATAATTTATGTTTGTTTGTGTGAATCCAATTTAAAATGTCCTAATTTATTATAAAACGATGATTAGAAAAAAAACTCAAAAACTCAAAAAAAAAAAAGTAGCCTCCTTGGTTTGATACAAAAAAGGTTACGTGCATCAGAATTAATCTTAAATAGGTATTGTGCATGGTGATACTCCAACAGTTACGCATACTTAGAAGACAACCCAAAAAAATGGCAAAGATACGAAATAATCAGTAACAGTAAACAATCAACATATAGCTAAGAAACAATTCTCTCAGTATGTAGCTAAACCAAATTTATGATTAATAATTTTTTTTTTATTTTTTGTTAATGTTTTTTTTTTATCACAAATAAAAAGTTTATTATAATAACCTTTGAAAATTTAACCCTGTTCAGTCCCATGTCAATAAATTAACCTAATCCTAACTTGACTAAAGTATACATGGAATGCTTAATACATGCACCAACTACATAACAACTTTAAAATTACTTTATCTCTAAATAAATTAGTATCCTGCGTAATATCCAATGCTTATGGGCTATAGGTACTTCAAAATATTACCAAAAATATATGTCAAATTAGTTATACAATGCCAATATTTGGCTTTATGGAACAGATCAAATTCTTATAAGTGTTCATTTGAATTGAAGCAATAAGTGTTTATTTGAATGGCAGCAATCCAAGACGTATTAACTAGTTAATGCAATCTCCCCATGCCATTTAATTTTTAATAGTAGAATGAAGAATAAAAATTATTGCTAGCCAGAAAAAAAAACAGATGAGGAGGAAGATTCAAAGTTTAGTTTTGTATAAATAACATGTTGTTTTAATAAATGGTTATAATAGATGAAAAAAATATATACAAAATGAGACACAATCTTGGGAATTCAAAGTTGATATTTTTAACAAAGCAAATGGACAAATTTCTTATAAATCTTCATGAAACTTCATCAAATGTCTTTATGAATAAAACAAAACTGAACACTTGAATACTATTCATTGCCAATGATAAACAGTGATATTTAAATTAAGTCAGAGTAATGTAAATTTAAAATGGCCACATTTATATACAAAAAAAAATGTTTAAGGATGATAAAAGCTAATTTGTATCTACAACACCAAAATAAGATTGCATAACGGTGTAATAGCGTATTTGTAATATATTTTAGGTAACATTTAAAAAAAACAAGGCCTTATTTTTTAATAGATAGTTAGGTATAAATACTCTTATTTATTAGTTTTTATTTGAACATTCAAAATTTTACAATTTTCCGTAGCAGTAATGAAAAAGGGATTTCATTATTATCAAACTTGGTTGTTGAAGCCCTCAAAATGGACGACATCAAAACTCTGATGTCAAGTGAATCTGTTCTATAACATATTTTGTATACCATCCCAGAAATATGTAGCATCTTTTTTATGTCGTATATATGTACAATATACTTAAATATTATAAAAAATTGTGAAAGTGAAATATTTATCTTTTTTTATTTGTAATTTATGAGAAAGAAATTGAGCCTTCCTCTCATTCTTTAACTTAATTTATCAGAACATATTAGAGAGGCTCTTCAATTAGAATGCAATGCCCTTTCGGTGTGTTTTCCCTCCTATAAGTTCACATTAATCTTATTTTACATCAAAGAAAAAGCTATCCGAAATGGCTCCGTAAATGAGAATCATTTTTTATATGGAAAAAATAAAAATAAATATTTTGTATATGAATGTATACATTTTTTTGTTAGCAAAGAAGACAGAGAAGGATGATTTGAAGCAGCAGATTAAATGTGGGTTCTTTTTTTAACCTTTTTGGTCATTAGATTATTATTTTTTTGGGTCGTTTTTTTTTTCACCATAGAAATTATGAGTAAGATAAAGTGATTATTTTTAATGTTGAGAGAAAATGGTGTGTAGACACAGAATTAAGTTTAAATAATGGAAAGCATTCTATTTTAGTTTATGGATACTATTAAAGCTGTGCACTTACAAAATTGCTGGGTTTTTTTTTTTTGTTTTTTTTACTCGTTCCCAGATCCTACGAGAACCTTGGCTGTCTAAGGGGAAATAAAAACATATTGTGGCTAGTCTTTTGTATTTTTAGTACAACTAACTATAACTATTACGAGATTAATAATAATTAATTATTATGTACAATTTATCAATCTAAAAATCAATTATTGAGTATAGAATGACACGAAAAATAAATTAATGTCTTAGTTTTATAGAAATTCATATTAAGATGAAATACCTATGCGGTGAGTTCATAATACCTAGAGTCAGCTGTCTTAAATAAGACAAGAGTTAATTCATAAAAACAGCTGAAAGGAAAATACATTCTTAGTTTTGTTTATTTTACAGGCCTAATTGTTTGAAATATTTGTATTTACCTTTCAATCTCTTTAAAATAAAGTTTAAGGGATAGACAGAAGATGCGATTTTAAGTAAGTTTGATCAAAATGTGTTTTACTAATATTATGATTATTAACATCCTTGTTTGAAAAATTAGATTATAGAAAAAAATAGAGAAATTAACAAAGGGATTTCGATAGTCAGTTAAGCATTGCTGGGCTGCAATATATGTATGTAAAGCAATGAGCGTCATTTATGTTAAACGGTAAAAACAAGGATACAACAATAACTTGAAGTACTACAACATACAGATTTTTATAAAGACACACTAGTCGGGTTCCACGAGCTAGACCCTGTAGCGGTGGTCTTAAACTTGCCTTATTTGTTATAAATATGTGTTTAGGTAAGACTACTTTATTTAAATACTGCATAGCTAATTTTATGTCATGTAGGGATATGATATATATGTATTATATAAAAATGATTATAAGTAGAATATAATGGGTTAAATTTATTTCATAACTCATTACCGATATAAAATGTTTGGGGAAAAAGTAATTCCTTATTTCTTTTTTTACGCTCTCTTTTTTAAATTAAATATTCAGTATTGGTCACATCGGACCATCCGATATAGCGTTCTGAAATGTGTGAGTGTATACTACAAATGTTCAATTGTTAATGATCGTGCGTCGAGTATGGAGATCTCAAAGTAAGAAATTCCCTGTATTTTACATTTTTACTATCTGGAACTGAAATACACGTCATTTCTGTGGGAGATTGTGACTTATGTTGAAAAATGGATCACTGTAGGCAATGTCAAGCGACAGAGATTGTGTTCGAAATCCAACAAAGCCGACCAGACCGTGGCCAAGTCGGGATTGACTATCAGTTGGTGTTGCTGTTTGTTTGGTGGGATTCACAGGGAATAATCTACTATGAACTACTCCCCTATGGTCAAACGATCAATGCTGCCCTTTACTGTGAACTACTTGAACTTTTGAAGCCAGTGATCAAACAGAAGTGACCAGCACTGGTGAATAGGAGATATGTGTTTCTGGCCTGGACATATCTTCAATGAGACAACAGATGTGAAGTTCTTATGCATTCACCCTACATTCCGGACCTGACACCAGGTGACTACCACCTGTTCCTGTTTATGGTCAATGCGCTTGGGTGTAGAAATTTGGTCTCAACAGAGGTCTGTCAAATTTGGTAATGCGAGTTTTTTGACAATAGGGACAAGGGATTCTACAAAAAGGCATTATGAAGTTGGATTCTTGTTGGAAACAAGTTATCAAACAGAACAGGGGATACTTGGTTTAACGGATGATTGTAAAACTTCTTATAAAGTATTGAAATTAAGGTAAAAATACGAAATTACTTTTTCTTCAACCTTTTCTAAATATATAATGCTTTCCTAGAGAGGTATTCTCAATTATTCTTCATCTTGGACAGCTTGAAAACTAGGCTCCTGGAATATTCCTAATGTCCATAACTCTCCCCACCTTAACTTCAGCATCTAAGAGATCTGAGATGCACTTCCTTTTTGCTCACTCTTGATGTCGATGACGAAATGTTTATTATAGTTTGTTTATACCCAAAGAATGGGGAGACCGGAATGTCAAAAACAATCAATTAAACTTCCTATATGTATGAAAAAATTAACATCAATTAACAGTCTACATTTTGCTGTACATCCCTGTATAAATATTACATTTTGGTGGAACTGAAGTATTTTCTCCTTATTTTTTTATTCATGATTGTTTTAATGTTGACACACCACATATATTTATACGATATGAATTACCTGTTACTACTGCTATTTTTTTAAATTTACTTCTCATGTAAATGTCCACATCTGAGATCTAAATTAAAGAATACTCATGAATCATGAAGCGTCTAAAAAAACTATTTCTAAAGTAGAATAGTTATAAAATAAAAGAAGTAACTGAATGATAGAGGTCATATAATGAATATTTTCATGAAATAAAAGATTTTTTTTGATGATCTACTTATTTTATGTAATCAGAATACTAATAAAAAAAAAGTAGAAAATATATTTAGAGGGAATTTTAGGTTAGATAAAGTCCATAAAATACTAAAAATATTTACTTATAACGAGTGGTCAATCAAATCTGAAGACTTTGAATTTTAAACTTCAGCACGATATAATTTATGAATTGACAATCGAATTTCAACAAAATAAATACTATAAATAGATGTGTGTCTATGCTCTTTTGATCATTAATGTATCTTCTCTCAGTGGCAATGATGGCTTCCAGATAGCGGAAGATCGCCTGACACCCTTGTGGATGTAGTCATCTGTCATGACGAGCTAATGTTGGGTGATAGTGGCTTAGAGTGCCTCAGTGATTGATTGACAGACAATAAAGGCCTTTTGGGTGCATGTCGGAGCGCCAAAAGTGTCAAAAAAGAGTTCAAAAGAAGAAAATAGAGTCTTGCAACGAGGGAGATGGGCTTATTTCATTGCTGGTGTCCAAAGTGACCTTTCTACCCTTACTAAGCTCTTTCCATCCACTTTTTTGATAGCTCTCTGGACAGTCTGGTGTTAACCCCCGAGATCTCTTGCATGGGCCTTCATGGACTTGAGGGGATTGACCTTAAGTGTTTTCTTTAACTCCTTCAGATCCAGTTTGGCCTTTTTAAAAGAGCCCTTCTTCTTCTTCAACGTTTCGGACTTGCTGACAGTGTAGAAGGTGGTCCTGGAGACTCCCAACTGTTCACAAAGTGTTTGTCCTTAATGTTCAAGTGTTAGTTTCTTGGCTAGTACAAAAGCTATAGAGCTTAGGTTTTTGCTTGTTACTAAATACTTATGTTGATATATTGAAACTTGAATTAATTTCAATCTCTCAAGCTTCATTAATTTATGAATTAGTAAGTTTTTCTTAAAGTGCAACTCCTTCTGGCAAGTTAAAGGAATATTTAAAAATAAAATATAGCCCAATGGCTAGTCAAAAAAGGAAAGGGGAAAAATGGATTCCCCATGTAAAGAATATTTTATGACTACATGTTCGACATAAAACGCATTTCTTCAAAAAAGCAAAAGAAAAGTTAATTGACATTAGATAAAACTCAATCAATTGGAATTTTGAGAATAAGTCATGCGTCAAATTCGTCATTTCTTATTTAAAAATTTTCTCCTTAACAACATTTTTTTTTTTTCCAAAAAAAAAAGTGTTTAGTTGAAACCTTCAAAACACAAAATAGCTAATTTTGAAAGTTACCTTTCACTTTGCAGATTAATTTTTTTTAACTTTTTAAATCAGAAAATGTAACTATAAACATTTGCAATCACATAGAATTACAAAGACGCTTAAAAATTGATTTTTCTTTGTGTCCTTTGCCTTAAAAATTATTCCTATTTTTATTTTGTTTTCTTCACTTTTAGAGTTTGCTACAAACCATTTTCAATTACCTATCAAGAAATAAACAACAAATAAATACCCTATCATTTTTGGTCCATATAAAATTGTAACGGTCGTAATTTTTTAACTTTACACGTATGGCAGAAATATCGTTTAGATTGCTAACCAGTTTAGCACTTCACTTGCCCCTGTGATTTCAGCTATTAAGAGTGGCAGTCAAAACATCACCAAACTTTGTTTTAAAATCTTTATGAATGATATTTTAATGTTGAACGTAGGCACAAACGTCATCATTTGGAACTGGGAAAAATAAATACCTTCCCTATTTCAGCTCTATCAAAACCAATGTCAGGAAAAAGAGGCTGCTACGTAGCACATTACAAATAAAATAGGCAGAATATTCATTATTTTTGCCAAAAAAAAAAGCAAAATTAGTATTTTGTTAAATTTCATGACCCACCGAAAACATATCCCATATCTCCATTTACATACCGTAGACACTTTATTTAATATTTTGCTTACATAGACCACTGAAAGCTCTATATCAATCCCTAAGTGTCGAATATAAATAACTTTGGGAGACATTGCTCAATTTTTAAGCTTCAGAGTCTTATTACTTGCGTTATTTAAGGACAGTGATCCAGTAAGTGTGCCGAAGTTTCATTTATATTTTGACAGAATAAGCAAGTTTAGTTTCTCCCTTCAGTCCAAGACTTGTTAGTAAATATATATAATGTTGCAACTCGATAACGCAACAACATCTGCTTCGTTGTAGTAAATGTATTTCCAAGAATAATCTAGGCACCAACTGCCCTTTTGAAGTGAATTCAAGGATTTTACATAATGAAGTATAGAATAATAAAAACACCCCTAGCGGACAAAAAAAGTAGTCGAATAGCCAACTATATTTGCACAAATATTGATCATGTGCTCTTCGGTTCGTCATCTGGTTTATATACCTTGTTTTAATTGTACTTTTCAAAATCTATTCAATTTAACTGCATTTAAAGCTGCATAATTTCTCATACTTGGAACTTTAATTCCGTTTATTCAAATATATTCATTTTGCAAGGAGACGTCTATGCAGAATGTCACAGAGATAGTTTGGTTAAAAAATAACATATACATGATATTCAAATGAACAAAAAGTTTTTACTCATAACACAAAAAACTTCCTCCGCCTGAAGATATAATAAAATTATTAATTTTGCGTATTTCTTTATTTTTCTTGGCACATCTTATAATATTCTTTCATATATTTTTAATGTTTGTTATACTCTTTAGAATGTGTGTAATGTATATAAAGTTAAAGTTTCCAAATGCCGGGTCCTTGCATATTGCTTTTTATAATATCAGATAGCAACTTTATGATACGAAAGAAGAAGAAAATACAAGAAAGTTCCAAGGAAATGAGATATAACACGAATTGAAGGCAACATTTGTCGAATCAACAATAAAGACTCATTATTTTATGTTAATTTTTTTATGTACATTGTACACACTATAACAAAACATATACGTTATACATACACTCACAATAAAAAAACAGCTTTTTAAAAAGCCCATTTCAAAGCATTTTAAACTCATTTTGCATCATAGAGTGACATATATGTATAGAGAAAGAAAAAAAGAACATGCAAATATCACATTTACTTTTCAACTTTAATATGTATATATCTTTAAAATGATGCAAAATATTCATTTTGGCATTGAATCTACACGAGGGAAACCTTTCGCTTCACTTAATGTGCTATTTTTTGAAAACGCTTTGAGGGTTGAAGAATTTACAAGATCTTTTACACGTCGAATAACTTGTATAAGTTGTATCAGCAAATTGTAATAATAAGGGGGAGTTGATGTGTACACGCCGAATGGCCTCATTTTATTTTCTCTTTTAAGAAAAAAAATCCTATTAGATTCATGAACATTTTGTATGCAAAATAATTTTAATACAAATTTATAAGAAATACAGCATGATTTTAAAACATTGCCGTGTGGACAGCCTCTTACATAGCAGGATCTCATGCATAGTTTCCATGTAAACAAGTTTAAAATAAAAGGAGTATTCTATATATGCAAATTTAGTTTTTTTATCTCTTAGTACCGGGTGCGTAATTGAATATGAAAATTTAACATGTTTTATTTTGGAAGCTAGGGGAGCTACATTAAACAAACTTTGTTCAGATGTTGGCACATCTGTTGATTTTTCTAACTTTCAATGTTCCCTCCATCGACTTTGATATTGGCCTTGATGTGTCGTTGAAAGATCAAACAGGTGTTAATAATGTAATTGGAGTTACAATGTTCATCAACAGCAACCTTGAGAGCTTCGAAATTCCTTGCCCTAGAAATAATTATAACACGATGATCGGAATTTAATTCGATGATGAATAAATTAATATAGTAATCTTTGACTTTTTAAGTGAACATTATGATCAGTTTTAAAACAATTATTAATGAATATATATATTTATATATTCAAAAAATACAATAGTTATAATTTAAACTGTTAGCAGAAATTGTGTTATACTAACATGAAAGAGCATTTTATCTTAAAATTAGACTTTCTACCATAGACTTACTACCAAAAATAATCATTTAATAAAGAAAAACACATAATTCTATTAATCAAATACATATTCAAAATACACCACGAACTATAATGTGTTCATGGTGCATTTTAAAGATCAATTTGCCTTATTACATTTCGCCAAAAAGTTCAAGAAGCATAGATCACGAACAGATGCAACAGTCATGAACGTCCAATGGTGTAGTTTGGTGCAGATTACGGTCCAAAAAAGTTATATAGTTGTTTATGTTAATAAAGCAAATTTTGTCGAGATGTTTGTCTGTTTGTCGGCGGTTTATTTTTTACGAAACTTTGCAATTAATTGACGTAAGAAATAACTGTGTTTTAGCTCAGGGTGTCATATAGAAGATAAAAATAAATGAACAGAATAATCGCTTCAGATGTCCATGATGAGATAATAAATTCAGATTCTGAACAAGATAATATCTGAGATAAATGTTCTTCTTTAACAAAAATGAAAAAACAAGTATCCCCTATTTGTCGTAAGGGGTAAAAGATGATGCATTCTACCACCTAATTGTTTGCACGGTGAATGGGGATAAGAAAGTCGTTGACAGTTTTTGTGTTTTATTTTAATAACTGTAATGAATACTGGGTACTCCACGCTAATATTTAATAAATCTAGTATTAAAACTAGGGGGTGATTCTATTTATCATGACCCCCCCCCCCTCTTCTCGGTAAAAATACTAAAGTTATAACTAATATCTTCACTCCTGTAGTAGAAGCTAATTACTTAGTATTGTATTGTTTATTGAACTATTAATGACTAGAAATCCTTAGATTCTCCAACCAAACTCTTTAATAAATAACTTCCCCCTCCCCCCATTATAAAAATAAAATCATAAAAATGGTACTAAAACTTGAGTATACTTATATATATATGTATATACAATATTATTTTTTTATCTTGGGGAGGGGGGAAGTTTTGCTGCCAGATACTTTTGCCCCGCTACCAGCCAATGTAACCCTATAACAAGTTTTTGATAAGATAAGAAATTTTTCTACTGAACCTTATGTACTTTTATACTTTTGTTGACTTTAAAAAAAGTAAAAGAGTTTCTTTTTCTTCTAAAAATTTTGAAGTTTAGAAACAACAAAGGCGATATGCAGTATTCATAAATATGCCTCCAAAAATTATATATTTCTTATTTTTTTGGAAAAAATACAAATTTAGGGAAATTATAATTCGAGAATGACTTGAAAAGTTTCCGACCTTATACACTACATTTTTCTGATTTTTAAATTATATTTTTCAAATGGTATCCCTGTTATCTGCACTCTTTCCCAGTGAGGCTCCCATCTCTGTAACCCATTCATATTGTACCGGCGTTTTTTTCTGCAATATAATTAATCACAAGACATTTTTTTTACTCAATTACTCTGTGTTAAATTGACTTAGACACCTCAGATTTAAACAAAACAACTCTTTATATGTAAGCTATTTTTCTAAATCTATAATTAATGACAGTTGGATATTTGATTCTGTCCATTTTTACAAAAGCACTCACATCAACTTACTCAAACGAACGTCACATATCAACTATACTTCCAAAATAGCCAAACCTTTGATAAGTAACTGCCAACAGATACTAGTAGACGTGACTAGCTGATATTTATGACTACTCCCAACTTCACGCTGAGATTGGAAACTTTTCAGGCCACCTTTGTGTATGGTACATGTAGAATATAAAAAAAAGTATATTTTTCACCCTTCCAACATATCTAAATAATAAATTATTCCTTCATTTGACAAAATATTCTTTTTTTTAACCCTCTGTTCCTTTATTTTTTATTTTTGCATCATCTTCTATGTCCATTCTTTAATTATCCTTTACTTCCTATATCTAACTTTTTCAGATGTTATTTAATTGATTTTTGACTTATTAACAAATTCTGAAATTAATTATAGATGTTATGCGTCCATATTATTTATCTACCTCTAATGATGTATATAAAGATGAAACGGGAAATGTGTTATTCTCTATGAAACCTGTAGGGTATGGTAATAATTCATTAATGTCTTCCTATGTATTAAAAAGTCTCAAACATTTAATGTTATTTTCTCTAATTACAATTTAGGATTATGAATTCACACGAATAAATCATAATAGCTAAAAAGTATCAATATGTGGAACTTAGTCCTTAAAGTATCGTATGCAGCAAATATAGACGGTACCATAGTATAAAAAAATCGAAATTTAGTATCATAGGATATATTTTTTTATTCATCTAAATAAGAAAAAATCTGCAATTGTTAAAAAAAAAGAAAGGTTTTTCATGGACGCGTCTTGATTTGATATCTGTAAAATAAATTGTAAAGAACCTTTTTTCATGTTTTCTTTTTAAATTATTGAGCTCATTCTAGATAACTTTTTTTTAAAGTTAAGTAACATATACTAGATTAAATTTAAAGTGTTGTTCTTTTAAAAATGTTCCTTATTTTCTCTGACCTTATCTCATCTCCCAACAAACCGGTTTTAATACAAAACGCACACTAATGGAGAGTATGAACGTCCCTCTACCACGTCAGCTGTTTATTATGCTTCCTTATGACAGCATACCCTTATCTTCTTCTTATCAGGAACTAAAACGCTGTACACTTTTATGTATTTGATGCAATTTAAATTATAAGATATACATCTCGTTTTTGGGTAAAGTGGTCGTGTGCACTACTTTACTTTAGAAACCATAACGAACAGGAAGTGACTGTGCTCGCCCGAAAGCCTTGAATTCCAGAAGTGGGCAAAAATTTTTGGAATTCCTACTTTATTACTGAAAAAAAATGAGAAGAATCACAGCAAATAGATGAATGCGATCCCTGACAGCATCGACGTAGTGCCCCCTTCAATTGTCCATTGTGTCATCTATGCAGACTTACGGTACAGCTGCTATGCACTTCGCAAGGCCCAACTTCTAACCCCATCAAACAGGGAGAAAAGGATTTACTGAACCAAGGCTTTGATCAAGCTAAATCAGAAGCCTCCCGTGAAAGATCTTGACTGGTTCTTCTCAGATGAGAAAAATTCTGTGAAATCCAGAAGTATAACTCGAAGAATAACAGATGAATGAAATGTTTTCAAATGAAGGTCTTCTTAACTACAAGATCCCTGAGAGCAAGGATTAAGAGAGCATTCTGCACTTTACCCAAATGAAACGGTAAATAAGGACATTTCCTCGGGCGATGTGAACCTCAGGTCCGAGCTGATAGAATATCAAATTTATGTAATAATGTTGATTTGTGTGAAATTTTAATCAAATTGGTTAAGAAACAAAGTTTTAATTTTTTTTTTTCAGCTACCAAACGTTTAAAATAACCACCCTTAATATCTTTGAACAATATTTCAACTAAATTGCTCTAATTTGACTCAATTTTTTTCGAAATTTAGTCTTAAAGATATTGCAAGATGTTTGATAATATATTATATTTTTTTAAATATTGCATTTATGAATCAATGTAATATTTTATAAAAACCTTCTTTCTTTCTTTATTTTGTCTATATTTTTATAGGTATAAATATATTTCTGAACATCATTCAGTGGGGGAAAAAAGTATTTTCTGACCACTTTCCTTACCTACTTATATATATATATATATAATACTGTATAAAAGTATATTTTTAAAAGCCGTAATGGATTGTTTTTACAGCATTTTTTCCTCCTTTCAACTCCTTAAAACAAGAAAATCTAAAAAAGAAAGGAAATAAGAAGAACAGGAGTTTTAAAAAAAATCACAATTTCCATTTATTATTTCTGTGAACATAAAACCAAACAATTTTTATCTTTTAACTTTCTTCAAATAAATAAACTTTTATCCAAATATTTTTTTTTTCTTATCTTCTATTTTTTTTTCTAAGGTTATTGTTTATTCCATTTTTATCTGTATTTTTTGGCATTGTTGTATATGAACTGTACGTATTTATTATTTTCTTGCTACTACATTCATTTAGATAATATGCACTATAGATGTCGGAGTATTTATCATAAGAGATTCTACCCAACCTTTACAAATTAATAATACAATACATACATATATAAACTCATATTGAGTCATTCAACTTCCCCAATATAATCAATTTTCCGTTTAATTTATAACCTATATAAGTTTAATATTTAAATTGATCTTAGTCTGCAGAAAATGATAGTGTCACAAATCAAGCTAAAAAAGCTGATTTTAATATAAACCTAAAATTTGCAAATGGATGAAATTAAATCTCCTCCTAAAATCAAATAAGCTATGTATCTAAATTTTTTCCAAAAGTTATGATCGATAATGCGTTCTCAATGTTTCAAAAAATATATTTTCGATGAAACAATATACATCACAATCAGTTTTTGTAATTTTTCCGTAATCCTGCTAACAACCGAGGCAAAAACATTTTTTAAGTTGGTTTGTGGAAATAAACTTCCGTTTTTCTATGCAGTGATTATTGATTTTCCAATTGTTAACGAAAACATTTATTTTTTTAAATATGTTGTCATTGAAGCGTTATTGGAATAATGCTGATTTAACACAATATTTTTTATTGAGATTTTATGCGCATAAATTACATAAAAAATAAGTGAGTCAAGAAGGATCACGTAAACATAAATCTCGTAAATATGATATAAATAAAATTTTCAACATACAGAATTAAGAACACACTAACAAACATATAGCTAAAACCAAAATAGGAGCAAATAAGAAGAATATAAGATGCAATCTATTATTAAAAGTACAAACAGCCCCCATAGTAAGACTATTCCTGTTTAAACGCTTTGTTAGATTTTACAATCCATTTTAAAGGGGCTAAATATATTGCAGACTTTGAGGGTTAATACCTAATAAAATCGTCTGAATATTCCATCCAGATCCAGAGGTGTCCGGAGCCATCAATTGCATACCTTGTACTAGCTGAGATTATAACTGGTCCGTTCATCCTGTAATGTCAGCTGTTTCTTCTTCTTTTTCTTTTTTGTACATTTAAATTAATTAAGAAATATAAAAAAGACCAACAATTATAATTTGAGAATAATCCACAAAGATTAAATAGGCAATTAAAACAGATTTATTTAATTATACTTCCATCAGAAAAAAGATAACATCTTAGTCTATTTCGATTGGAAATTAAATCTAATAAGTTTTCGTATGAATGAATTAATTATTATTTGTGCATTGAAACTTACCCAAAAAATAATTCATAATTGCATTTATATATCTTAATATTTGTAGAACATTGTATGTATGCTTCTCTTTGATGAATGAATAAAGGTGTATAAAAATGTTATAGAAAGCGAGAAGGACTATTTCTAGTTGGCAATATGAACAGAATTTATTATTTTCCAAAACTTTTGTGAATATTATTTAATTATTGATGACAGAAGATCTAAGTATATGCTCATGAACAACGGATCAGTAACTATGAGGATTTACTTTGGAGTTACATATCAGTGTAAGTACTTTTTGGACTTGGATTAGTATCGAAGATCGACATTGGAGTAATTTCAGCCTATATGTCATTCATATATATGGAGTTGGATTTGTGTTTAAATCCTTCCTCTCACAGCTATTTGTAGACAATATAATGAAAGGTCATGACTGCTATTCTGCTCTCCTAACAAAAATGATTCAAATTGTCAGGACTACTACGTTCATTTTCGCTTTATTTTATTTTTACATAATGGTAGGATATGTGTTATGCATCCCTGGACTTACATTGCATCTTGGTGGGAGTGAGGTCTGGAGCAAGAATAAATGTTTCGGCCCTTATTTATTTTTTTTCCTACTAGAAAATCTGAATTAAATTTATGTTCACTATCTCAAATTATCTCTTATAGAAAATAAATCACAAATATTAATCAATTGCGGGACATAACTTAAGGCCCGCCTTGACAACAGTAGATCCAGTGGTCTAAGACCAGTCCTTTGTCCAAGAAATATTTTATGATTACATTTAGGCAGATTTCATAAATCTATTTCATCAGAGTCAAATATTAATGTTGATATATATTGATTATCTTACTAAAGAATTAATATTGTAAATCTAAGGAAGAGTACCTTAATTAGTCTTGAAAGTCTGAGAAATGAGAAAGCATTTAAGGATATTAAATTGCTGAACTATTGTAACTTGAGTTTCTATCAATTGAACAACGTAGCTCATTCAATTTACTCAAAGACTTTTTTTAACATAATATGCGTAGGTTCGCATCTCGATCGTACTTAATGGACTTGAAAGATAATTCTTAGGTCAGATTGAGTCATTGTAATATCAAAGTCTAAAGTAATAACAGGTACATGTGCTATAAATATACTTTTTTCGGCTTATGTAATATATTTTATGAAATTATTGCCTTATAATATTAATTAAATTTGATGTACTTAAATGTTTTACCCTCTGTTAATGAACTATGATGTAATACACCCCGATATTTATAAAATACTTCTTATTCCTTTCAATCTATATTTTATAAGCCACTACTTTTAGTATGGTAATTCAGATTACATGCAATTATTTTTTTATCTTGATAATGTCTTGTTTATAGTCTGGGAGCCGACCAAGAAAGATTTCCCCCCATAAGGTAAATAAGGTTTGACCCCCTGAAATTGATTATGTCACCTAGAACATATTTTTTTCTGGGGCTATAGAGATAAAATGCATAAAGTACTTACGCTGAGAAAAAGCAAGGGAAATGCTTTGAGGCCGAAAGTTAGTTGATCAAAAAATGGAAAATATAGTTATTTATACATCAATCACTCTAGAAAATGTTGTATGGAATCATTTCATACTTATATAAAACTAAAGAGTTCCATAAAGGAAAATATATTAAAATGTCAAAATACCTACAGTGAGAATCCAACTATTTTTTTTTTTTGAAGTGCTCTCAATGTCGTTAACATACTTATTTATGAATACCATAATTTGAATGATTTTGTCAAGTACGATAACATCAACTTCTTTTTCCAATCATATCTCAATTTCTTTTTTCTCTATGAAATATTGTAGCTTTTAAAAGAAATAAAATATACGCAACTTTAGTAACACTGATGGGTAATAATTTTATTTCCGAAATTCGCAGCAAGGAATAAATATTTAATAATAAAAGATTATCTAAAATATTAATTTTATGTTTCTACTATAAAAATAACAAATTATATCAAGTTGAATCCCTTAGCTCATGTTGTAATGATAATTTGAAATAAGGATGTATTTTATCGGGATGGATTATATTTATAAGTTTTTTCAGAATTTTAATTGGTATTTACGAGTGTAAAATAAATGAAATAGTTAAATAAATGACACAAAATTCAAATAACCTGATTAATATCAACTGTTTATCATGTAAAATAAGACGTATTACTTTTTGCCCAGTTTACTAATTCCATTATAAAAAGAATGGACAGAAACAGAGGTTATCAAAATGATATGATACAATACTTTAATAAAAGAAATATTGGCTTTTTGGGAAAACATTCACAGAGAAACAGAGCAACGTAGAAGTTTCCATTAATGAATATAAATAAGCAGTAAAATTTTGTTCCCAATTTTTTGATAAAGTTACACAATAACTGTATTTACAAATGGCCCAAAGACGCCTAGGGGCCATCCATAAGGTAGTGTTTAGTGAGCAAGAAATAGTTATAAATAAGCAAACATAATAATAAAATTATTTTTGAAATAACTTTCAATAGATTATAAGTAAAGATGTATAAAATATGACCTGGAAGGAGTGTGCGTTCTTTTGTAGTTGCAATCTGAACAATGTCTTTTAATTTTATAAAATTGTTATTAAACTTCTTTCCTTATTGAAAAAATACCATCCAAGTTATAAAGTAGTCGTATGTGGATGTGCTCATGAAGGACAGAGAGTTACACTGAGGATTAATTTTGGGGGTTATAACGAGGGTTAGTACTTATTGTGGTGAGAGCATATTTTAGGATCAACATCGGAGTAATTTCTGATACGGAGTGGGATTTGTGATTACTTATTTCCTTATATAGGGGGTCGTAGCTGATTAATAAATCCTCATGACAGGAGAGCTACTCTTATACCAAACATTTTTCCAATTTTTTAGGATTACTACGTTAATTTTGGATTAAACTATTTTTACATACCAAAGGGGCATCTTTTATACAACTCTAATAATAGGATTTTTTTAAAAGTAAATTCCATATGAATGATACTAAGTTCTGCTAGTATATGCATTTATCGATAATGTAAAAATATGATCTGTCGTTATGTAAAAATGAAAGTGTGACCAAGAAATGACATTTTGTATAATATTTGGCAACTTAGCTATAGTGGTGTTTTATTAGATTAGCCACAAGCAGCCATGAAAGGTCAAGCAAGATAATACAATCACATCCCAGTCCATATTTATTAAGAACATAGGCAAAAAATTACTCTGAATCGATTCTCAATTCTGCATTGAATCCAACAAGGACTCAGTAGTACTTACTTTAAACTTAAATGTTCTCTCATTAGAAATGAAAAACTAATGATATTAGCCTTGAACAGTAAAATCTAAAGATTTGCCACTAGATATTTATAAACATGTAAATTTAACATTTGATTGTGTTAAGTAATGGTTTTATAATTCTTTGTATTAATTGTAGGAAAATCAATGTTAACATTTATCATTAGAGTTGTTGAAATGGTTTTGATAATTGAAAACTAAAGATTTTGAAACTGCATCTTTAATTTTAGAAAGGGGAATTTCATTACCTAAACTTTGTACAGAGGGCAACACATGTGTCAACAGCTATTCACAAAAATTATTTCGGAGAAAAATTTCAAAAATTCATAACTCTTCTAAAAAATTAGATTTATTTCAAGCGAATAAATTTAAAAATCCAAAATTGTTCACACAAAAAAGAAAATATTTTTACAAAAAGTTTTTAAAATTGCTTTGAAATATAAATTTTTTTGCAATTAAATTTCAAGTATTAAATTTTTTGTAGCAAAGTTTCAAATATCTATCGTTATTTTCAAAAAAATAATATTTTTGAGTAAAAAAATTCAACTATATAATTTTTTGCAGAAACATTTTAAATCCATAGTTATAAAAAAAATTTTCAAAAATCCAAAAATGTTTTTAAAAAAGGAAATTTAAAATTTATAAAATTATAAATAAATATAATTTTTTTTTCTAATAAAATTTCAAGTATTAAATTTTTCGTAGCAAAATCTCAAAAATCTATAGTTTTTCTCAAAATTTAATATTTTTGGGTAAAAAATTCAAATATTTAATTTTTAGTTGAAAAATTTCAAAATCCATAGAAATTTATAAAAAAATTTCAAAAATCAGAGTATGTTCACATAAAGAAATTTTTTGGAAAAGAAGCTCTAAAATGAAATTAAATATAAGAATTGTTTTGGAAAAAAATTTAAAATATTAAATTTTTCGTAGCAAAATCTCAAAAATCTATAGTTATTCTCAAAAAATTTATATTTTCGTGTGAAAAAGATATAAATATTAAATTTTTCGGAGAAAAATTTCAAAATCCATAGCTGTTCATAAAACACTTCAAAAATCCTTGGCTATTCTCAAAAATTAAATTTGTAAATTCAACTATGCACTCAGTATTTGACATAAAAGTATTTAAATAATTAAAATGTATTGTAGGGCGAAACAACTCGACTTGGAAAAAGTTATTATCTATATTTCCCCCAAAAAATAGTAAATTACTGAACTAATCCACTATTGACTTTGTCTGGACGTTTGACTTTGTTGCCCCTCCCTCTTTGCTTGTTCAATAGATTGAGCAAATCTGCATCATTAATTTATTTCGAGGGGATGTACATCTGAAAATAAATGAATTAGAGAAGAACTTTCTAGAATTAAAAAAGAGACCATTGCAATGCAATTCCTTCATTGATTTGTAACTTCCATTCTCTCTCCCTAAAAATATATAATACCCCATTAATTTTGAAATATTTATTCCAAGTCAATGAAGCGATTAATGCAATCATATTTTACTGACTTTTTAATAGTTTTACAAAAATAAAACACACTTTTAAATGATATAAACGTACATTATATAGATTGTTTCAAAATTGGAGTCAGAATGGAATTTCAAATGGAGGACAGTATTCTATCATAATTATGGTTAGTATAAGAAAATCGTATTTCTGTGATGTTTAAACTGACAATATTTATGCTTTGATGGTAAATATTTAGGAATTGTGAAATATGAAGTCGACATTTGGGCGTTCTGGAAGCATTCAAATTAAAATAAAACATTAATTCAATTGGGATGATCGTTATTTCATTTTTTTTTTTAAATCCGACAAGTACTTCTACTTCTTTAAGGTTAATAAAATGCTACTGTAAATATTAAAGATATACCAATTAATTGATAATTGGTGAATGATGTTGACCAAGTTTTTGGAAATAAAAGCTGGTCTGAATGTCATCTATAAATAAACTTGCTAGGCTACAAAAGGCTTAGGATTTAAAAGTCTTATAATTATTATTCAACAACTGCATGGACACATAAAATACATTCATGAGCTTAATTTATAAGAAAATGTAGAATAACATTCATATTAAACGTAAGAAGAAACTTTTCAAGAAATTAGTGCAAGTTAAGTAGAGGGCATTCATTATGTGTATTGATATCTTCCAACAGGTGGAATGAAACTTAGTGAGCAACTATACAAAGAGAGGAATGTGCTGCCAATAAGATTATACAAGAGTTTTATAAGTATTATTGGCATTAATTAGTTTTCCAATAACTGTATTTTGTATTTACTAAGAAATTAATATTTAATCCACCAATGAAGAAAAAAAGATTATTCGGTAATTTGTCAAATTACTTGATTTATAAAAATTTAATATTGATTAAAAAGTAGGTACAAAAATATGTTAGAGAACGTTATGAAAAACATGTTACAAAGTGGGCGTAAAAAAAGCAAAGTTTTTCAAACTTAAATAATTAAAATTTTTGCTACGGAAACATAAAATCTTTTAGAAGGGTTAATTGTATATGTTGAATATAGAATGCAAATAATGTCCTTGCAGGTGTATCAAAGACGAAGGGTCATCAATATGCTTTGAGCCCAAGTATCGAAAAAAAGTATTCTCCATTGGTTGCAATGCCCTCAAACTCATTTTTGCATATGGAGTGAAACTGGGTATCAAAATGAGAAGGCAATTTTGGATATAGCCTTCGCCTTCTACATCAATGCTTTAAATAGCAAGGGGTTTGAAGGTACCTCTCTCAACCATTCGTACAAAAACAAAGTTTCTTGGACGACGCTGGAGCGACGGTAGATCTCCAAATAACCTATTAACTTCTTTAGGCAAAACGAATCCTTTCGTTTTGTCTAAAAAGTTATAAATTTTTCAAGTATAATAATTCATAAGCGAAAAATATTACTAATGATCACCATCACAGCCGACAAAATGATTTATGGGTTTCAAAATCAAGAAAATTCCAGGAGTGCCCATGTAAAAAAAGGACATCTAAAATAATGTTTCAGGGAGTAATAGCGTCTGATGTAAAAGTTATGTTCCCATACTTCTTTGAGCCAGGAGCTAAAATTGAGACCAGGGAGGACATACAGGTTCTTGCTTTGGTTCCGTTTCTGCTTCTTGTCGCAATCCCATTAAAACACAATAATTCTGCTGGTGACAATTCAAAAATGTACAAGTTAAAATGGTCTCACTATAGACAGGAACTAAACCTTCTTAACTACTATTGGTAAGACGTAGTTAAGAATATGTTCAACACTACCGGAGACTCAAATTTAGAGGCCTTATAATCAGGCATTCATGATGCTTGGTCAAGCTTTCTAAACACATAAATTTATTTTATGAAATTTACATCACAATTTGTATAACACTGTGATGATAGTTCTAGTGGAACAATATTATTATTATTTATTTTTTTGATTAATGAAAAATAAAGTTTGAATAATTTGCAGTAACTTACATGATGTGAATTTGCTATCCGTTGATAAAATTTACCAAATTACAAAACTTGTATGAGCATGACTAAATTATAGAATCAAAAATAAAAACACTAAACAACTTTGTGATTTGTTTAAATACTATATTTACCTATATTTTTTATTCACTATGATATCCTTTATAAGCAATAACAGCTTCAATAAGCCGATGAATAGATTAGCAGTTCTTGAATATAAAGACCGTGTCTATGGCGTACTACACTGTCATAGTGGGAGCTCAGAGCAAGTCCTAATTGGGATTAGAGGTCCTGTAGACATTTTTCTCTAAGCCACTTTTGACTTTTAAGACCAAGGGGGTCGACGTTAGGCCGGAGTAGGCCTGCATGGAGACAGGCCAGAAGTCAACCATACTCACTTCTAAAGGCAGCAGAAGTTTATGATCTTCTTCGTTGTAAGTGTGGAGATGGCAGCTGTTCTCTGGAGTCTTCTTGGAACTGACACTTGCACAGGGGTGATCGAATGTATGTTGCTTTTTTGTTTGTTGCTCCGAAATTTTTATATTTAGAGACAAGGAATAAAAAAAACTTGTTTATTTTTGTTTTAGGTATCGTTTGGTTGCGTAATGAAATATCGTAATAAAAAATTGGAATGATACAATCATAATTAAATCCAACTGCAAGTTTTGGGTCCTCACTATGTATATATTGAATCTCACTTTGATAAGTCTAACTAGTTCCAAGGGATTGAGCCAAAATGTAAGTGTGTTGTCACATTTATTGTTCTTCTGTAATAAAGAATTATAAAATATTGAAAATCCAACAGTACAATCATATTAGTTTTGAAGAGAGTAAATATATTATTATATTCAATTGTAATGTCAATATAGGGCGCGGAAGTCATTAAAAGTTAGGTCGTTTGTCATAAAGAAATTAATTTATTCCCTTTATTAATTTATATTTGAAAGTTCTTTTTTTTTTAATCGGACAATAAAAGAAATTACTAATACTTATATATTTATAAGTTGAGTACAAGTCGAAAATTATATTTTTTAGTTTTGTTATGGAGTTGACTTTGTAATTGAACAGATATCAGAGTCTATTTTATATGACTAAGTGTAGAACTCAAATTATCCAAAAAAATATGGACCTAAATACAAGTTTTCTTTCTAGTAGCTAATGGTTGAAGGTTTTTAATTTTTGAAGTACCTGTATTTTTCCAACTTCTATAACAAAAAAAAAGTTTAATTTTAATATAAATAGTGTATAAATCTCAAAAATACTACTTTATTTAAGATTTCATAGAATAATAATTAAAAGGTTTAATCCCTCATACATAAAAAAAATGAGTCAATTTATCATTTGTGCAGCGTCAACATCAAGCAATTCAAAGTCCAGAATGATAGAAGTTGCCAATTGATTTTTTTACATCATATTATTGAACATACAGCGCCCTTTTTCATGGACATAATTTGGTAAATTATAAAAATTGTATTCAATTTTTTTGTAGGTTGTATATTCAATAAAGTTAGCAATTGTGTGATACCCTTATTTGATCCTTGAGACTTAATTTGGCTTGAATATGCCTTTTCAAATAGAATCGATCAGTTTCTTATTCGTCTTCTTTGTGACAATGTTTGTTTTTCTCTACTTTAAGAGCAATTTCCACAAATTAAATGAAGTAATTTGTGAGTAGAAATAAACAATGATTTGTTAAAGAATACAAGTGGAATCCAGACTCTATTTTGAGAAAAAATCATTCTAGTGACCTCATTTATTATTAATCTTTTCAGTACTTAAAAAAGATGTTTTTTGGTAATCACTATTTTGAAGTGATTCATTTATAATTTATCTAACTTATTGATTTGAAATGATGGAAATGAGACGAAACAAAGAAATTAACGTAATGTTAGTTTTCGCTTGTGTTGAGGGGACGCGTTTGTTTTCTTCGAGCATGGGATTGAAAATTCATTTATACTCAAAACTATATATCATAACTTCCTTTTATTCTTTATTTTTTTGACTATGGGCCTCACAGATGAAGTAATAATATCTTGTCAGTCAATCAATACTATAAAATTTATGACATTTTTTTCATGGAAATATTAATGCATATAATTTGTAAAATGTATATATAGTGTTTTATAAAATTAGTCTAAAAACGATGTATGTGTGTGAACAAAATTAGTATGTTAATTATGCCTTAAAATAACCCCAGTCAACAAATTTTCTTCCTTGAATTGAAATGGTATGTTCCTGATTGACTCTATCTCAAACAACTTGAAAAAAATAAATATATTGTGTACAATTTCCATTTTACAATCTACGAGAGAAACTATATGCATTAATAGCTTAATAAATATTAAAAATATTTTTTGAAGAAGCAAATATCAAATAACTTAAAATATCAACTTTTTTAAGTTATACGTCTTAACTTTATGAATAACTATAATATTTGCCTTTCTGATAAAAATGAGCAATTTATTTGATTTTTAAAAGAAAAAGTCATTTTTTGTACTTTGAAGATAGTTTCTACGATTCAATAACAGACAAAATAGTTTTTTGAATCTGGAAGCATGTAGCTACTAAGTATGTACTCTGCTATTTTCTTTCATTTTGATCCTTCACGACGGAAAAAAACAATTAACACTGGTTTATTAAGGTGATTCTCATGTTTCTTTTGGTAAAATAAATCTAAAACAAACCATCTTAATTAAAGGGGATTTTTCTTTTCTTGAGTATGACTTGTAGTTGAAAAGGCTTTCGGTGTTTTGTACTATAATTTAATTTATGGACCCCTTTGCACTTTAATCTATATAAACCTACATTTACAAAAAAAGAAAATCATTTTGAGAGGTTTTTATTGAAAATTACAATGAAATCTTACATCTAACTCTACTATTATATGATATTTTGTTGTATGATTATATGGATGTCCCCTCATGAAAACGCATAAGGCAGGGTATTTATTTCTAAAACAGAGATAGATACAGACTTTAAAAATAAAATAAAGTTGTTCAAAATTCCAGATTCTTTGACTCCGGATGTTCCGTTTTTTTTTTGCAAATAAGTTAATTTTTTAAATAAAATAAGATCGATTCTTTGTGTTTTTAAAGTATGGGTTGTCGTTTCAAAAATACACAAAAAAATAAAAAATCCAAAAAACGGATTTTTGTTTAAATGGAAAAACGAGAATGTATATTGAATAATAATTTAAAAAAAGGAGGAAGAGGATTAGCAAGGGAGTTTTATTATGGTTGAAGGAGAAAAATATTTTTAATTATAAAGGCCAAACGGATGGAAGAATTTCAAATGTTGTCTATCGACCAATTTTATTAAATTCTGGTGTTATTTAAAGCATTAATGAAATAATTCAAAATAAAATAAAAAAATCACGGGTAACTCCTAGGGTATTTTTAATAATATCATTCAGAGAGATGCATTATTCTTCCGAAATATGACATCCGTCGCTGCAACTTTGTTTTTTTTAGTATCTTGTCCCATTATCACAATAGTTTTTATTTCAATAAAAATAATACATTAGATTATCCAGATTCTAATTTTATTTATGGTTTGAAAAGTTGTATAGTGCGGTAATTCAATTTTTTTAAATAATTTCTTCGTTGTTGTTAATTACAACAAGTCTTTATTATTACTACTTAAGTTGAAAAAATGAAATGAGATACAGAACCTGACTCAAACTTATCTATCATGACAGGAGATTCGATTTAAACTTGAGTCAATAACTCAAGACGTGTCTCGCACTTGTAGAAATAGCTTGTAGACAACTCGGGATAAGGTAAAGATGACATGGAAATTATTATGAAGAATTCCGATCAAATTACAAGAATATCTATTTGTCAAAGAAAATAATTAATCATTCATTCTTAAAGTTTTTTGGCTTGTATAATATTTACACCATTTTGTCAAAAAAATTTATTAACTTTTTTTGAAAATACTTCAATATTGCATTTTCAAACTTTAATTTGGATTATCTCGAAACTATATATTGATATGATGACTTCATTATATTACAATAATGTGAAATACTTACATAACATACCCAAATCTTCACTAGATCTATGACTCTTCATTGTAATATCTGTTGTATGAAGAGATGCCACTCAGAATATTTTAATATCGCTAGATTTCCCCAAATAATATCAATACAATTTGAAAATCAGCTTGAATCAGTTATAAGTATTTCATATTCTTCAATATCTTCAATAATATCAGTTGATAACTATAGAAACACATTTTCTTATTGGGTTTTAAGATTATCTTTTGTGAACCGTCTCCTGTTCAAGATTCGTTATTAAATTAAGGCAATAACATGATGTCAGTTTTAATATTTTCCCCGTTTTTTTATAATTTATCGTTTAGCTGCAGTAAAAAATCAGTTGAAATGAAAAGGAGTAGTAAACTATTAAAGCTTTGGATGAACAAAATTTCAAGATATTATTAATATAATCAAACTAAAATAATACCATTTTTTGCATGTATTAATTCAAAAGATTTCGACTTTTTAATACTACTCATTCATAACGTAACGTCAATATCCAAAGAGTTGCGTCTCTGGATTTGTGTAACATATTGCTCCAGCTTTTATTTAAATTCTTAATTTATGATATACTTCCTATGTTCAATTATTTTAATATGGTGCATCTTTGGTGTCTAAGTTATTAATGAAGTATTTGATTAATTCGATGAGTTTCAAGAAATATTTTATTATTTGTTCTTCACTATTTATTTGAGCCAATGATGAATATAAACAAGAGAGATAGAAGAAGATTGGGTTATGTCTTATTATTTAGTGGGCATATCGTGGATCTGGAGTGACATTGTTAAAGTAGCATTTGGTGAAAGCAATTTTATATATGTGTAGAGGCAAAAGAAAACGATAACACTACATTTATCCTTTTCCAGCTATTTTTACATATTATGAAATTACTATGGTAATTCTCATGGATAAAAAAATATACTTAACCCTGAAATATATCTTTATTCTGGTAAAATAATAATATTATAAAAAGTCGAAATTTTTTGATAACGTATATTTTCTACGAGATTTTATAAATAAAAAGCTCCGCAATTTGATGTTGAACTCATCATCACATGAAATACTTTATAACAAATTGAATTGGGGTTCTCAATTTAAACAAGTAGATCTCCATTGTATCTTCTTTCTTCCTTTAATTTGTGATAAGTCATTGAGAGTAGACCATGACTCATGGTATACTCTCACATTGAATTTGCTTTATTTTTCTTTTTTCTTTTTATCCCAACTTCTGCATAAAAAATCACGTGTGACTGAAGGATAATAGCTTAATAATTTATAATTATGTCTTCAAATATAATACTAAATAATGGAGCTCCCAATTAATTATTTGCACATTATCAGTAGTGTAATTTAAAGAAATGTATCTTGTAAAAAAAAGTTAATTTTACAGAATAAGTTCTCGTAAAAAGTGTTTCAAACGTTTTTATTTATTTAGTGCTTGTACACATATACATTCATCTGCAAAAAATAACAGGCCACAAAATTGTCATTAAATTCAGGTTCAAAACTGTAACAAGTGGCATTTCTCATAGTTTTTCATCAAAATTATCAATGCCAAAGGTACAAAAAGGGAAATATTTTTTGAACATTTTAGAAAATCGGAAATTTTGGTTGGCAATCATTTTTAAACCATTCAACTATGTGTGCGTCCAAAACTGAACACTCCTTTAAATTTTAGGCGTTTTTCCTTATCTACAGGCTTGAGGGCTTGGCGAGGGGATTACTCATTGTAGATATCATATGTAATAAATTCTGAGGATAAATAACGTTTTATTTCGCTTAAATGTACATTTTAAGTTGGGTATAGCTATATTCACTACTTACTTTTGAATGTATGTAATGGGGAGTGAAAGTGTTTTCATGGCTATATTTTCATTAAATTAAATTTTTTGAAAGTATTTAATTATAAAACCCATTTTATCTATCTAAAAAAAACTTTAAATAGTCGTACTTTGTGAAACATAAATCTCCAGTAGCAAGTATTGTATTCGTATTTCATAACTTAATGGGGTTTCCCTCGAACTGTATACCTATATTTATATATATATGTATAATCTCTCTGGGAATTGAGTATACTGTGTACACATTATATCATCATATCTCATTTCCGCTGTTTCTTCCCCTTTAACATCTTTACCATGAAGTGCTTAGATATATGTTATCTTTTTTCTTTTTGCTTGAAAATTTTTCGGAAGAATTTCTTATTACGTTATATAATAAGGGCACCCCTCCGCCTAAGACAAAGGGCATTTAGATAATTCCAGGAATAACTAAACTCTAAAAATATAAACAAATTTGACAACAAAAAATAGAAACAAATCCCACATTACCAGACATTGTCCTTCAATATAGACACCTTCGACCTTGAGAGAACTTCATCCAACAGTTTTTAAAAAAGACTGGTCCCATTAAATATGATAGAGACCTTATGCTAGTCCATAGTCATGTATCTAACCCTAGACCTATTCAAAAACACTTTTTTTAGTTTTGTTAGGATTCTGTATTTTTTCCCATACTTTAGATTCCAACCCTCTAGGCTTCCTCTTGAGACAAACTCATTCAAAAAATTCAAAGACTAAGGGCAAAAGTAATCCTGGATATTATTTGTTGTATGACAGTTGGTGCCATCTTGCTTTCACCGCCAGGCGTTGCCATAGACCTGATGGGCCCAAGGGAACATATTCTTGTCCAAATAGTTGTATTAGTATTTTTTGTATGAAGATAGAGTGACTCTAAGTCACTCTATTTTCTTGATTGACACTGAATGCACTCGATTTGATGACTTTTTATTGGTGTTTTGAGACAATTGCTTCAATAAAAGAATAGCTCAAAACATACCCATCAAGCAAAAGTGCAAGTTTTATAATCAAACTGCTGTATTTGAGACTGTATTTTGAAGTTGTGTTGTTTATTTTGAAATTTAATTAATTTTTATTCTCAAATTACTCAAAAGAGGTGATCATCCTGGAGAGGTTAACCGTCTCCATATGTTTATACATATCTATGTATATAAATAAAGCAAAGTTTGTCTTCATGTACTATTTGTGTATAAATGTTGTTTGGAATGTCATTTTGGCCTAAGAAATAAGAATATAGTCATATTAATAAAATATCTAAGGCGTTTCACAAGTAGCATCAAGTGTTTATACAGGGTGCCCTGTATATAGTGCTCCCTCACGTATATCAGATTCATTTTTTTATCCAAGAAATAACAAAGTAGTCTTATCAATAAAACCTCGTAAAAATTTCATATGTAGCATCGAGCGTGTGGACCTAAGGCTTAGAAGAGGTAGTACTTTAAAGACTCAACTACTCCTTTGCTCATCATAACATCCTTTTTTTCTCAAGCAGTTATAATTGTTAGTTCATCCTGGAGAGGAGAACATCTTTCATCTATGTATTGAGTAACTACGTGTGAGTGTCTGAAGAAAAACAGAGAGTAACACTTATGATTTTTTGGGAGTTTTATTCCATATTATTACAGCAATTTATTTTTTCTTTAAGTGGGTGTCTACTTCCTCCTAATAGCCAGTAGTGGATACCTTCTATCGTATATAAACAATAATCAAAGCAATGAGAGAAAGAAATTATTCAGTTGCGGATATATGAGAGGAAGAGAGGACATAAATATGTTAGGTCTACATGTACCTACTTCTACGAGTTATAAATTATACAATGAATTAAATTTATATTATGATAATTAAAAATGTTATATAGGTATATGTATACTTATGTCAAAGGAATAAGATTTTGTTCTTTTGCGTGTACATACATTTATAAAACGAAGGAAGGGGGGGGGATGGAGCATCATTTCTCAATCTTTTTCCTTGTAATTATTCTAACCCAGTACACTTCGAAGTCAGTATATATCGACTTCATACTCCCATTCACTGCTGGATGAGGCCCTAATTGAAATACAAGAATGCTGCAAAACCAGTTTGAGCACTTGTGCTCAATAATATTTTTAACTAATTAACCAATACTAAAAAATATAAAGACACCAATTTTTACTTATACCATCCTATTTAGAACAGGGGGCACAAGAGGCATTAGAACGCCCAATTTTGACTCAGAAATATAATATATACGTTCATCATTAATTTCCAAACACTAAAATGGTCTGAGAGACCTCAAACTTTGGCAATGGGTCATTCCGAGAGAAGCCAATAAAGAAAAATGAGAATTTTAACAGTATTTGTATTAATTTTTTTCAAATTTGGCACATATAAAACTCAGAAATCCAAAATTTCACCCATTTTTAGTTCGGGATTTAATACCTTCTAAAATTTTGGAATCGGCGCCACCAACCCTTTTGTATAAATTGTTGTATTATTCTTGAAACCATCCATTTACTTAAAGAACCATTAACTACATAATGCCGAGAAAATGAGTATTTACCCAAAGAAAATCGGAGACAGTTCTTTTTTTGAGTAATTGATTTGACTTGTAGTAACCTCAAAGTTGTTTCTTTCAATTTTCTCCTGTATAAATAGGGAGAATAATGGAACAGAACAGTTAAATATTTTTATTTGCACAGACATAATTTTCGAAAATAGTCTGACATTAATTTTAATTTAGGCTTTATTAAAATGCAGTTAACTATTTTAAACATTTGATATATTCACCTCCATCATACATAGATTGAGGAAATGATTTTGAAATTATATCTATGTTATTGTCTTTAAGCAAATGTTATTATACTCTTCTTTTGCACTCAATTTGGACAGAATGTCCAAATTTTCTACGCCTATTGTTTAGAAAAGAGATATATCACAAATTTAATCAAACTTAACAGTGTAAATATTAAAACTAAAACTAGATAAGTTACATTATAAGTTTATCCTTAAAATCTTAAATACGCGTCAAATTGTAGCGTTAAATCAAATGTTGATTTTAATTAATGTACATTAGGGAAATTCTTCATCTGTTAGACAATGTAACATGAATTAGAGCTCCATGGTCAAACAATATTTACCCATGAAATTTCAAATATTTTTCTCTTTTATATATATTTCAAGTAATTATGGAAATTATCACAACAAATTCTAATTTTTGCCTTAAGTCAAAAATTGATTATTGTAGTGTACAAAAATAAATAGCGATGTAATAGTTTAATGAGCATGGTATGAAAACACCAAACTATTTCTAGTATTTTTTTTTAAATCCCAAGAACAGTACTATTTAAATATTGTAAGAAGTTTTTATATATATACGAGGTTTAATAAAAAATAAACAGTTACATTTTAATTCCGAATTTAGGTATTTGCATATGATTTTACTTGTCCACAATATATTTATTGTACGTTTGCTTTCGGAAGGTAAAAAGGATGGACGTCTTTTGTTGTGCTTTACGATATTCTACTATTTAAAAATAAATGAAATAAAAAAAAATACAATTTAGAGGAATATTCTATAAAACACTATTTAGAAGAAAATTCTAAAAAAACCTTATAAAAATCATTTATTCTTTAAAAAGTAACTTTTGCAAATAATAACTATTTCAAAAAGAATAAACAAACTTTCAAATGCATTTATAGAATATTTTACTAGATGAATTTCTATAAAAGAAAATTGCAGAACAAACCCAAAGACATACAACCTTTTTATTCACATAGAAAAAAAAATACCAGCGCAAATTTTGTGAACATGTGAACCGACATATTATAAAGATAAATGTGAGAATCGAATCAGAATTGAATACAAAATTATGAAATAAAGTTTTCTTTAAATGAGTAATATTTATGGAAAAAAAAATTGCATGTAGACAATTTTTAAAATATATAACACTTAAGTTCATAGTGCTAACAAAACATGTTGTATTTTTTTTTTTTTTAAATAGTAATATTTAGTATAAATACCTATAAGGCTGCATATGAGTATTAACTGTAATTAGAAGAGTAAATCCTGAAGCTTTTGCTATGTAATTAAAAAGATTATGATTACTTTTTAAAAAAAAAAAAAAAACCCGGACATATTAACCAACTTACTTATTGCTTTTTTTTCGAGGTATTTACAACGTACAAAGTTAATACAAATGATATATAATTAGGAGCTTAACAACTAAGGGATATATTGACAATTAATATAAGTAGAATGTCCATTATTAATAGGTTAGAAGGTATAGAATATTAATTATGGGTTGCCATATTTATTTATTTAATGATTGTCTATTAATTAAAGATAATTAATTATAAATCATTCTATCTGGCATATTTTATACTTATAAGTATTCAATGGTTTATAAATGTATGAAGAAATAGGTTGAAATCTCTTTCGCTCTTTAACCTGTGTAGCTTTTATGTCCGTATTGTTAGACAATCAATTTTTTCTTAGATCCATCTCCCATCATTTTACACACACAAGTGTTTAAAAAAATAAATCTACATAGTTGCTGAAGGACTCAAGCAAAATAGTAAACACTTAGTAGTGTAGTAGCATTTCTTATTTGGTTTATATTGTTAGCTGTCATTTTTTTTTTATTTAAAAGATCTTGGAAATGTTGCATTGAGTTGACTCAATACTCAACTTAACTATTTATTTGTATTTAGTCAATAAATAATGGCAATATATTTTTTATAGTGGTCATGTGTAGTGTATTGAGAAAAGCAATAACCTGAGGATTAAAAGTCTACTGTCTTCTTCTTTATGAAAATGATAAACCTTCTGAAAAACATTAATTATTGAAATACATAGAAGAATGATGTTGATTAATGCCATCAAAGGTGTTAATTGTACTCCAACCAACTTGATTGATTATTCAAATCATTAAATTGTAATTGATGAGTTAAATGTATTATATCTTTTTTTTTTTTCTTAAAATAATTATTTAAGTTTATTGTATAAAATTATGATTTGAAGGAGTCTATTTAAGTTACTAATGTTTTAAAATTAAACTATTTACTTTCTTGTCTTGAATATTATCTTTTTAAGTGAATTATTAAATATACCTAATAAAACAAAATATTAGCAACTATTTTTTTTAACAAAAACAAAAGAGATTAAATGTAATATTTTTAAAGGACAATAACTATCAGTCAGAGTAATAGGTAGTGTTGAAATCATGTTTATTTTGAGCATGTTAAAAAAAACGGACAATCAACATGGTAACCCTGACAATTTGAATAATGTTCTGGAGAAGAGTAGCTACAATCAGCTGTAAGAAATCAGAAATAGAGAAGGAAATATACAAGGATAATGGAGAAGAATTACTCTGATGTCGATCCTCAATTCTACTCTGAGTCCAACAAGGACTTACAATTATAACTACACAGTTAATCCTCAGGGTTACTCTCCGTTTATTTTGACAGCACGTCGTATTTTAAAACATGTTTGGAATATAATTGAATGTATTGGAGAAGGAAGCTCACTATTCTGAATTTTAATAATATTGACAACATCTATGGAAAGGAAAATTCATTTTCCAAAAAATGGGGCAACTAAAAATACACAAAAATTACATCACCAAATAAAAGGTGATAAATATACCTTTTCCTTTTATTCATGTTTTTTGCCTCTCCGCTCTTTGACTCCTATACACATAGCTACAGTAAAACTAAGAATTAGGAGCTCATTGGAATTTGGTTACAAAATTGTCACGTTCTGTATTCTATAATAATTAATTTTAAAGACGGGTTCGAATTGGTGGTAAAAGCTGTCCCACGAATAACTTCTATCCTTGATATCATAATAAGTGTTAACAAAGGTGAAAGTTTAACCTCAATTCCCTATTTTGAAGACATAAGGTTTGACTTGAGCACAAAATCAAAACTTGACATGGTTTCAAAAGCTTTAAAAACTCGAAAATATATACTGGAGTTTTTACCATTTTTAAAAACACCTTTTCTTACATTTATAATAATTGTTTAACCATATGTAGCAATACATTTCAAGTCTATTTTATAGGGATTCAATTCAAGTAAGAATAAGTATTGCTTATATTTATGATTAAAAAATATATATCACTGATCAATAGTGATTTGGTAGAAGCACTAATTTTTTACTTTGTATAACTAATTAATAATCCATATAAGAAAAGCCTTAAAACTCAAACTATTAATTAAATTACATGAAATGATTAAGAAAGAAATTCGACGATGCTAAATAAAATTGATATATTTTAAAGGAATTGGGCTTTACATTGGTACAGAATTTTGAAACAATTTGTTTCGTTTTTTTTTGTTACAAAAAAGGCGAGGTAACAATAAATATGGAACATTTTTAACAAATAAAATATGACTACATAGAATAAAGTCAGTAAGTATTTAGGGAGCCTATGTATTGTTATTCAATAAATAAGATAATATCTTATAATTACTTATAATCTGTAATAAACGGAGCAAGGGACAAGAAAATGAATATTATTATTTATAGATTATAAACTTATTATCTACTCATAATATACTCTATTAAATAACTAATTCAAGACGTTCATAAAGAACCACTATAAAAAATTTACGCAGGGTTGATCTTTTTTAGTGGTTTTAGTTTTAGCAGACTCCACAATGCCCAAGACCATGGTTCCGGCTGGAATGTTTGTTCTGAAAACATGTCTCACTGAAACTGAGACATTGTATGGATCATCAGTTTTGACGTTGTGGCTGTTCTGGTTATTCACAGAGGGATCAACGCTTTTAAAATTTATCGGAAAACAGCAACACTTTGATCAAATTTCTGTTGGACTTGAGAAAATTCAGAGTCTCCTTTGCTCTTTCCAACCGTCTTAACTTGCTCTGTTCAGAGATAACATGTCTTGTTACTCTCCTCCGTGATTTCGAACAATTGTCATTCCACATTGAAAATCATAAAATATGTACCTCTAGATAAGATCTACCCTGTATAATAATGGTTGACGTAATTTATCCAACATTTTATTTGTAGAAATGCATTTATTATTGACAGGTAGGTATGCAGGATTGAAAGTATTTTTTCAAAAAGTATTTTCTAACTTAAATATTATACTTTCAAATATGCAATGGTATATTTGCAAACTTTCTTCATTCATTCTATTTGTAAATATTAGCATTTTAATAAAAACTACTCATTTTCAACAATAACCAAAGATAACACGAATTTTAAATATGATAAAGACATATTAAAGATGGTTATGGGATATACATACAGAATTTATCTCTATCTTCAACATAATGGACTTTAAAAAAAAAAATTAATACTAAAAATAGCAAAATTACTAGAAACTTTATGTTCATTTTTTGATAAATCAAAGCCTGATATAAAATCCCAGGTCATATTTTAATTTAGGGGGTCAAATTCTAAAGAGTTTTATATTTATCATTTTTATTCATCAACAAAAAAAGGAACTTCTCAGATTGTTTAATTAGACAAATTTTAATCCATTCCCAATTCACCATTACGAATAATGAAAAATGATAACTTGACGGAAGGCATACTTAAATTTGCATAATTAAGTTCGATTAACAAGTCAAAAGTTGATATTTTAGTTATTTACGGGATGAGGAATCAAAAATTATAAAAGCCGTATTCCCTTCTACATATTTTTATTTTTTGCCATTTTTATGGCAAACTTTTGAAGCAAAAGTTGGTGATTCAACCATTTTCTACACTTTCTATTTTATATATCCCCCTCTATTTCAATGATGGCTTCAATACGGGGACAAACAAAAGCACAACCAGCCTTGATGAAGTACAAAGACAGGTTGTTCCACTCCTCCATACTTTTAGGGGTCGAAATTTGGGTGAGAAGTCTTGTTTTGTCCTGAAGGTTCCCTCGATCTGAGCTCTTTATTCAGTAAGAAAACATCATTTATCCTTTTCAGAACAGCGTCCATTTTGAAGATCTTTTTGTCGGATTAAATCTTGACCGTGTCACCGTGGTGATTGAACAAAGACGGCACTTTCTTCGCCCTTGCCTTCATGGACTCGATAAGTAGATGCCTTGGGGCCTGGACAAAGTTCCTCAGGCCCAGGTCTTCGTTGATGGCCTTTTTATTGGTTTTGAGGTTGATCTCCATCTCATCAACTATCTTCCTTATGGATTTCGTCGGGCCTTTTAAAATTTCCTCCTTGACCATGACACCGAACTCGGCAACTCCTCTTCCTGCTATGGCCTCCACTTCCAAGCTTTCTTGGGACCGTGTTGGAGTTGTTCATTGCCTTCTTGGTATTCTAGAAGGTGATTAGGGACACTTTGACAATGGCCAAGATCTCCTTGTTATCGACTTGTACGTAGAGGAAATCGCACAACCTCTGCCGTTTGTCTTGTTACTCGAACTTTTTTGGTCGTGCAAAAACAAAACAACATCAAATTGTAGCTTGTATCAGCTCTTACGAATGTCGCCAAGTACAAAATTGTCGAACTCCTAAAATTGAGACTAGACAGCCTCGTAGAGGATTCTAATTTTTGAGTCCTCACCCTGTATATGTCAACAAAAAAGAGATTTAAAAAAAAAATGTAGTCTGCTGGATTGAATTCTTTAACGACGAATTAAGACAGTATTCTGACTAATCTTTTTGAAAGTTCGGAAATTACATTTCAAGTAGCTAAAATTCACCGTTACCATAAAAGAAGGAGAAAATGATAAATTTGATTTAAAATGAGCCATATCGGGACGAAGTTAAGTCTCATAAATTAATGAAAGGGCTTTAAACTTTATTTTATGTTCTTGAGTATTTTATTTCCCTCCAAAAATTAGAGTACAAATTTTTTAACTAACTCAAATATATCTTTGAAATATTAGGGTGTATTTCTAACTGACCATAAAAACACCTGGGATACTTTCCTTATTTTTTTAAATCCCACTAAACATAAAAATTTATATATAACTCTTACGAGTAAAACAAACTTTTCTAACTTAATATAATATAATCCCTACACTACAGTAAAAATCACATTTTTTTTTTTTAATAGAAGCACCTAAAAGTTCAGAGAGAAATTTGCTAAAACGTCGATTTCTTTCTCGATTACGCCTTCAAATTTGTTCCAATGGGTTTCTTGTTGCATCAGCAAAAATAAATTATTAACTTAAGTTTGCTGATGATGGCCTTCACCTTAAAATGCCTTTGAAGATTCGGTCCGTGGCCACTACACAATCCGTTTTTGATGTCAAAGCTTGTAGATTTTATTTATTTTTACTTTCTTACCAAAGGTATTATCTTATCACACTCGTATAGAATGTGTACTGACGTTTCTATTTTCTCTCGACAGAATGTGCAGTTTATACTCGTATCCTCTTTATTTGATTTATTCGTATAAATAGATGAAGTAGCAGATCCATTTTGGAGAGTTTTCAAATAGAGTTTTTGTATTGGTGTGAACCTTGAGTGACCTAGTATGCCCAACTGTATGGCTAACCAGTTTTTCGTCTGAGGTTTCTCCATGACGTAGTATTTCTGTTCTTATTCTTCCATCTTTAATTTATTCCAGAGTTATCAAAAAGCGAGTTGGTGGTCCAAAACGCCCAGTATCTTTGTGCTTGGGCACAAGTGAATTATTCCTCCTGTGGGTTATTAAGTTTGGAAGTCCAACTCTTTGTTTATTCCTAAGCCAGAGTTCTCCAGCAGTGGTAATTTTGAGGAATGAAAAGTATTTGTTCCTTTTATCCAGTCTTGAGTTGTAGTTTACTGATGCTTTATGGCCTAGGATATAACTAAATTGGTCATAGATTTTTGACCACACTTAAAAACATTCTTTTCCAGTACCACCTAAGTTCATTTGTCAGTTGAAAAAGATCTAAGGTCCTTCAAATATATTTTCTTTCAAAGTGCTTCATCTAATTTCTTTATACTTTGCTTTGATTAATATCACCCAAAAATCTCGTAAATATTTTCCTTTCCTTATTTGGGTCTACGTTGTTTTTATGTTGATATACCGCACATATATATATGTTTATCTATATTATGAATGATCAATTTTCTGACTAATTTTACGAAAGTAAATATATATTCAAATACTGGATATATTCGATGAATGATAATTGATATATACTATATGTACGTATATAATAAGTTATGCATTTTTGCAAAAAAACTATCTTAAACAAAAATATATAACTTATGCTTAACTTTTCGACACTTTATCCCCTGTCACCCCAAGCAATAATTTATTTGTCTTTTTATCATAATAACAAAAGATACGGAGATGCTTCTAAAGTTGTTTATTTATATTTTCACTTTTGATATCAAATTGATGTTGAATAAAGTATATTCTTTATAACTTCTTGTATGCATGTATATTAACTTTGCAATATGCATCTAATAAATTCAATTTGATCGTATGCGGATAGTAAATGTATCTATTAATCTCCGTTAATTACGTGCATGTAAAATGAACTTATAACCTTGTTTGAGAAGTATGTTTTTTGACAATATTATTCATAAAAATGTAATTTTTTTCCTCCTCTTTTTCCTTTTTAAAACTTTAGAGATATTGCTTGTTCAAATAGAATATTTATTAATAATAAACTAATTCATCTTGACTTATGTGGACTATTTTGTTTCAAAAAAGTTGTTTTGTTCTTCTTAAAATTAGGAAATTTAGAAAGTTACAGTGCAATGCCAAACCTCTGATCATTGATGAATAAGACTTTTGGCCCTTCAACTATGTCATATTTGCACTAGAAACTTTTTCTAGTAAATTAATAAGAAACGTCTTTTCCAACGGCCATGCCCTGGAATACCCATCAACTCTAGTTAGGGGAAGAGTAAAGACACTGGACAGAAGTGGCTTATGTATGGGGTGCCAACATCTTCCTCACTTAATACCAATAAATCGAGACAGAGTCAAGAGGATATAAAGTATTAATTCCATGAAGAGAGTGTTGGAGATTATTGTTTTGAAGGATCCAGGAGGTGCTCTACAGGGCTAAGTTGAATTAGTCCACACGGAATTCAAGGCTGCATGTCTACCTTGATTCATATCATGGACTCCTTCTCGTTGGAGGTACACTAGCCACATAATAACCATTAATCACACTATAGTAATAAAATATTAAGAAATATAATATTTATGGATTAATTATATGCTTAGAGTTGTAAAACATATGACCTAAGACGAGTGCAATAACTTTTGTAGTTGCAACCATTTGTTTTGTCGTGGATGTTCAAAAGGACGCGACAAAGTCCTTATGGCAGTGTGCATGATTTTTTTACGATACGTGTCTTCCATAGCCATTTCCCTGGCTTCATCTATATCTAAAATAACGGGATAAAGTTGTCTTTGTTTTCCAATTGTGGTGAGTTGAACAGTATTTCAAGATTCTATCAAGCACTGCTTGTGTCCGACACAACACACACTAACAGGCTTATTCTATCTTCCACTCCATCCCAGTTATTCAGAATTTCAAAATGTTTTAAGTATCTCTCTAAGTATCGAGAAACCCTGAATTTTTCAAACTATTAAAACGATCTTATGACATTTGATGGTCCTAATGTATTAAATTTGCTTTAGTATTTCTCACTTCCTGGAATTGAAGTTTGTAGCTCCACTGTCAATGCTGAAAGAAAAGATGATTTTTTCTTCTTTACTATACAGAAGACTGTAAGTTTTTTCAGAAATTTTTAAATTTTTTTAAGGGTCTATATGATAGCATACGAGAATGAAGGGAAGATTTTACGTGGTACCATTCAAGAGCATACGTTTCAAAGTCGATGAGGAATTTTCCAACAACATCCTAGGGCCTTGGTTCTACACAAATAGAGATCCAATTGTTTCTTACTACCAGGAAAATTTCTTGGTAATGTGGATATCTAAAATATAAAACAGTTTTGATCTCATTTATAATAGTAATAATTCCCATAGAATATTATTCAAAACTATTAAAAAAACAATGGAATAAATTAACATGTATAGAAATGCTAAAAAAGTAAAAATTTTTGAAGGAACTAGCAAGAAAAATATATATGAATAAATATAAAAGTTTATTGGAGTTAACATCGTCAACATCTATGGAATCAAACCGAGCTACTCCATCTGAGAGCATATGACATATGGGCAAAAAAGTCTTGGGCTTTGCACATGGATAGGATCGTTTTTTGTTTTTGTTAAAACTTTATAATAATATGTACTCTGAGTTTATGGATTATTGGGCTAAGTGTGACACTACTTTTGTTATTTCCAAAACCAGTTCGTTTTTTTTTTTACACTGCTTCCTGATGGAAAAAACAACTTTCATTCTAAGCAATGCCTTGGAAATTGTTATGGGAACACTGTTTCATAAAGCAAATAAAAATAAAAAGGCTAAGTGTTATAACATTGGATAGCAGTATTTAAGGGATTACATTTCAAAACGACGGTCAATGCTCCAACAACATGCTGATTCCTTGATTCTACGCCCATACAAAGATCTGATTTTAAATCAAGAATGTTAGATGATCTATATCTTAATTATCTTAAATAATTTATTTGCAATTATTATGTAGAGGTCTATATCATTTACATATGTAAGCATACGAATACAGGGTTGATCTTATCTAGTGGTACAAATTTTATTATTTCAATCCGAAATGACATTGTTGCAAAATCACAGAGGAAGACAACAAGTCACCTTATCTCTGAAGAGCAAGATGAGGCGGTTGGAAAAAGCAAAGAAGATCCTAAGATCCACAATGTATCAGCTTCAGTCAGACATTTTGTTATACGAAAAATCCATTGGAACCCATGGACTTGGATGTTGTGAAGTCTGCCCCACAATTTTTGTGGAGAGGAAGGAATGGCTCAATCCAGATGCTTACATCAAACTTCTGGATAAGAATGTGCTTCCTTTGAACAGAGAAAGGTTCGGGATAACTTTCCTTTCACTCAATACGAAGCTCCGTGCTATCGCAGAGCTAAGACCCAGGCCATCTTGAAAGACGACTTTCTCTACTTTACGGACCTCAACATGTGGTCACCTTCTTCTCCAGACCCTGCCCTATTGTGAAGAATAAGGAATGTGCTACTCCAGTATGTAGAGGCTTTCATCTAGAAGGAGTGGACCAAGCTCGAGTTTAACTAAATAGTCAAGGGATTTAGGCTTTCTATTCGGGCAATTATTAAAGCTGAGGCCTCAAATATTTTATATGAATTTGTCGAGCACTATTTTTAGATTATTTTATTAAATAAATATCCTCACAAAACCTCTCCTGTAAATTTTACTCTCGAAAATTTTGAAAATAATAATAGCTGTAATACTAGATAAGATCAAAATTACATGTCTCTAATAATTGTATGCGTAACACATTGTTAAAACCTTGCATTATTACCTTTCTCGAAGATAAATTAAATTTCTTGTGCAGAAAATACTGATTTTCTTTTGATAACAAGAACCCCCCTTGTCAAAGATGGCAATCCGTAATGGACACATAAGCAGATGGCAGTACATAAAACCAACACAATCACAAAAGTTATCAAATCTATATATACATCTGCTCAAGTAATGATTTATACATTAAATAGAATCTTTTTTATTATTCCCTGTTTTGTTTTTTTATCCAAGTGAAAGCTGAGAGTCTCTGCTTTTTATGTACAAACTCAACTAAATAGCTTTTAAAACAGCGTACCGGGGGGTGGGGGGTAAATTAGTATAAAATGTATTTTAAAAATTGTGAAAGTTATGTTTTTTAAGGGTATACTTCTATATTTTTGATATATGTACAAAATATAAATATTTAAAAGGAACAATTGTTTTCTATTGGAGAGTATTTTTTAATTCAGATAATTATCAGAAATGACTTGCTTTTCATTGCAATTTTTTTTTTTTTTTTTTTTTTTTGGGGGATTTCCATTTCTTTTCTTTACTTTGACGAAAATTAAAAGGTGTTTTCTTTGTGATGTGAAAAAGTACCTATTTTTATAAAGACAAATTTCATTCCTTCTTCTGTATATAATAATATTATATATATATTGCTAATGTTTGCATTAAAATAAGTAAAGAACGGGAATGTTTTTTTATGTATAAAAAATATATTTAATACGAAGCAAAAGCAATTTTTTACATTCCTTCCCTTTGGGACGCACAATGTATGTATGTGTGCCTTACTCCCCGTTTCTTCTTCTTCTCCTCTTTTTTCTCCTCTTCTTCTTGAAAGAAGAAGAAAGTATTTATTTTCAATAACATCCAGTGGAATTTATTCCGTTCAAGTAATCAATTCGTCTAATTCTAATTTTTTATTTTTTTATTCTTTATTTTCCGTTTTTATTTTTCATTTTTCCATATTTTTGTAATCAACCAATCAAATAAATGAGAGTGCGAGAACCATTATACAAAAAAATAAAAAAATTAAGGTAGACGAACTTACTTTTAACATGTAGTATGTAACTCCATACACAAATAAAACATAAAATATGTAGTGACAAATAGGCTAAAGATCAGGGAAACCTCCTTCTGCAAACGAAAATAAATATTTATTCATTCAAAAGTTATAAGGTGAGAATCTTTGTTGTTACTCCTTTTATTTATTTATTAGAAAAGCTTTTTATTATTGTTTATATTGTATGTGTACTGTTTTTTAAACTTTTGTATTGAGTAATATTTGTGTATTTGATGGGCATAAATATGTATACAGTAAGCCTCGTTGTTTGCGGTTTATACAAACCAGGACTAGCTTCGAACTATTGAAATCTCTATATACATATAATTAGTAATGAATAAGCTTAAAAGTTGTTTGAACTGCTATTTTTAGATTATTCAAAAAGAATGTTTTTGTATTTTAAAGGCTAATTATTATATAATAACATGTTATGCAAATTGGGCATATGTGATGCATCAAAATAAAAACAATCTTAAACAAAAATCAAAAAAAGGAAGAAATCCCATGTTTAGTTTTTACTTGATATAAACACAAACAGCCAAATATTTAATAGGCATATTTTAGTCAACTAGGGACTTTATATGCAAATTTCTGGTATAATTATAAATACCCAAGTGTTGTATCTACACCTTTATTAGATTTCAAACACTTATATTATCCCCGTATTTCAAATATATTCTATCACTATTTTATAATCAATCAGTTATTGCTACTTTAACGCAATTTGCAGCGCTTTCAAAGGGTTAAAAAAGAAGAACTTTGTAATAGAAGTTGGAGATTACCAAATGTAATCTAGACTCATTTTGGAGAAAAATTACTGGCGCGTACATTTGTTTTGACGGGCCACATATATGCAAATATTTGCATAAAATACTTACTCTATCTCAATTATGTGTTGTGGATTTAAGGAACATTGTATACTTGTTTACTGTGTACCTAGAGGGTGGTTGATGAAGATGTGTTGTTTGTTTAGTATTTGAAGAGAAAAGAAAAATCCCATTTGATTTCTTCATTTAGAAGGAGTAAAGTAAAAACAATATTATCGAACGTATTTTAGAAAGCCTTGATTTATACAATCTGTAAATTCGATAATATTTTCTATTGTATTGTTTATATATTGAACAATATTTGTTGAATATTGTTTTTTTAAATAATAACAAGTAATTCCTTATTTGTAATATATTGATGTAATCCATAAGTTATTTTTTTTTTTAAAAAGCCATCAATGAATATGATTAAATATTTATCAAAAAAATAAATTAAATATAATTTTTTTTAAATTCTATGGAATACATTATAAAAATAAAAAGACGGTTTATTTTTAGTGTAGAAACTCGATCAGTACCAGTTTGTTTGAGACTGTTTTGTTCTTAAAGTCTTACATCACATTTTTTCTTTCTTTTCCAAAAAAAAAAAAATCCATCATTTTTGAAGATCCGTTCAAAATCATTACTTTTTTGTACATACAGATAAAAATTTTAATATAATTTTTTTTAAATTCTATGGAATGTATTATAAAAATAAAAGACGTTTTATTTTAAGTGTAGGCCCTGGATCTAGTACCGGTTTGTTTTAGACTGTTTTGTCTTTAAAGTTTTACATCATATTTTTTTTCTATTCCAAAAAAAATCTATCATTTATGAAGACCCGTTCAAAATCATTACTTTTTTGTATAGACAAAATTTTACTAGGATATCATATAACTTTGGGTTTTACTTAAATGATAACCCTCCCAGACTAAGCCAATACTTATATACCAAATCCCAACCCTAGTCATTTTATAAAGATAAATATTCCAAGGCTGACTTTATTTACAGTGAATTAATTAGATGCTTCAAATATATAGAAACATTTGCAAATCCGGGATTTTACTAATGCATAGAACAAATAAGCGAAAAAAACTTTTTACTAGAGCTAGGGTCACTTTGTTTACTCTAACAAAATTTATATTTGGTAAACACAAGCTGGATGTATATAATCTAGGCTTTATCAATGGTATATAATAATTCATTTAACTATGTATTATGAGGCCAGTCAACACACAAGCAAGATATAACAATTTTTTTTTAAATTTCAAAATATTCATATTCTTTGACAAATTATCGTCAATTTCTATGAACAAATTAATTTTATTATACCTTTTGAAGCCCTGCAAATTGATTTTGAAGTAGCCTAAATTGATTGTCACAGTCAATAAATAGTAATTATTTGATTTTATTTGAAAGGCCATATCCGAGTCGATATAAATCTCTTAAATCAAATATAGCTACAACTCTTGGGTGAATTAACACATACCATTAATTTGAATAGAAAGATTATTATGGACACAAATTCTTCATTGAAATTTTAGTATGTATGTTCATATATATGATAAAAAAAAATAAGTTGGTATTTTAAATTTTTTTTTAAGTATTGATTTTATGTTGACACACTATAAATAAAAAAATTACAAGACAATTTATTAATATTTTAACAAGATTATTATAAATAATTCTAGAGATAATACTTTGAACAATCTAATTATTTCCACATATATATATTGACTACCTTTAGTTTCTAAAAAGAATATGGAATCGACGTAGCTCGTGGACATTGAGCTCTTGAGGAATTATCTTCTAAACTCAATATGCCCCAGTCATTTCTAGAGAAAGAAATATACATTATATGTACTTCAAAGAAGATTCCTTGGTTCAATGGAGTAAATGTAATACTATAATGTTTACTTGTGCTTAATTAGGGCAACTCCATTGAAAAAATTAAAGGAGTATAAAAAAAAATAATTTCATTTTTCGCAAGAAAAATTTACTTTATACATTTTGGAAATATTTTTTTTGATTCTTCCCTTACTTTAAAAAAAAAGAAGGCAGAAAATATATAATTTTCTTTTCATCATATAAATCAATAAAAGGTATTATTCATCGTAATTTATGATTCAATTATTATAAATTGTTCAAAATAAAAACACATCACAAGTAATTTTTCATCAAAATTTATTATATGTGATACATCAACATAAAATCACTCTTGAACATCAATCAATAAATTGAGAACATTCCAATTAATTTTATTTCTATGTATAACCCGTGTATATATTTGAGTTCATTATTCGGCTTTTTATTCAAATTTGTAGTCAGATGAGTTCACCTCCACATTATTTTTTGCTAAAGCTTAGAAATTGAGAATAATTGATGGAAATTACAAATGTAATCCACAGTAAATTTAGAAAAAAATCATTTTAACCTTTTTTTCTATTGATGGGTCACATATATTTAATTATATATATGTGTATTCGTTGAAATTGTTTTAAGTGTAAGAAAGTTTAAAGTATCACATGCTATATATCACCAAAGCTTTTTAAGTGGTTGGATATCATAAAAGAGTCCTGTTAAATAAAACTTGCTGAGTAATTCACATCACATAATATTATATAAAAAAGAAAAATTAAATTATTTATTTATTTGTTATTTTTATATTTTCTGTAGCTTTTTTTCACAAGGACGTCTGATGATGAAATATTATGCGGTCATTTTATTAATTCTTTTTTTTAAATATACATATAAGCTATGAACATACTGTGGACCAAATAATTATATGATTTTATAAGTTTATCCACTGATAATGCTTCTGCAATGGAATTAGTTCCGGGGATTGCCTAAGCCACTCATTGACCTATGTCTATTTCTTATTGATACACTCATTTGCTGTGTTAGCTATATGCTTTGGGACATTGCCGTGCTAAACTATGCATATATTACCCCTTTTCCAGTCCTTGTCTTTAAGGATGGGGGATGTACCCTAGATTTCCCGGTGCGATGGTTTGTTCATCCCCTTTTCGTTAAAGTAAAGTGTTCCTTCTTTTTAGCTTTTTTTTTTCTTCCACCGCCTTGCTTGACAGGGACAAAAGTCTTTTTGGGACTATACTCAGCATTTTTCTTCTTCACAACAATTTTTTTGTTCATGTAATGTCTCTCATCGCTAAAATAAACCTCCCATTAAACTTATGGATCGTTCTTTTCTTTGTCAGTGGGCAAACTTACAAAATCGGCAATGGGAACAAATACTTATTTTTTCTCAATATCCTAAATCTTTCAATTTCCAAGTTTGCAATAGTTTTTTTTAAGAATTATAAGATGTCATTAATTTTTACCCAATATCAGTACAAAGAAATCATTTTGTTAAATCAAGAGTAATATATTACTGAACATATGTGTATTTATTTCCAAGATTTAATAGAAAAATAATCCTTTCCAAAAAAAAAAAAAAAAAATAATTTAATATTTTTGATTGTATTCTAAGTATTCATTTATTTAGAAAATGTTTAAAGGTTGTTTTTTTTATTTCTTGATATTGAAAATATGAGAAAGAAGGAATAAAGACTATTATTTTCTAGTGTAAGGGTCAAAGTATTTTCATAAAAAAAAGTATATACCTGGATGTATATGACAATAAAAGTCCAATAATTTCATCTTATTTTTATCCAATAAGGTAATAAAAGTCTTGGTATGTATTTTGAATAAATTATGTATGTTTTAGAATACTCATTGTGAGTATTTCTCTCCTTCGTGACTCCAATTTTGACATACTGTCAGACACAGGCTCAAAAGAACTGCCAATAAAGATTTTATATCTCAAGAATACTGAATATTAACTGGCTCTCACTTAGCTGATAACTGTTCAAAGTCCTTTAAAGAGTAGAGATATAAATCAGTCTTCAGATTAATTTGCAGTATCATCATTACGATTTTATAGCAATTGACTCTCTGAAGCCGATAATATCCCCTCTTCAGTTTTTCAAGAACTGTTTTACAGCATTTTAAAGTTGTAGACTCTTACCCAAGGAGTTTTATCAGTATATAATGTGTCGTTGTGTCTAAATGACCAAGAGATTTTTTTTTTTCAACTATCCTTACAGATATAAATATCGCTTCATGCCCAAGGAATTCTTGAAATAAGCTTTTTTGATAAAATATCGTTACTATTTTTGAATTATATCAATTACATTTTTAAGAAATTTATATTTTATATACCAGAAGTGTGACAGAAATAATATAAAGAGCTTACAATGATGGGTTCTGTCTCTTTGCTGATGTTGATGTTATTTTTATATATAAAAAAGTTACTGCTATCTATATGACTTTTCAATATTACTTGCTTGCTTTGCGTTCAAATACTTTCATTTATTTTTATTAAGAAAAAAACAAAATTATTTCGTCATATTAATGAAAGAAACGCCTCTGCAGATGTGAGATGATGAAGAAATATTTGTAAATTATTCGATTATTTTTCTTAAATTTGTGTAGTACGTAATATTTTACATCTGATATAACTTTAATAAGATATGGAAAAAATGGAATTATTACAATAGGGGGGGCATTTTTGACACGCATATGAAAAAGTAAAGGGTTGAGTCACTTATTTATCTAAGTGTTAATAATATTTTAATACATGACAAGAATTTGAAAGGAGCATTAAAGCTGACTTACTATCTCCTAAAATCGACTTGTTTTAAATTTGTTTGCACGTTGGTTGAACATATGCTAAGGTTAATTTTTTAAAAGACTGTGAGGATGTTAGATTCTTTTATGCACAACATTTTTTTTCTCAATATAAGAATAATGAAAATTCATGGTCTTTATATTGACCTTTGTTGTCTAATCAGGGGTATGCAATATTTGTTCAAAAATGGAAAAAAAACTAAAACTACGTATAAAAGTTGTCAAAAACGCTTATGGTAAAATACAATTCACATTCTGCTGACAAATTGTGTGGGATCGGTCCTAGGACTACAGTCCTGGTTTGTCTTTTCTTCCCTTTCAGTCTTTTTATCTAATCGATCCGATCTTTTTCGCTGTTCCACAGTATTAAGGATAGATTGGCCACCTCTACGATCCCGGCTAAATTTCTATTAAATTCACTCCTAGTTAGGATTGAAGAAAATAAACACCAAGAAAAAGATATTATTCCCTCCTACGCCTAGTTGAGAAAAGGCAAGGAATGACGACTCTCATTTCGTGCAGGAATGAAATACGTTGACTCATGAAGAAAGGCTTTCTTGTCTTTTTACAAACAATCCCGATGATGATCCTTAGAAATAGATGAAATATAATGAATTTGAATTCTTCCTTGATCTTCGAAAAAGGGTTTATTTATAAATTTTCTGACACATAATAATGATAACCACGCACGTCTCAATGCACTCAATCAAATATTATAATAAAAAAACATCAATTGATGATAATTTTCTTTAGGCCTGATTTCGTAACAAATAAAAAAAAGTAAGCACGTCCCTGTTCTCTTTTCTGATGCCCATGTGCTGTAACACACCTCCTATTTTAAAATTTAGGCATCTCGTCTCTTTGAAAGAGGTTATAATAAAACTGTGACAATTCGAATAAAGTAGTTACTATAAATAACCAACAAGGATCGGCCCTTGGACTAACAAAATTAATCGGGAATGGACTGAGTAGACTGCAGTTTTTAAGTTTTTTTGAACGATCCAACATACAGACAAATAATTATTTGGGAAGTAGGCTATAGAAATTTGGGTATTTATTGTATGAAAATTGTAGCTTACGAATAATATGAAATCCTTAAATGCTATTTGTATTTTTAAAGAAAAATAAATATTAATAAACCTTTTAATATCCAACGCCACCTAAAATATATTCAACGTTTAAAAGATGGTTTATTCATATATAATTCAACAATACACATATTAATAGCACATATCAAAATCAACTCATATCTAAATAATATTGGAATTCATCTGTACAAACACTGTGTAAACATGCTAGTACAGTGAAACTCGATACTAGGATATATATCTCATTACATGTTAACGAAAATGTATCTGCAGTTACATAAAATCAAAGTATTATTGAAAATGATACTTTAGAATATAGAATTTCCATTATGGAGGTTACAAAGAATTTTTTTCAAACAATTGATTAAAAACCACATTGAATCAAATAACTTTTTTAATCATATTTAATAGTTTTCAAAATATATATATATATATGTTAAATTTCTATGTAGTTCAAATAATTGATCTGTATTTTTTATTCAAGTACATTTTTTTACCTATTAAAGAAATGTATATGGATTTTTAAGATAATTTTTTTAGTATTTTTCTTTATAAAAAGAGATTCTTTTTTTATGTAATTTGATACTATAAGTAAGTGAACATCCATCAACTACTGTGGCGCGGAGTGGTTTAAAAAACACCATTGTTATCTAATGTTACAATAACATAAATTATAATAATGCTTGTCATTATTGCAGACACTACATCAAACACATTTGAATTATGTATCAAATAGGAAATATAATAATTTATGAGATACTAAAAAATTATTTATATTTAACAGGATGTAATCTGATTATGTTTGGGCTGTTGTAGTATGTTTTTTTCTTCTCTATGAACCTTCATATGTTATAATTTATCATTTCTAAATACACATTTTTGGAGAGAGAGAAGATTGAAAGCATGGCGATGTTGTTATGTGTGCATAATATTGGATCTTGTTTTGATACTAACACGTTATTTTTAATACTAATAAAGCTATCCTTAATAAGTATTATTTGAAGAAATATTTAGTTATATAGGCAATGTCAATTTTAACGTGCATAGATTCTCACTCTTAGGCTTTGCATTGTATAGAATTTTACATATTGTCATATATATTTCCAGTGAGAATAAATTTCTGAAACAGGCCATAAAAATTGATTTTATTTAAAAAAGTAAAGTTTCACAATGAAATATTAGCATAATTTATTAAAAAAGATCACTTGTAAGGAGAAAAAAAACTTGTTTTTAATTTTCTGATAAAAACAAATCTTCTTCTTTTTTTTTTCAAAATTATGACAAATTTTTACCAGAAGACGATTTTTTCTTATTCATATAATTATAACAAATTCTTCAAAAATTTGGGTGAGAAATGCTTTCTTTACCCTTATTGATCTGGTGCAACTGACCTTTTTATCTACTTACGCTTAAACTAGCCTTGTATAAGTCCCTATATTGCAAGTACAAGTAGTCTCATGTCCTTTTTCAAATTAAGTGCAAATTACGAAATATAATATCAGTTACTATTTAAGGTTATAGAAAGAATTGCATATGTGGCTGATCAACATTAAAACAAGCTCAAATGTGTTTTTCTCAAAATAAAGTATGGATTACATTCTTTTTCTTTGAGAAATAATAGCCAATGTTTATTAAGAAACGATTTATACTACTCTTTCAGTAGTCAAAATTATTCATTTACAAATCTACACGGATTAAATAATTGCGTTTCCGTTTGCACATAAGTGAAGAAGAGTAACACTCATAATTTGCAGGGAGTTTTAAATGTAAATCATGGTTGCACTCAGAGTGAAATTAAGTATTGACGTTGAACTAATTCCAACCAATGTTCTTGTTCAAGACAAAGTTGTATGTATGTTTTTCTATTTATTTTTATTGCTGTTTGTAGCTAATCCAACCTTTTCTCTCAAACATTATTTAAGATATATGGTTCAATAAGTCATTTTTCTGTCTTTTTTTTTTTCTTACTAAAAGTGTTAAAATCTACAATCTTAATCCAATCAAAATTTATGAAAAATGAATAATATGTACCATAAAATGGTTTTTATTTAAAAAATATATATAAATACACTAAAATAGATAAACGGTCGTAATATTGAATATAAAACATTACTCATCAATATGTAGTTGTTTATGTTTCATTTACAATATGAATTCAAAACTAACATATGTCCGCAAAAATAAAGCTTCTGCTATAATTTATCATTTTGATAAATCATAAAATATAATTTCAATAAACTCATTATAGACTACTTTTGCTGTAGAATTTCTCTTCTTGGCTTTCGCTTTCCGATGGCATCCGTATTTGCCATTTAAAAGTAATTAATTAATACGGTTCTTATGAAACTTTTTTTTTCGTTAAAAAAATATATCCAAACGTACAAAAATAATGTATTAAACCCTTATTTTTAAAGTAAATTTTTGTTGACTCTTGTTATCAGGGGATAAATCTTGAGAAAAAATTTAATAATGATTGTACTATACCGAGTGGTCCATTAAAATTAGAATAATGAACTTCAGTAAGATATAATTTATTAATTAACAATTGAATTTCATCAAAATTAGTAATAGTTTAATATAGATGTGTGTCTGAGATCTCTTAATTATTAATATAGCCGCCCTTAGTGGCAATGAAGGCTACCAGGGGTACAGAAAGTTTTGCTACCCGCTGCAGATGTAGTCCTCAGTCATGGTGGCCCAGTGCTGGCTGACAGTAGCATTGAAGGCCTCGATATTTGGATGACAGACAGTGCATACCTTTCCCTTGATATGAACCCAAAAGGTGTAGTCGACAGTGTTGGCATTAGGGCTGTAATGGGGACAAAAGTGTATAAAAATTTTTCGAAGGAACCCAAAAGACTCCTTCAAATGAGTTTTGCTACGAAGGAGATGGATTTCTTCCATTGCTTGTGTTAAAAGTGGCCTCTCCGCCTTTTCAAGGCTCTTTTTACCCACTTTTTTGATAGCTCACGGGACAATCTGGTATGAAAATCCTGAGATCTCTTCCATGGGCACTCATGGACTTCAGAGAATTTGCCTGGATTGTTCTCTTTAACTCCTCTAGGTCCATTTTGACCTATTTGAAAGAGCGATTCTTCCTCTTTAACGTTTCAGATTTGCTGAAGATGTAGATGATGGTACTGGAGATGCCCAACTGCTTGAAGTGTGCAAATGGAAATTCAAATATCATGTTCCCTTTTCTCGACTTTTACTTAATGTAGAGACTACAGATTTGTTCGGTTTTGTAGCTAACTGTTTCTACATCAATATATCGAAATATGAATTGATTTCAATCATTCAACCTTCATTAATTAGTGAATAAGTAAGTGTTCAGATTTCAATTAACCAAACAGTATTTGCAAATAATTGTGCCCTATCAATAGTCTCTAGAGCTCTACTGAGCTCATCCTTAGCGTCACATACTTGTTGTTAAAAATGAGTCTTACCCTCATAGTTTATAGTTAAAGATGTCGTTTCTGTATGAAAAAAATTAGTGCAAGGAGAAGGCAGGAGCGAGAATTAGGATGTTAATCAATTAATAAGCTGCTTTGTACATGATTTTGGGGGGGAGAAAATGAATTACTGCTATAAAGAAGAAAACCTTCTACATTCAAAATAACATTACTGTAGGAAAAAATATCGTAATTGTAATTAAATTCATAAATTTTTAAATCAATTTACACAAAAAGATAGGTGATAATTCTCATTTTAGTTGAGGTATTAACACCCTTACGACAACCCAAATGATTATAGTGAGCAAATATGCACACAATTTTAACAAAGACAAAAAAAAACCTAGAATGATTTTACTTTTTCTAACGAAAGGTCATATTATGAAATGTGAACAATCATTTTTTTAAAGTCTGCCATCGAGAAGGATAATTTGAATAAGGGCTCCGGATTTTTTAACCCAAAAAGTGATTTTTTTAAATTAAAAAAATTAAAAAAATGAACGTTGTGCCGACATATATATTTTTCTCAGGCCATGCACCTTGCAATGACTGGGTTGCCTTGAATAATTATTTGTTGTTTAACATCCTTTGCTGCTTTTTTGTAGCTCAACCTCCCTCATAATAAATAGACTTATCCTAACATATCTAGAGAAAAATAAAAATTAACTATTCTTTGATCCCAAGATATTTCCTTCTATATTTTTCTGAAGATCTTCTTCTTCTTAATTAAATAAAAAGACCTTCTTCTTATAAAAACTAAACATGTAATAATACCATAGACCTTTCCTCAAACAAAATCTGAACCTCCTTCCACGAAAAAATAATGAAACTTTTTGATGAATTATCAACCCATATGTTCATATTGTTTCGTCTTTTATATAAATAATTTTTATTTCTATATTAACTTATTCTGCTGACAAGCAACCTTGATTCCAATGTAGCTGCATTAGGGAGTAGTGAACTTTTGCTGAAAGCTACACTCATCAGGTATGATTCCTTTTACTCATTTAAGGTTGTATATAAAGTCGTTAAAAAATCTGAGCTGTCGGATTGTGAATAAAAAGAAACTGAAAATTAATGTTATAGTTTAAGCAAATTTTTTGAGGAGAACAGCTCAGCTGTTATGATGTTTTATTATATTAGCTGTAAGCAGCTTTAAGAGGGTGGGGGAAGGAAAGGAATTTAAAATCCCATTCCTTATTAAGTAGATTCATGGAACATAACTACTCCGATGGGAATCCTCAATTCTATTCCCAGTCCTACTCCACAACATTAACTCATCAATGTTCCTCTGAATCATTTACCGGCACCTGATAAACTTTGATGCTCCCTCCCCATAAATATTTTCTGCCTTTCATGAGCAAACTCGTTCGTAGTCGCTTTATAGTGAGATTTTTTTCTCATCAAGAATTAAAAAATAATTATAAAAGGTTCCCCTATGTAATTAATTAAATGAAAAGTTGAATACATATTAATCCGATTCATGTTGTACATATGATGATGGAACATACACTGTAGACTCACAATAACGAATGCCTAAATGAGAAACTTATACTAAACCTACATTGAATATTTATTTTTTGCATTTAGGAGACATGTATAACTTTTGAATTTTTCATAAATGAAGACCACACTTTCACATATTTGAGCCATTTGTTTTTCTTTTCATTGTTGACTAATATTAAAATTTAAAAGCAAGTAAAATATTATTCTTTAAATGGTATATAGTATTTTATAAAAAACTCATTTTTCAATTACTTCCACAACTTAAATGCCTATAAATTCAATTGTCTGTAAATTTCCTAGGTAAGGATTTCTCAAAAGTTCTTTAAGTGTTAGCCAATGTTAGTTGAAGAGATCATCTCGCTAGCCACACTAATGAAATATTGGCTTTGATTTAAAAAAATGTAAATATGATGAACAAGATAAAAGTAATTAACGGTTGAATGTTTTTATGATCGTAATATGTTCTTGAATTCGGAGTTATCTTTTTAAAAATTACCACCTAAACTGGTTACAACAATTATCTACACAAATGTTAATGAGTGAGTTCTGTAGTATATTCATATTTCACCACATTTATTGTAAAGAAAAAAGGCTCTGTTCCTAAATAAGTATAGATATGAGATCAAACCAGGGAAAACTGAAATCGGTCGTTTGATCAATTTTACAAGTGAAGAATTTGGCGTGGAGATAATGTTTGTGATTATAAAGGTGTGTGATGAAACTGATAGAAACAATTGGTAGCAATTGATTCAATCCTCTCTGAGACTTTTTGACAATGTATACTAGTCATAAAACAAAATTTTGTCTAACTATATCAACATCAAATGCATTTATTTCTATTGGACAATTGGAAATAAACCATAAAATTCCGCGGGCTGTATAGAATCCACACGCAAGCTGTATATTGAGAATCCCTTCCTTGCGTGAGATAATAGGTTGGGGAAAGAGAAATTTCGTATATTGCACTTAATTTCAATGTTGTATAAGAAGTGTTACAATCATCCATTTAAGCCAAATATTACCTTTTCTGTTTGATAACTTGTTGCTAACCAAAATCCAACTTCATGATGCCCTTTTTGTAGAAGGTCTTGTCCCCATTGGCAAACAAATGGACAATCAATTTTCACAGGCCTATACTGAGGCTTAATTTGTACCCTCAAACAGGAACAGATGGTAGTCACTTGATGTCAAGTTAGAACTGTCGAGTGGATACAAAGAGAACTTCCCATCTGAACTCCTGAGCTCCTATCGAGTTATCAAAGATGTGTGCAGCCTGGTATTGTCTTGATGAAGTCTAGTTGTCTCCAATTCACTAATGCTGGCCACTTCTGCTCGATTGCCAGCTTCAAACGGTTGAGTCGTTCAAAGAAGAGGGCAGAATGGAGCGGGAAAAAAATTGCTCGAACGACTGTTGTACTACAGGGATTGAAAGAGTGTCGGTCCCTTCTACAATGCAAATTTTCTTGGGAGCTTTCGACGTGTTTTCCATTTCAGGTAATAAAGATGTTAAATATGGCGAATTTCTTTCTTTGAGACCTCCATACTCAACGCACGATAATTCACAACTGAGACTGCCATGCGCAATATTGTTTTTAAAGAGTTTGTAGTACCTATACTACGCCTTTTCATAAGATCAGATGTGACCAATAACGAACAAGATATACTTATTTAAAAAAAGGGTGGGAAATAATAAATTACTTTTTCCCCACCATAACATGTCGCGATTCTTTAATATTGAACACAACACGCTCTGTTAATAACTACATTTTATTTATATGTTGCATTTATCAACATTATTTTCAGGTATAGAGAATTTTCATTGTGACTGCATTTTTGAAACAGCTTAATGCTTACACCAAATATAATTTACACTTATTATAAATATTATTATTTTGTAGGTACATACATTATCTCTTATAAAGATAAATCCTAAATAATAAAAAATAAACTAATACATTAGTTTATTGATCTGTATTTATGCAAAATCTACTTACTAAAACAAATATAAATAACATCCTTTCCTATTTCATAACGTTCATTAAGAAATATTTGATCTTTATTTAAATTTTATCAAAGTATCTTGTACAATACTATTCACTAACATATTTTGTCAATGAATAAATGATTATTTACCACTCAAAATACATATAATATGTGTTCTGCAATATATAGTTATTTCAGAAAAAATAAAGAGAAAAGCATCAATCAATAATTGACAGATAATATATACATATATGTGAATCGTCACACAAAAGCAAGCAAATATGATTTTTTTTAAATTTAGTGTGAATTATATTTCATGGGGTGAGAGTCAAATTGTTTTTACTCAAATATTTACCTTGCAGACTTAGGATTGGAAATTCCATTCTTCCATTATGCATAATGGTATTTTACAATGAAATGGATTTTAAAAATCCATTTCCAAAGTTTGAGTTTCTCAGTTTTTAAGTATTCGCATTTACCGGGTATGTTTGCTCTGTAGGGCATTAAGCATTAACAGAGTCAGGAGAGTCTTTTCTAGAAAGTCATGGAGATATTGGATAAAAAAACGTCTGAATCAGTTACATATTTCCTCCGACCACCCTATTATGAATAATGCAGGAATCATTTTCCAACATCCCTTCACAAACTCGAAACAAAAGTGGTTTCGCTATAAATTAGCTACAATGCCCTTATTTACAAATAATAAGAAATCAAACTTCCTTGAGAATTATTGTACCTTTTATAATATGGAAGTAGAGTCCTCTCGCCATCTATTCTATACTTGTCTTAGTGGGGCCCCCTCCGTAAGGCAGCAGAAGGATTGTGACGAAGAACTTTTGGATTGATGATCTTTGGAGAGCGACTGGCTCATAATGATGATCCAGGCAGTGAAAGAAAATATGAAGTTGGAGTGCATCATAACAGACTTCCTCGTTTATAATTTTTGAGCATAATCAAAGGAGTAGTAGCTGTTCCACAGCACTCTTCATAAAGGCAATTAGAAAATCACACCCCATTCGGAATTTTTTGGTCCAATCTTTTTTATCATTTGAAGGATCTAAGGTAAATAATTTTTATTTTTTCACTAACAGCTAGGATTGAAGAATATAAAAACTAATAAAATAATGAATTATTGATATAAAGTATAACAATACGTTCCAGTTATACATCCCCGACTTGTATCTCGTTCCTTTGAAAGAGTTAATGAATTATGATGAAATTTCAGCTACTGAAATGAAGTAGTTAGTTTTTCAGATGTTGTAGTTTCTGCAAAAGACCAATAATGACCGGTACTTAGACCGACAAATTTTATTAGGATTGCAGTCTTTTTTACTTTTTTTAGACCGATCCAACACTAATTCTGAGCTTTCTTTGATGTACATTGGTTGTTTATTTACCTAAGTAATCTTATACTATTTATGGGACACACATGCGCTAGCTTTGTTGTAACTTACCTGTTGTTTCTTTCATATTTATTTTTAATATTCTTTTTATATTTCACATAGGAGTCTTTGAAGTTTAAAATGTAATGATGAATTATACTATTGTGTTACTTTTCCTCTTTTAACTTAATTAGAAATGTTCTATTCCTACTTAATAATTGTTTTGTATCGAGTTAAAGTTGTATCTAAATAAATATAATTTATAAAAATAAAATAAAAAGTATCAAGATTGAATATTAGAATTCTAGTATGACATATATTCAATATCATTTATATTTGTAGTTTTTGAGTTACAACAATTTTGCTCTCAATCCTCAATTTGTATTCTTCGCTAAATTATTGTTAATTTTTGTCAAGAAATATACTTGTTAATCCTTTAAAGGCGCCCCAATTTGTATTTAAAGAAGTGGATATTCATTCTTTCAATAAAAAAATAACAAATGGATATACTTTATTTTTAAAGAGACCATATTGCGTACAAATATCATTATTCAAATAAAAGTTATATGCTATAACTAATTTTTTTGGTATCCCAACTTATACCACAATCTTTTAAATATACACAAACTAGATTTAATTAGTAAAAATTATAAAAAACATATTTGTGCGTACTACGTAATACCAAAAGAATATATTTATTTACTTGTGAAATATTTATGACTATATCGTTCATAATGGGAGTTAAAGTAAAGCAATTAACCCTTAAATACTTTAAATTTTTGGGTTGAAAATAATTTGACAAAATAATAAAAGTTTCATAGTTGAAAAAAAATTGTACTAACGTCATACTAAATATCTAATTACACGTACCAAACAAGGTTATCTCAAATATAAAAAAATGGAAGTTTCACACCTTTCTGTTGAATAATTTATACATTTGCGGGTTTTCTTATATTGCAGATGCGCAACAAAAATCAATAGAGTGTGAATTACAAATACTGTTGAAAGATATTGTTCAAATCTATATTAACATATTTTATAGAAAAATGAACCAAGTGATTAGGTTATTATTTTTTCTTTTTTTCAATTTTAAGTTAAGTCTTGAGCATAAAGATGTTTGTTAATTTATAACAATCATGCGGTAATTAATTACATAACTGCATATGTAAAAGCTCTGTTACATAAATTTAGATGCACAAGAACATCATTGTCTAAGGATTTTACTACAATTTAAAAGAATATTGTATTTAATATGCTACAAAATTAATTTTTTTATAAATAATAAGTGGAAATATAGTTGTACCGAGGTACAAAAAAAACTTATTTTATAAAAAATATGAATATCAATTGAACATGATAATTTGAAAGAAACAGCATGATTTTTTTCTTTTTTTGATATCATACAAATTTTAAAGTCAAAACACGTACATAAATGACCTTTTTTGGGAGGATTGAAAGTTATTTTCATGATTATATAAATAAATTGCAAAATTTAAAATATCCTGGAGAATTTTTTTTTTTTGCAAATTTGAAGGGGAAAAACACATTGGTATATTGTTATTTTTGTTCAAGTTTGTTTTTATGTTGACCTTCTACTTTTTCAAAACAAATATTAATTTTATGTAAGTCAATCAACGCTATAAATAGATTTTAAAAAACAACTTTTTTCCATATTTTGTTTGTTTGCTTCAAAAAGTTTTTTAGGAGAGAAGACTATAAGGAAAATCGTTTGTTTAATTCTATTGCTTTAATTTTTATAATAATAAATAGCTCAATTGAAGTTTATATAAATTCTATTTGCTTTTAAATAGTACAAAGGAGCAGAAATATTGATTAGATAGATATAAAATTGGTCAATTAAATATTCATGAAGTATAGAATATATTTATCAATTTTCTTATTTTTGGTTAACAAAATGATTTTTTTGTGTTGACGTCTCACAAAAATAGTGTGCTCTAGTTTGTGTTAGATATTGATTGAAACATACGAAGAGACAACCTATATTGTATTTGATTGTAATATAACACCATGAGACTATCTCCTTGTTTTTCAAAACAATAAGCAAAAAATCATATTCAGAGGTTGAATTTTTGTCCAGTTCACGACAGTAACGTCAGGTATCTATCATTATTCCTTTTATAGGATTGGTCGATAATGAGGACTATTGACTTGGGACAATACTTGTGATTTTTTTTTTAATATAACAATTTTTATTCTCACTTGCCTCGGGACTTGTATACAGATTGTAAACTCTATTTAAAAACTAACACAATGTTTTTTAAATGGATTTTCTCTAAAAATAAACATTCCATTTGATTCAAAACCAATGCCAGATGAAAGCTAAATCCAAAAAAAGTTCAATAGTATTTAATATAATCGCCTTTGGCGTCAATAACGGCCTTAACTAACATCAGGAACAGAAGGAAATCTTTGGCAGATTTCAGAATTCCACTTGCATCTTGTACGTCAGGTCAGATTTTGGTTTTGCTGTAGGATCTGTTGGTGTGTTGCTCAAATGTGCCCCACACAAAGGCGTACATGCGGTTGAGGTCCGGTAAGCTTTGACACCAAACACAGGACCCAAGAAAGTCAAAAATTAAGTCAGACCTCATCTTTTGATCAGCATGCTTAGACTCTGTCAGTGCCTTCCTTACTCTCCCGACCAAGGGATTGTCCAGACTTAAGAAGATTGTAATCTTAACATAGTCTCGTCTAGCTTGGCTTTTAACAAGGACGCTGTCTTTTCGACGATTTTGGAATAAATACTTTGTTAATCAATGATTTTTTTTAACTGACGCGAAAAACTTCTGGCTATCCGTTAAAACAAAAATCAATGTCTTACATTCATATGCACTCTAAGTTCTTTGTTAAGCAACAGCTCCACGCTGTAATTATATGATCTCATACCAAGCTTCTTGACCCGTTATGAAATTGTCATTCTCAATATGTCCCTGTTTCTTTTCATGGACATCGTTGTATTCACTATGATGGGTTCTAGACATCCGTACAAGGTATAAAAGGCCCTTTTGAATTATTGATAATTTCCTCAGACTCTTCCCACCTTTCATTCTCGTTTTTTGATTCGTTGGATTATCCGGATATTTACGTTTACAATGTGGGCAATCTCTATATTTGGGCCTGAACTACTCGTTGTCTATGTTGTATTTTTCCCCACATATTTACTCAAAAGAGGTAAGATCCATATATTATAGGAAAGCCAGAAATTTAATAACACCAACTTCTTCTATAATTCTCTATAAATATGCAATGAAATTAAACTTTAAAAAAAGGGGAATTAATATGTGCACCCCTATACCTTTGCAGAGTATTATTTGATGATGATCACATTGAAGCAATGCATTTTCCCCTTTGATATCACTCAAGCTTCCTTACACCTACATGTAAATAAAGAGAGTTATATACATTAAACATTATATTATTTTAAAAGATGCTTGGTAAGTATATGCTTAACACAAAGTAAATATTTAATGTAGTATATGTCTATGTAGAACATTTAAATCCTTTTATTCAAGTCACAACATGGAAACTTCTCAAAAAAAAAAAAAGTATAATTTATTTCATAAAAGACTAGTAAGAGCTCAAACACAAATAAATAGAAAAAAGACTTGATGAAAATGTGTAATGAAGTAGTAAGAGCAACACACAACATAGTACAAGTGTGAAAAGTACCTCATTTAGATTGTTTGTTTCCACGTATGTGTTTCAAGTGTCGCCCTGAGTTGTGATCCATGTTTTATGAAATGAAATCTTATGTACAGTACTCAATGTTGGAATATTTTCCTCCTCAAAAGGTTAAACCACAATAATGATGATGATAATATAAATCGTGTAGTAAAAGACATTAATATTAATTATCACATCCACTCCCTTCCCTTTGTAACGTTTCCTATTTCAAAAATGTAGGAGAAGATCTCTGTTTTTGATCTCTGTTTATTTGAGAGGTAGAATGTCACTCAAGGATAATGATCTTTGGCTCCTATCCTCGGAATCATAATGATCCGCTTATTAATTGACAAATGAAATATATTAATCAAGTCATATAGAGTCGTCACTCAAAACTTGGAGATGCAGGATTTTTATGGAATCCAGAAAAAAACAACTCAAAACTAATTTGTATTATATTTAACTACTATATATTTAATTCAATATGTCCTCTTTCACAAACAATAAGAGTCTGTATACGCCGGAAAATAGATTATAACATCTTTATGATGTCCATGGCGTACCAGGTTGTCATGAGAGCAGCTCGGAATTTATCTAAATTTGGATGAGCCAGATCCAAGTCTACTCAAACTGCAGGGAGAAGTCAGGCATATTGTTGTTGCAGAAGGTTCTTTTTGGCTGAATGGGGCTGTGATGGACTTTTTGATACTGTAGGAAGTCGGGATGAAGATGTTAACGGTCTCTGCAGCCTTCTCGGCACTGACACCGGCGTGGAGTAGACTGCAAACGCGTTGCCATTGTTTGTTTGTTTTTGCTCTAACATTTTTACACTTGGAGACATGAGATATAGACAAAAATTGTTTATTTTACTATCAGTTGTTGTTTGGTGTAGTAATGAAACAGGGATAAAAGTGTAATTAAATGATCCTGCAAGTCTTAAATACCCCTTTGTATATGAATATCCAAACAGTTGTTTTTTATTTATGTAATAAAACCATTTTAAAAAATGAGGGTTTACATTGTTTTTTCTTTAAATTATATCCTTGATCCTATAATTTAAGTGCATTTTTGAATTAAGCATTATGTTTTGAAGATAATAAGTTTGTTTTATTGCATGCTTCTTAGATTAGTCTTACTCAAAACTTGAAACAAAGATATAAAAAGTGTAAAATTGAATTGAAAATCCTTAAAAACAAGATTTGATACAAAAAAAAATAATTATAGATCTGTAATCCGCAAAAAGTTTAAATACTAATACCTCTCTAGTAAAAAAGAGAATCAAAAATTCCTAGTTGTGTTATAATATAATGACGTCACTTGGGTAAACAAAAGAAAATAATCTAAAGTTTTTAGTATCATTACAAGTGTTATTTCAGTTTTTATTTATTCGGTCGAGTCTTGTGTTAGGACCGGCCCTATCAGTTCTTGGGACTAGACCTGATTTAAAATAGAATAAATAAAGATTTGTGACGTTGTCAAAGACCAAAGTTTAGTAATTTTTAAAGCTGAACTATACTGGACCGGAAATGAAATGGAAGTCTGAAAAAAAATGGACACAACAATAAAATATGGATCACAGACACACAAAAAAAAATTAAAGTATATTTGACAACTTCTCTTCCAAATTTAAAAACCTTCCACGATAGAAAATGGAAATATCCTCCCTCCTCTTTAATTATCCTGAAGCAAAGTTCCTTTCTTTATTCTATTGATCTCCTTTGGGAGATACGTTTTTCAGTTTGGCAATCCCTTGTGTATTTTTTGACTATATGCGTATTAAAAATTCATATTTAACCAAAAATAAATTGTATATATATAAAAACAAATAAAGCTAAGAATTTAAAATAATAAATAATGTGTCAAAACATCTATTTAATTATTTGTATTTTGTAAGTAACAATAAATACCCTTCCAAAGAAAAATGAAGGAGCATAAATATGGACCTCTGCTCTCTTGTTTTCTCTACTTTGATAAACTTTTGTTGAATACAAAAAGTCTATGTAACAATATTATACAGTAGAAAACAAAACAAAAACAGATAAGGTAACATAATATTCTTATCAAATTAAAGCATCTTTAATTTTCTTCTTTCTTTCCTTGGCGTTTTTAAACTCAGAAATTAAATAGTCATCTAAATGTAAATGCCATTTATGATATATTACTAAATTATTCTTTCATCAGTACTGAGATACCTTAAAAAGACAAATGATTTAGATATTAAAATCTAAGCCCAGTGATTTTTTTGGTCCTCACATTGATGTCTGTATGTTGTTTTTTTTAAAGTTTTGTAAGCTATTTTTGATTATATGTACGATTATCTACAAGCATAACAAATACATGCCTAGTCGTATGAATACTACCATTTAGACAGCTGCTAGGGTATAAAAACAACGAATTTTCTTAATATTTCATTAAAAAACTTAGGAATTTCTTTTGATTAAATAATGTTTTGTATTAATTTTGTATAAAAATACAATTGTTTTTTTTCACTGCGATAAATGTTTACTTTTGAATATGTAATACTACCAGTGACAGATGACTTGAGAGGGCCTTTTTTTAAACCTGTGTTCACACAAATCGAACATAGTTGTTCTCTATGGGCTGGACAATACAGATCGTGATAGTATCAATGATGTTCTGAGTTATTTTTCTATTAAGGCAGGAAATACAATGAATTTCACTCAAATAGAAGACCAAGTTTTTTAAACTTAAAGCCATACTGTCAACACAAAAGCAAGTTAGACTTTTTTTTATAAATATGTTCCAGATTATATTTATACTCTTCCAGATATCATTCTCAATTTCGAATAACAAATGACTCTTATACATACTTAGAAAGCACCACCAAATTGCATTTGAAGTTGCTAAAGTTGATGATTACAATTTTTTTTTATGATGTATTTTATTGGAAAGAGGATATCAAGGCCAAATTGAGTTTAATGAATCAAATGAAGACTCTAAAAACCTCATATTGTTAACATTCTTAAGTCTCACAATGAATACAACGTCTATAGTTGACAGGAATATGTCCATAATAATATTTGGCTGTTACATTTTTATAGTGATATCCTCAAAGAGTATACCACTGAATAATTTCTCACATGACGAGTCCTGTCCTTCCTAATTTTTTTAAATGTTCTTCCTTATTTTGTTCAAGATTATATATTCGTTAACTTACCACTTATACTTAGAGTATTTATAAACAGTAGAACAATTGATATTCATGACCATACAAAGAACAGCATCTTAAGTGGTATGGATAGTTCTTCTATGTAAGTTTCAATTAACAGTGGAGAAGTAGAGCTCCTTTTAATGATGAATTTATGGGGAGGGGGGCAGGGTCCTCTTGGGTACACTAATTTTATATATTTTTCCAATATTTTTTAGAAATATACTTTATAGGTAAACATAAGTTTATTATTATCAAATTATATAAAATGGATAGCTTCAAGTACATATGTATTGTATATGTAAGATGTATTCTTCAAAATGATATATTATGTTTCTATTTACAATTGCATTCTAATGAATCTCATTAGGATTTTTTGTGTTATTTTACTGAATGATATGTGGATTACTCATTTGTTAGTCAAATAAATAGGTATATTCTTGTACAATCTTGGTACTACATGATTTCTTGGAACACAAACGCACAACCTACACAAAAGCTCTTTTCTCTCTCTTTCTGTTTCTACTTATTTTTCTCGTCTTATTAACTTTTTATCTAAATGTATAATCTATCTTATACATTAATGTGCTTTTATTCAAAATAAGCACAATAATATGAGAATAAAAAATAACTTGGCAATAAATTAAAAAGCTAAGAATTGTGACTCGATTTTGGTGGGTTCTTTTCTTTTTTCTTTGGCTTTCTAAATTTCCCTTCTTCTCAAATTACTATTATTCTCAAGTAGGATGGTTTTTTCTTTGATATGAATCTTTTGAAAGAATATATATGTACTTCAATTTTCCCATGCAGAGTCTTTTAAATATTTAAAATATTTTTCTTTTGGCTAAACGATGGAGCATCAATTGAATGTACAAGGTATATTGTTTATTAAATTAAAAAGGTTCATCTTGACATTTCAAAGTCCTTGTTTCATTGTTTACTCTAAAATCAAAGCAACAAAATTAAAATTATAAAACAAATTGAATCGCCATAGCTCATGGACAGCACGCTCGGGAGATATTCTCTTGAACTTGATGTGTGTATGTTCGTGCCCTGGTGGTTCCTGGAGAAAGAAATATCCTACATGTATATGGATTTCACCAAAAGATTCCTAGGTATTATTTTTTAAAAATACTCATTTTTCCTTTTAGATCTCTATCTTTCAAAGTAACTTGTTTTGATATTGTCTCTTCAAATTGTTATCCATATTTTAGTATTTTTACTCTTTTACTTTCCTGGGGTGTTTATGATATTTCTGTTTCTATCATATTTACTTCCCTATACTGAATCAATGTAACTCAATCTGACTAATTAAAGGAAAATTTTAAAATATATATAAAAGTGGTAAATTTAATTACTTATTTTGATAGTATTATTAATAACAAGTTCTAAAAATCAATAAAGTTATGAATATCTAAAATATTTATATGGCGGTATCAAAGAGTCAAGGGAACTTATCTCCACAGAATTTTAGGATAAGAAAAAGAGTATTTACTACTCCAACATTTAATTAATTGAACGTCCACATCAAGGTGTTTGAATGATACAAATTTTCATTATTTGACATAAAAATTATGAAATCATAACTTGTCATTTTAGTAGGTTATTGTTTTATATATATGACTGTTTTAAAAACAAATATTTAACAAATAAAAAAATAAAACAAGAGCAAATTTATCCATTAACTTTCCATTTCAAACTTCAACACAATAAAATTTATTAATTTACGATAGAATTTCAATAAAATTAATACCATAAACGTATGGGTGTCTGATCTCTCTTAATTTTTGGAAACATTTGATGGTTCCAGGCCGTGGCAGAAGACCTGGCACCCACTCCAGAAGTAATTATCTTTCACAGCGTCCCAGAGCTGTCTAACAGTGGCATTGAGGGTCGTGGTGTTTGGATGACGGACACTGCAGTTATTTTCCTCGACATGTTTCGAAAAGCTGTAATCGAGGGAGTTGGCCTCCGGGCTGTAGCGGGGTCAAAAAAAGTTCAAAAGAACTCAAAAGACTCATTCAAAAGAGTATTGCAACGGAGGAGATGTGTATTTTTCATTGCTTGTGTCAAAAGTTGCCTCTTCGTCTTTTCAATGCTCTTTTCACCCACTTTTTTTGATAGCTCACTGGACAATTTGGTGTAAAAATCCTGAGATCTCTTCCATGTGTCCACATCTACTTGAGAGGATTAGCCTGTGTTGTTATCTTTAACTCCTCTGGATCGAGTTTGACTTTTTTGACAGAGCCTTCTTCTCCTCCAACATTTAAAACTTGCTGACGGCGTAGACGGTGGTCCTGGAGACTCCCAACAGCTTGGAGGGTGGGCATGGAAAGTCGTTGATCACGTTCAAGAGTAATTTTCTCGACTTGTACGCAAACTAAAGAGCAGATGTTCTTTGTTTTTTTACTTTTTTAACAAATTGTTTATCCTTTAATATCTCCAAATATGACTTAATTTCAATCACTCAACCTTCATTAAATTAGTAAGGGTTTAGATTTCAAGGATCAACCTGGTAATGTAGGAGGCATATATCTACACAAGAAACACTTAAATTTCAAACAAATAACTTAAAAAAAACCTCAAAGGGTATGACCACATGCCTTTCTTTAAAACAAACATTTATATATATGTATATGTACAATTAATTATCTATGCACACATACATACATATATGTGTTTAGAGTTTTTTGTGTGTGCAACCTCAACAGTATTTATTCTTATCGGAAGTTGATATAATTTTGCTTTAATTCTTGAGCAAAGAACTTATAAGTATAGATAATTTGCGTCTTCCCATGAATAACAGAAGTAACATTAATGATTGGTTAAATTTATCGTATATTTGAGGATGGATCCATATCGGATTATTAATTGTTTACTTTGCCCAAAAAGGCTGTCAATTAAACTATGTTTTGTAATAATTAAAAAATTGAGGGTTCAAAAGCGTTCATTTTGATTAAAAAATACAAGTCATAAAGTTTGAACCATTTCAATGAATATTTTGAGATAACTCAACGGCTCTTATGTTTTGAAAATTTACATATATTTGAAAAAAAAACAATAACGTGATTTTGTTTGAATATCATCAGTATACTACACATTACACCTTAATTCAGTTAATAAAAGCTCTTATCAAAAGTTTTATATAATTTTCTATTATTATAAATGTGTTTTTTTTTTTCATTAAAAAATGTTTCTGATAAATCATTTTATACGTGTCTAAAATAACGATAAAAATAATTAAATAAAATATTATCTTTTTACCTATCTCTCTGTTCACCTACATAACACAGCCAATTTGCAGCTACTGATATCTACAAAAAGTGCAAATACGTTTTTTTGCTTTAATGTTGATGACCTTAACCTTCATGACTTTTTTTATAATCTTTTTTCAGGAAAAACATCTATATAGCCAAGTTAAATAATAAATCATTTAAAAAAATGTGTCTTATCAAAAAATATGCCTATACAAATTTCAAAACTTAAGTTTCCTTGAACTACCTCAAAATTTTCATTCAAATTGTTCAAACCTTGTGAATTGTATTTTCTTATCTAATGAGATTTTGCGCAGATTCTTTTTTTACAACTCCGTATATGTTTTGATGTGTGGTATATCCGATCAAATGTTTCTGCTAAGACAGTAAATGTATGCGTGGTTATGCTTTCAAAAGGTGTGTAATATAATGATGAAGGGAATCTTGATCATTTATTTAGACATGTGTCTTTCATAATCAAATTTATCGCTAATTCTATAAATATTCCTCAACCAAGTTAGAAACTGTCACTCCCCATAACTACATAGCTTATCCCTTTTCAAGGGATGGACACTATTGTATATATATAGTTAATTGCACCAGAAAAATATTATTATTTCTTGGATATTAGTTGACGTTGATGGAAAGCGTTTTATCGAAATGTATGCAATATCTTTTATATTCATGCGGGCATAAATGTATTCGGGATATTGTAATTTACGTGGTGTGAATTTATTTCATATTTTCAGTAAAAGCATTGATAAGGTTGCGTGTTAATGACGTACCTTGAAGTTTGTTTTGATTTAAAAGTATTTTTTTATGTACGATATAGGCGAAATGGAAACGACAAGGAAAGATGTGGTTGAAATACCCCCCCCCCGGGAGCTAAGTCAAGGCCTAGAATGAAAAAAAAACACAAACATTTGATTAATGACACTACAGAGGAGAAAAGGCTCCTTAGATCAAAATATCTTATCAATGTCAATTTATTTTCTTCTGACGGGATTGACAAATGGAGTCTCCAACAGCTGGAGAGTCAGGTATATACCACCAAGTATCCTGATGAGGTACTAAAGAAAATTAAATTAACTTTTAACCTTCAGAAAGACATTTTTACAACAAGTTTTTCTTGTCATTTTAATTTGGCTTTATTGACGATGGAAGATATATTCCTATATAAAAACAGATATATTATACATGCCCACAAAAACACTTTTTCCCTCACGAGATGTCTGTTTTTGAATTACAACTAATGACCTCACTTAATCATTTCCCCTCATGATGTTTACCATTGTTGTTCCTTGTGAATTTCTTGAAAGTTAATAACTTCATTCTAGAGCAGTTCCATGATACATGCAACGTCTTCTGTAGGCAATCAAATTTTGGGGAAAATATAATTTTTTACCATTTGGTTATAGCTTTGGTTCTAGGTTGAAAGATGTTTATGGACAAGAATAAGGAGAAGGAAAGATATAAACGGCTAAATTAGGCATGTAGGCATGGATATTTTATATCTTATATGACGGTTTTCCCCCAACGATTGAAACTGAGGTTAGGTAAGGTGCTTATTTCTATTTCATTCATTATTTAAGTCTGAGACTATAATGAAGGAGAACTTTTTATTTTATCTACAGTTTATAGGACAAGAAGAAAATACTACGTATAAATGCTAATTACAAAAGATAATTAAAAGTACAAGGAAGTTTTTAATTATATTTGGATTGACTAATCGGATTTCACAGGGGGCATCTAGCTAAAAATTCAATCCCTACTACTACATGTATATGCATCTATATAAATATATATAATTTTTCCTATTTGTATTTTCAAATATTAAACTCAATGAATTAATTAACTTTATAGATTCAAATTTCATTTTATCAACTTACTTTGCATATTTCATGCTACTACTTATATTTAATGACTTGCAATTTAAAATAAGCTACATAATTTAAAAGAAAATTGATTTTTTTTTAAATGAAGACAAAAATATATTATGATGATCATAGATTTAGAATATATATATATATATCAAATTTTCTAATTAAAATGGAAAGAAAATTCAAATTAATTTAATATATTATTACTCTAAATACACGTGAAATATAATTATTCATTTTATTTCTCGTCAAAAATTGTTGGTTGTAGCTATTAATTAAAAATATATGCATTAAAATAAAGTTAGTAACGTTTTATTATTATAGTTAAATTCATAAACTAGTTATTTTCTTTCTTGATACTAAGGGATTTTTGAGTCATTTTTCCCCATTCGTCGAATTTAAGTTTAGACTTAAAGAAATACCCACTGCTCAAATTTAGATAAGATTTTTTACAAAAGTGAGATTGTGATATACTCTAATAATCATTTGCATTTGATTTTATTCATAAATATTGGCTCTATCTTCAAAGACGACAAAATTGAAGCCAAAGAAATCATTGTGCTGTAAATGGTCGCACGCCACAAGACCCAAACTGAGATTGCCAATGACCTCAGTATCAGCCAAAAGGTCGTTTATATTGTTTAAAAGGGATTTGAAATCCAAGGAACAGTCACCAGAAAGTCTGGGCAAGGTCGGAAACGAACGTAAAAACACAGGCCTTGATTATGCGTGTCAAAAAAACCTGAGTAGAAATCCAGTGAGGACGATTAGTGTTAGAACCAAAAAGATGAATGTGAGGCAGATTACATTCCAAAAGCACATTAAAGATGACTTGAGAGCAAAAGCAAAATCAAGAAGGAAGAAGCATTTCATTACGACAGCCACAATGGAAAAAGGGTTGGTCAACCACAAGTACATTTGAATGTATTCAAGAACATGTCACCCCTACTTAACCGGATCTGAATCATTTGCATTATTCAATCGAGGCAAATGTCGAGGGAGAAACAAGACTCATAGGTCTGTGAGATCTTTTGAGTCCGCCGTCAAGCCCACATGTCACTGCCATAATATTTTTGAAGCTTGTAAAAAAAATTCAAAAAATTTTACCCTGCTTTTTTTTCTTACAACAAAATTAATATTCTAAAAAAATGTCCATTAAAATTTGTGTCTGTTCATAAAAAAAACAGTGAAAGTAAGAAGTTGCAAGCTGATTATTCAGAAGACACCATCAATAAGGTTAGTGTGTCTTTGTAAAAAAAAAACTTTCTTTGAAATTGTTTGACTCAGTATTGTTTGAGGGCATTTCAAAGAAGGACACCAACAAAGAGAAAATACGCCATATCTTTTTTAAAATGATCCTTTTATTAGTCAAATAGATTCGAAGTTATTAAATATGACTAAACATCATAGTATTAAATTTACTCCATCTGACAAAGGAATCATATTTGAGTTCCACATTTAGGAAGTATATTTTCTTTTCTATGAAGATTGAGGTGGTGCAAACCGACAAACACTGAGTTCAAGAGCGTGGTCCATTAAGCTACGTTGTTCCATCCTATATTTTACAGTTTTTCTTCAATAAAGGATAAAATGCAAGCCAGGCGGCTGAAAATTTGAACAGTTAATCACGCCCAATTTTGATTTTGTTGATTCCCTTCACGTATTTTTGATGAAAAGTCGAAAATTTGGATAAAATAATGGGAATCCTGGAGTCAGAACAATATATAAGAACTGTTTTGATTGCTTATGGGATAAACATTAATTAAAGAAAAAATTAACAAAAAAAAATTTAAAATAAAGAATTTCCTTTTACAACAGACTCGGAGATGAATAAAGGCAGCATTGAACAACCAAATAAATTTCAAAATCTTAGCAAGTTGTTTTTTTAAAAACTTTTTAAAAGTGATGGAAGAAGTAACCTTTTGATATGGATCAATGACCAAAGTTACATATGATGTAACTTTGTTTTGTTTTTATCGTTCAGTCGTTTAATTATTATTATTTTTGCCATCAGAATATTTTCTATCATGCTATTGTTATTAAAATACATTTTAAAGGATTCAAATAATATCATAAAATACTTTGATTTTTTGTACGTCAAACTTAGTTAATTAAAACATGTCAAATTATAATTAAATAAGTTTTTTTTTTCTCTCAAGTTATTTAAAAAAGAACATCAAAGATTCCAAAGTTATTAAAAGGATGAGGTAACAATATCCTTATAAATTAAAATATAAAGTTGGTACAGTTTAAAAGTCCATAGTTTCACTATATCTTGCGATTGTTTGGTTTAAACCTGCAGGAAAGGGAGCTTTTTCTGTTTTAAAAGCGTAAATAACTGTGAGTGTCTTTGCAACTATTGCTTCGACTTTCAAATCATTCTCTCCTCTCAATTTAAGAGCAAAGAGTCAGTCTGACGCCTTTAAAGTTATCTTAAACTTATTGGTAATCACAATCCACAATAGAGGTCTCACACGATCACAGAAGTTAAACAAGAAGAACAAAGATTACCCTTATTAATAAAAAACATTAAATAAAACCTTGATCGAAGTAAAATAATTTTTCCATTAATGATTTATAGAAAAAATATTTATGGAATTCATTTAAATTATGTCAGTATTTATTTACAGAATAAAAGGCACTTTTTTCTACATAATTAATGCTATTTTGAGAAAGGGGCTCTAAATTTTTTATTGCTCTTTTAGAATATTATTATTATTGTAATATTATTGATTATGAACAAAAAATAGAACTAAGAAATGTTTGGTAAAGATTTATGACTTTTATATAAATTTTATTTGGAAAAAAAGGTATCCTTGTTAATATATTAATTCTTTTTCTAATACAAGCCATATACCTAAACAAATAAATTTTTTAACTTTTGGGCAAAATTATCTATGATAATATAAATAAAATAGTATTTTCTTTACGATAAAACTCTTTTTGATAGTCTATTCGAAGTTTGCGAGCGATACACTTTTTCGAAATGATCTGCGAAAAAGAATAAAAATGGAATTATATTTTTTTAATAAGAAAAGTTTTATTTTTGCTTCATAATAATAGTACATATTTTTTTTTTTTCTTTAAATATCAAATCATATGTTAGAATAAGGTGTAGAAAATGGAAATCCCTTTGTACTTACATGATGGTCGAACATGATGATTTATATTGTTTTATCTAGATTCTTGATAATTGCTAATAATTTCACTTAATTGGAAGTTAAAGTATCAAGACCATAAACACTGTTCTCATTTTCAGCCGTTAGGCTTACGTTTTAGCCTTGTTCGAAGAAAATCTGTCAACTATGACATATTTTCTCCTTGACTGTATTCATCTTCGAGACACACTTAAATAATCACAAAACTATCTGATAAGTATTTTTATAGAATAAAATCTTATAAGTTTTCAATTTCCTAATCATTTTATTACATAATTTTTGCAATAAAAGCAAAAATGAATCAGTTATCAAGGGTTATTTTTTCATCGACATTATTTTCCATTACTTTTTTGTTTTTGCATGTACGAAAAAATTATATTGTAATGTTTGTGTCCTTTTTACAATTCCAATCAATGTTATTTACTACTTTTTTTTGCAAAGTTCGAGTAGAAAAAAAAATTCCCCATTTTCTTCGCAAATTTCAATTTGGCGATTTTGTGACAAAATAAAAAATGGGTATTTCACTTAGACAATTTTTTGAAGTTTGAAAAATATTTTTATTATATTCATAATAACAGTACTAAGGTTACATGAATATTAAGAATATTTGGGGGGTTGATATGATGAAACTTTGAGAATTACCTCACTTAACTGGATCGATATAGTGGTATTAGTATATGTAGTATAAATTATAGTCCATTCTCTGCTCCATTGTTATTATTACAGTGAAAACATTATAATTATCAGGAGCTTTCTTGACAACAACAAAACATTACTATTGGTATATGTTGTAAATAGAAGTATTTTCAGATTAATTTTTCAATTTTTAAAAATAATTTTGACATTTGTAAATTTTCTTTTCTGCACCATCCTTGGCCGAAGCTACCCCGGGTAACCCTATGCTAGTATAAATGTTGGGATATATTAGCATCCCAGGGAAGTATTAAAATCTCAAGTGAACTAACGAAGAGTAAAATTCATAACTTATTAATTTGATGCATTTTCTAGTGCAACCTAGGAAGTGCATCAAATTAGGCAATAAATTTGACGATGAATTCATTTCATAACTTTAATATCATTTGGTAATTTTCATGATTGATAATTCTCATTATCGGAGTAAAAAATAGGTTAAATTATAATGATATTTATTAAGGTTTTTTTTAAAATATTAATGGAGGAGTAAGGATGCAAATAGCAATTAATTTTAAGACAAAAATTATAACTTATCTAATTTTTATTCAGTTTATTTTCAATTATTGATTAAGGTTGAATGATTGAAATTAATTTATATTTCGATATATTCAAGCATAAACAATTAGTTACAAAAAAACATGAGCTCTCTAGCTTACGTACAAGTCGAGAAAATTACTATTGAACGTGATCGACGAATTTCCATTCGTGCCCTCCCAGCAGTTGTTGTCTCCTGGACCACAATCTATGCCTTCATCAAGTCCAAAACTTTGGAAAGAATGAAGGGTTCTGTCCAAAAAGTATAACTAGATCCAGGAGAATTAAGGGTAACAGCCCAGGCCTATCCCTTCAAGTCCATGAAGAGATCTCAGGGATTCACACCATACTGTCCAGAGAGCTATCAAGAAAGGGCGTGGAAAGAGCCTTGTGAGGGTGGAGAGGCCACTTTTGATACCAGCAATAAAAGAAACCCATCTTCTCCGCTGTTAACTCTTTTTTGACTGTAGCCCTAATGTCAACCCCTTTTGACAATACCTCTTGAGTACATGTCCAGGGAAAGGTCTGCAGTGTCCGGCATCCAAACACTGAGGCCCTCAATGCGAATTTCAGCCAGTACTGGGACGCCATGAAGGAGTACTACATCCGTAGTTGGTGTCAAACCTTCTGCCGCCTCCTGAAAGTTAAGGGCTAAGGGTGACTCATTAATGATTAAAAGCGCTCAGACAAACATCTATTTATATTATCAATTTTGATGAAACTCTATTGTTCATTAATATCTTGTTGAATTTTAAAATTCAAAGTGTTCACATTTTAATGGACCATTCGGTAAATACATTTTCGAACATAGCTTTTATTATACATCGGATAGTCTCTGGAACTATATATATTTATGCATTTTTCAGGAAAGTGAGACTAAACTCTGACGATTTTTAGGGTTTTTTTTTTAGTTACATAACCTTTAAATAGATAATAAATGTCCATATAACATACGCTCGTATTAAATCTTACAAAAAGTGTAATTTAAAAACCTTGCTCTGGATATATCCTTTATTATATCAAATTTGAAATTGATTTGTATATTTTAATAATCATTATTTAATGAACCAAGAAAATAAATACTAATATAAAGAAAAAAGTTGCAAATTGACAGAATAACAATTTTTATTGACTCAACCCTTAATGATTGTACAAAATGCATATAATTTAAAACTTATATATCTCCCTATATTTGTTATTTTACATCGAATTGATAAAAAAGATTAGAGAAAAAATGTAATTTAGACGCCAGATAATTGATACAAAAATTGTGTAAATATTTTAGATAAAAAACTAGAAATAGTTTATGACTACCTACATATTGTCTTCTTTATTGCGTAATGGTCTCCAGGGCCTGTCAAAGCTTCGGGGAACGTCTGGACAAAGTTATCAAGTGAGGTGGATTTCATTATTGATAATTCAATGTCATTAAATGTAGCTTTCAAATAATAAAAAAAATATGGTTCTAGTCCATCTTGTTTGTTCAGTATAAGCCCTCAAAGATATTTCTAATTTATCTGAACCACCCTGTATTATTACTCCAATTACTCCATCTGACCGAGGAATTTTTTTGGAAGTCCATATCGATTAAGTATATATCCTTTTCTAGGAATGAATGTGACACAAAACTATGCACATTGAGCTCAAAAGAGTCATTTCTTCCGAGTTTGTTGTCCATTGAGCTGCGTTTTTCTAAATTATCTTTTAGTTCTTTGCAAGAAATATATGAGTTGTTCGCCTTTTATTATTTTTAATGAGAGAACATCTAAATATGAAGTAATTAAAAGTGTGTGTGCTCATAAAAGACAAAGAATAATGCTGATGATTTGTTTAAGAGTTTTAAGTTGAACTCAAAGTAGAATTGAGAAACGATATCTGAGTAATTCCCAGCTGTATGGTTATTATATACAGAGTCGTATTTAAGGTGATATCCTTTATCTTCGCAATTAATTTAATAAAACGTCATAACATTTAAGTAGCTCACCTCCCAAATATTCCTCAATTTAACAGGATTAGCATGTTTTGTTTTATTTCTTTTATTTTTACACCCTGGTAGGTTAAATTTTATACAACTCTAGCTATGAAGCAAAATACTTAATAGAGAATGGCATTAATTAATTGTCTATATCTCTCGTACGAGTGATTTTAGCATGTTATAATTTAGTACACCTGTATTTGTACAAATAAAAGATTATTTTTAAAAAAGTTATCTCAATGGTCGTTAGACAGCTATTGGTAAGTTGACATAGAAAGATAAATATTAACGTATATGTCAAACTTAAAAGTGAATTATGCATAACTTATAATGTTGAAAAACATAATGCTCGAATGCAACAAAATACGGTTGACATGCTAATGCAATTTTTCTCCTAACGTAAACGTAGTTTTTATTTTCTCATTTCATTGAATAAATTATGATGTAACCATTGAAATATCGATTCATTGATTAATTATTTTCTTTTACGATTTAATGATATATTTATTTCTTTTTTTATTAGATATTTATGTCACTAATTAAAATTCTTCATATTACAAATGTCCTTTACGTACATTAAAAATACCGGTTTTAGGTGTAATTTTTTTGTGTATAATACTACAAGTATACCTGTGTTGCAAGAGACATAAAAAAATCTGTAAAAATTTAGGTCCTTTATGTAAAATTTGACATAAAATTGTCCCTTTTCCGAGGTTTTGTACCATTCCCTATTTTTATAATTATGGGCAAAGATTGTTATTTTAAATTTTTACATTAAATTAAATAATATTGTATTTTTTTATATTTACCATTGAAATAAAAGGTTTTTTAATTAATTTTTTAATAAAAGTGAGGAAAGGTTTGTTTGAAAATTTTAATTTCAATGTTGACTAAAGTTTTGTTTTTGTTAGATTTAAATAACGTTAGAACAAGATCACAAATTTGGACCCACAGTTTTCAAAGTTAAGACGGGGTAATGGGCATTTAAGACGAAAAAATACCAATTTTTTCATCTTTAATATATTAGTACTATGCCCAAAATCTATGAGGAGAGCAACTTTTTAATGTCTTCAAATAAAAATGGTAATCGTGAAGCAAAGACATATAATAAAAAAAATAAACACTCTAATTATAGATTAAAAATATGTGGACAAAATTCAAATGTTTCAAAGTGAAAAAAATGTCACTAAATATTTGTAACTTTCTAACTTGTAGCAATTTTTTATATTTTAAAGAATACGTATGTCAATAATATAACATTTCTTAAGCAAATAGTTGCACTGGTAAAAAAGGTATATAGGACTCTGTTAACATAAATATGCGTAACTGTAAACTGTTGTATAAACCTTGAGAATGAAAAGGGTATACAGCATAAAAATACTTTAATCAACAATTTTCTTTTATTGCTTTTGAAATAAAGTATCATCAGCATGAATTGAAAATTTGAAGAAAAAAATATACTTAAATCTTTTTGATGTTAGAAATAATTGATATTTGATCATGATTTAGAAAGCCTTTGAATATTAAGTAAATATGAGCCAAATATTTGAAAGCTCATGGATAACTAAACTTGTGAAGAAATGGTTCATGCTGTAATATGCACAGGGTGCACCAGCTATCTATCCCGCCACTTTGGTTCTTTCTCTCTTTGCCAAACCTGGACACTTAGGTAGATGATTTTTTTTTTTTTTTGATAGATAGCTTTTTCTACCTTGCAACAGTTGGAAAATAAATGAAATTAATTGAAGAATTAAATATGTTCGAAATATTTGGAAAAGGCATTGAGGCCTCCTTGGAATCCACAGCGAGAGCAACACCATAACAATTGCTCGAACTCTGAGACTCATTGGTGAAGCCCTGGATCGACATCCTTGCCTATCAGATCCTAAAATATGACAGCATGACTAGGCTACCTGTTACACATAAAAAAAGTATCAAATAACTCTTAAAACATTTTTGCATCTCTCACTTTTGGCCTCACAAATCGCTGGATCTGAATCTGATCGATTTTTTTTTTTGTGTGTTGGGCACAATCGAACAACAAACTAACAGAACCCCATAACACCAAAAGTGAAATAATCAGTTCGATCATAAAGAAATTCTAGGATTTGCAAAGTGACCAAGAGGCGAAGGCCTGCTCGCGCTTTGTGTCTCATATATATACTTTAATTGAGGCTGAATATTAATATATAGATAAAAAATCAAAATCTATTAAATTTTCGGAATTTGGTTTTATTTTTTTAATCTAATAACTGGTTGGAGAGAAAATGGCGTTTAGAAAATATCATTTTAGCAGTGGATATAGTTTATGTCCCCTATGTGTTAACATATAAATAGAAATCTACTTCTAAAGCAATGTATCATTCATCCAACAAACTTTTTTCCTTCTCTTTAACGTATGCAGAGGAACAGTTGGAATAGGCCTTTTTTCTAAAACATTGTAAAAAAAATTATCCACAAAATTTACATACTACTTATATAATGATTTAATGCAAATTATTATTGTAAAAAGGATCAATATTTTTTGAATCTTTTCTTTGAAAAATTGAATTATAATAGATTTTGACAAACGTAAAGTAACATTTGAAAGAACACTATTTTAAAATTAATAACTGAGTCAGTTCTTTATTGTTTTTCATATAACTTATATCTTTTAACTAGTAAATTCTTTAAACAAGTCTTGTAATTTATCCCCGTATAGTTTATTCCTTGAATTTATCTCATCCTTACATTTCATCAAGATACTCTATTCGAGTATAAAGTAATTATCTCCGTTCATTCAAATACTTTAATTGTCTTTTTCCTTATGAAAAAGTTCTGACACCTAGTTTCATCTTTTTTAATTCATTGGTGAAAAAAGTCGATTTATTCAAATGAAACAGAACTCATAGATTTTTATTCTATTTTCACAAAAAAAGTATGCTTATATACTTACAAATTAAGCATCTCATATCTTCCAAGCTTAGACACTCTAACTTTTTTTTTTCTAAAGTGAGATATTGATTTAATCTACGGTTCTAATAAATTATTATTCAAATCACAGGATATAATGTTTAAGATACTTAAGATAAACAAAATATTTCAGGTAATAATTTAGCTTATCAAAAAAAAAAAATGTTTAAAGTATTTTGTTGAATCATGATATATTATTATCTCCAACAAATGAGATGAGTGGTTTACGAAGTACAATCTAAAACGCACGGATCTTTGAGACGATTTATAACTAATTAATCACCAAAATAAACTCATAATTCAAAGCTAGATTATGATACGATTCTGAAATTTCATGTCTGCGCTTCCCAATAATAGGTTATGTAACATATCAAATTTTATTGAAATCAGATGAAAAAATAAAAAAAAAATTCTCCATTTTTGAATTGTAAAATTAATTTTGGGGAATATATTGTAGAATATAATCCTTACATTTGTATTCAACATATAACTTTATATGTAACTAGCAAAGTTTTACCTGGCGTTGCTTGGACCAAAGAGGGAGCGGGAAATCACATTGACAAGGGTTAATATTATATCTTCTTAATGTATAGAACCTTTCGGTGCAGGCGAGCATTACTATAAATGTATTATTATTATTAATTTTTTTTAAATGTATTATAAACTTCAAACAACATGCCAAGATATATGTATTAAAAAAATGTCTAAATAAGAAGTCAATGTTTTATTTTTTTCAAAAACAGAGAAAAAAGTATTTATTGGAATTGTAAATAGGAACACGAAAATTTTAAAAAAATTAAACAAATGATTGAGAAAATGACATATATTTTAGTTAAACATAAATTTTTAAAGGTCAAATTTATATGCAAACGAATTTCCAGACGAATGTCTACAAACATTATTGTTTCTACGAATCCAATAATCCATTGGAAATACATTTTGTTCCACCTGTAAAAACATACAAAACTTTTATGTTTTGGGTATAGCATAAGCTCTTCGTATATGACATTTCCCGACAAACAACACCCCCAGGTTCAAAAGAGGCACCTATGCAAAATTTCTGCTTCTTTGGTCCAACGGTTTGGGCGCCCATAAAAGGCACACACACACAAAAATAGTTTTTTTGGAATCATCCCATTTCGTTAAAATTACATTTTATTTTTGTTTCATTAGCGAAATGTGATTGAGTATTATTTCAATAGCAAATTCAATTTAGACTCATATAACTTTTTTTACTGTTAGTTTATTAAATAAGTGGATAGATCTTCAAATGAACCAAAATATGGAAATTTGATTTGTACAGATATATGTATGCACATCATTATTTACAAATTTACTTCGTCAAAAATATATTCATAAATAAATTTAAATATCTTTTATTCTTTTCTTTTGACGGAACTTTACATGTATTGTCTATAAAATATGTAAGATTTTTATTTCGTATTTTATTTTCAAATATAAAAATACTCATCATTTCAATCAAAAAATATACTTATTGAACATAAACATTATATGAAATAAAAATCAATAGGTTGTATTTTTTGGTAATCAATTTTGACGTTCACATTGAATATTTTATTAAATGTATTTTAATAGGAAAGTTGAAATCTATTGTGAATATTTTCCTTTTCAAATCATTTGAACAGGAGCTTATATTTAAAAAAAATAACTTTAATTATTTAAATATGAAGAAGAGACTAGGGATAACATTGTTTTATTCTGGAAACTGATTGAATACAACTTTTCTTGAACATATCTTATAATTTAAAAGGATTATCACGAATATAAAATTTAATAATATAAAGGAATACCTATAAGTCATCACTTTAATTTATTTTAAGCGTAATAAATACATAATTATCAATAAAGTAAATATCATGGTAGTCGGAAAACTGCTTAAGGGGGAACACATAAAATTTTATTCAAGAAGCTTTAAAATAACTGAGACAAAAAGTATTTACATTAATTTTAGTTTTTCACATTCTAAGCATTTTTTTTTTAAGATTAAAAATATAATTGTGAAACTTGTTTCTTTCATGAATTTGTGAATGAAACGAATGATGAATTTTTTTTTTTTTTTTTCTCAAAGATGAAAGATAAATATGTATTTTAACCATTCTCTTTTATTTTCAATCAAAAATATTCAAAACATTAAAAAAAAAATTATGCAATTAGAAAATTAGTATTGTAAATGAAGCCTACAATGATACAAGTAAATTTGTAAAACAAACACAATTTCAAAAATAACTAAATTGTCCTTAAGACCTTTTGTTGATTTCAGGCAATTTGAAGAGTTTTATAGATTTAGTTTTAAGAAACTTTGTAACGGGTGGCCCATCTAACGGTTACATTTTAAACTACCATTTTTTTGACGTCTGACAGCTGTAGTAACATTTTCATTGTGTTGAATATTTTGTAAAAGGTATCCAGTTTACGAAATGGTTAAGTTTACGCTCGAAAAAAATTGTGAAATACCAAAGACTTCCTTCCAAAATGGAGACTCTTCAAACGAAACTGCAAGAAAATGACCTCGGTCGAAATAAAGCGCCTTCCAGGCAGTTTGTGGATAAATTTGTGAAGCGTGTGCGCGAAACTGGTTCGTTAATGGATAAAACAACGCGTTCCCGTATTCGTCCAGTGCGTTCAATTGAAAACAATACTGCTGTTGCCGTAAGCGAAATAACGACCTAGGAGCTGCTGTTACGGTCAATGGTGAGCACTATCAGGCCATGTTGGAAGATTTTTTGTTTCCCCAAATGGAAAAAGAAGACATCGACGACATTTGGTTCCAACAGGATGGCACTACGTGCCACCCAGCCAACATTACAGTGGATCTTTTGCGCACTGTCTTCAACAATCACATCATAAGCCGAAACGGCAACGTCAACTGGCCACCTCGTAGCTGCGATTTGACTCTGTTGGACTATTTTTTGTGGGGAAACGTCAAGGATAAATGTTACGCCAACCATCCAGAGACGATTGACGATTTGAAACACGAAATTGGAGTCGTCATTGCAGCTATTGAAGCTCACACAATCGAAAATGTATTGAAACACTGGGTCGACAGAATATAAGGCCAGCGACAGCGGCCATATGAATAAAGTGGTGTTCCATTTTTAACCGAAATGTTAAGGCTTTCAAATAAAAAAAAATTATTAAAAATATTCATCTGTCTTTTTTTATAGCGATATCAAAAAAAATAAGTTTCGTGGCCCACTCTTTATAGGTAATGTTAATTAAAAATTAGGTTTTTTGGTAACAACATTGATGACTCTTCTTTTTGTCTTCCCTTGGCTGACGACCTTAAATTAGAATACCACTGAACTATTGATTATTTTGCTATCAAGACACAGACACTAAGTAAAAAATTGAAATTTTTTGTAATGATCAGTACAAAAATGCTGTCATTATTTTCGTAGTTTTTTTTATACAGCTTTATTATTATTAAAAAATAACACTAGATACCAAATTATGTTTCTAGACAAAGCAAGGTCCTGAAGAGTTTTTTAAAAGTGAATATGTACGATCTTAAGACTTTTGAGTGATCTGTAATATAAATGTTTTCGGTACAAATCTATAGTAATACGTTAATTTTAATCATCACGAAAGTCTAATTCTTTATGCATTAAAAATATTTTCTATAAGTAAAATCAAGTATATAAATCTTTTATTTTTTTTATTTCCGATTAGTTATTTTTTTCACTGACAAGTCGAAATCAGATGCAATTTCTTGAAAAAACTAGTAGTTGTTTTCAAACTTGTTGTGTTCAAAGTTTTTAATCATTTAGCTCAATTTAATTGTTCATTTTTGTCGAATTTGTATCATCATTTACTTTTTAAACTACTTTTCGTTTCGCATTAACCAATTTCAGAAAAATATAATGCAATCATATTAAATCGACAAATTTTTAGCACTAGCATTTTTTTAATATAGTGGACGTCAAACTACAATCCCAGCCCCTTTGCCTTCTTATTACATAGGCCAGCCCATTCGATTATGGAAATTATTTTGTATTGAACGAGTTTTGATTCATGATTTATTTCATTTCTTAAAATATACCTTCATTTTTGCACAGATTGACTTTAAAATATAGTTATAAATTCCCTCTAGTTTCGAAGTAATATCTTTTTATCACCCTCACTAATCCTGATACAAATTCATCTTTTATGTACACAGCTGCCATATCCAAATTATTAAAATATTCCGATATGTAAAGAACTCCCAAATAACTCAAATTAAGTCATGAATACTCATATAGTCATGGAAATCATGAGTATTTTGGCCATGTGGAAAAATTGGAACAACGTAGCTCAATGTACAATATGCTCGGGAAATATATTATGTTGAACTCAATCTGCATAGGTTCACGCCCCGGTCATTCCTAGAGAAGAAAATATACATTATCTATGTAAATGGACTTCAACGAAGAATCCTGGGTCGGATGGAGTAAATGTGATACTATAATTTTTTTATACATAATCAGTTGAACTCCATCTGACCAATTAAAGGAACCTAAAAAAATTCAACATGTTAACACTGAAATTTTTTTTGGAGGAGTGCATCTAAGATTCCGTGACGTTTAATTAGATCAGCTACAAGCAGCTGTGACGAAATGGAGGGGGAAATGAAATAAACAAATACATTTATGCAAGAATTTCTTTGATGTCAATCTTCCATTCTGCTCCGAATTTTGACAGCTGTCTTTTGAAAATTGACACAAACAGAAACTGAGGTCAATTAAAAAAAAACATCTTTGTGTAAAATTCGGATCTTTTCAGGCCATGTGTTATATCTATGAGAAAATATATTTATTTACATATGTTGAAGTTATTCATGAAATAATGATAAAAACAATTGCATTATAGAAGATATCTCTGATGATATATTTTAAATAAACGGGTAACGATTTAAAAGTGATTTTTTGTCGTTCATCGTTAAGACAGACGCAAAAAGTGTTGGAATATCCCTCCTCTTTCCTATTTTTATACGTATAAAATCTAATAGAGTCATTTACTTTCCTTTCCAAAGAAGATTCAAGCCAGAAATGAAATTGATGAATCTGTAGCCTTTATATTCAAATTATATCAAAGTGAATTTCCTAATAGTACTATATGTATAATAGTTTTTATACAAAAAGAAAAAAGTTTTTTTCTATTCTTTTATTTATAAGGATTTTTTGGCGTGGAGAAAGAAATGAACAAGACTGAAGAATCATTTATCAAACGAGTCTTTATTATTCAATTTGATCTTTGTCTCTTATTTTCTTCTTTTTAAACCTCCTCTTTTCATTTTTTTAGAGGGATTTCCTCTATTGAAAGTTGTGTTTTCATAAATATATATATTGTCATATAACAATATATGTCTATATTTAAAAATCAGGAACTACAAAACAGGTAACTCTGTTATTATGTACCCTCGTATTGTAACTTATATATAGATTAGTGTCGTTTGTATACTGATATTATGGTGGTACCAGAGTATTTACACAATTAAAACAGTACTATACTGAGTTAGAAAAGGAACAAGTTCTTCTATCTCCATTATATCATTAAAAGGTTGTCCTGCCAATTATATCACCCTGCCAAAATTTCTTAAATATAAAATAATACTATGTGAAACCAAGGAAGAATGAAAAGTGTCTTATACATGGCGTTTCCTTGATAACACAAAAACACCATATTTATTTTGTTGTCGGCTGTTGATTCCCTCCTCTCGCTTGATACGTCATGGCTATTTCATAATGTATTATTTTTGATAAAAAAAGAGAATTAGAATTTCTTGTTGATCCATTGTCGTATATTTAATATATATATTGGCAATTTTAATGACGAAATTTTGGCTATCATACAAAAATAAAACTGTATAGCTGCACTATTAATAAACTATTACTAAAAAGTACTATAATAGAATACCGAATAATATACAATATATAATTTAATATTATGAAATAAATATATTTACATAATTCATTTTAATAATTCTGCAGAAATAGTATAACAATTATAGTCTCAATGTAAATAATGGAAGTTTGTATAATTTACATATTTGTCACACTACCCTAGGATTTCTGGCCTTTTTTCTCTTTTATTTTAGGCAAGATGTTGAGTGATACAATAAAAGTAACAACGTGTGTCATGTGGACATGTCTTGTGCTCTATTATTCCAAGCAAAAATCCTGTAGACACCCTATAAGTGCATTTGAATTGCCCTGAACTGTATTTTTGTTTGATAATTCTATTGAAATAAGTATGGATAAGTATTTCGATATGGATAAATACTAAATGATTGATGCTAACATTGGTACCCTAGCGGTTATAAAAATATTGCTACACTTGCACTTAGCAGTCGTTTCTATTGTTTGAACGCTTAATGCAGGTTTGACGAATATATATTTTTATTACATTGGATAATAATGTTTATGAATAAAGAATTATATCCCTATTTATTTTATAATAAAATGTTTTTATGATACCAATATTTTCTCAACGTTTTTTATAGCTATTTTAATTGAACTGATTAAATAATTGGCTAAAATTATATCATATAAGGAAGAAAATAAATAAAGTCATTTTTGGGGTGATTAACTCTTTAATAATGTGACTCTCTTCTCCTTTCCAACTCTTTTCAATCCTCGAATCTTCTCTACTTTTTGTTGACAGCTGAAATTTTGATCAAGGTATTTCTTTACTTGTCACCTCTATATAATTAATTATTTATGTAGTAAGAAGCTATCCCATCCTCCGGAATGGGCTCGGTAAGAAAATCTGCCGACATAATAAAATATACTTTTCATTCTTGCTTTCTTTCATGAAAGAAAATTTTCAAACTTTGAAATTCAGAGATTATATCATCAGCGGAACATTTTATTTATTAAGTACTGGAACTAAAAGTACCGGTTCCGATGTCTATTTAATAAAAAAGTGTTTTAAATTAATATGTACCTCAGTTCCACTAAAGTATTGTTACACTGAAAAAGACTTATGAACTCTATTAAAAAGTTCAAAACTATCCCAAGGTTGCGTAAGCGCTATCTAATCGAAAGATAATTAATATTTGTCCTTATAAATTTATTCTTTGTAAAATGGATGTAAGTCTTGCTTGTACCGAGTGGTCCATTGAAATCTGAACAATTTGAATTTGAAACTTCAACATATATAATTTATTAATTAACAATAGAATTTCAACAAAATTACTACTCTAAATAGATTTTTGTCAGAGCTCTCTTAATCATTAATGTAGCCGCCCTTAGCGGAAGTGATGCCTTTCAAGCGGCAGCGAAAGTCTTGGCACCCGCTGCAGATGTAGTCCACTTTCATGGTGTTATTGTACTGGATGACAGTAGCATTGAGGGCCTCAGTGTTTGAATAACGGGCACTGCATGCCTGCACCTGCATGTACCTAAAATGTGTAGTCTTGGGGAACGTCATCAGGGCTATAGGGTTTCCAAAAGAACTCTAAAGAGTCTTGCAACCGAGGAGATGGATTTCTTTCATAGGTGGTGTCAAAAGTGGCCTCTCCACAATATAGTGAAATAAGAATATTATCTTCCAGAGAAGTGATTATATCTTTGCCTTTATCCATTGGGAAAATATTCATTACAAAAAAACCATTAAAAATTACTCAAGTGAAAAGCTTTAGAAAGTCTCATTGGATTGAATGACGACGTGGATCATTATGTTATATTGCGTATACTTCATGATTCTTTACGGAACTTTTATTAATCAAACACATACAAATTGTGTGCCTACTAAAATATTCTTCATTATTGAGTCCATATTTATTGTAGGTATTTCAATAATATTTTATGTGATGAATCAGTTTGTAAAAATAGTTCAGTATTACTATTTACTTATAAATACATATTTAAAGATTGAATTAATGACACATACAGAAATAAAATTAATGTAAAAATATAAAAAGTGAGTTTCGGTTGCAACAATACCTTTTTCTTAAACAAAATGTGAGTTATTATAACACTCTACACAAAAAAAAAACAGCTACAACATGTGCTACAAAATTTATGGTATTCTTTATTATTTCGTATTTAAAATGTTTTTAGATCCAGTTTTTTAGGAGTGATGTTATTCTATCTATAATATTGATCTACATCATATTATATCTTAATCTATTAATATATATAATAATTTAACAATTCAATATAATAAAAAGTTTACTTTTTTATTCACAAAAAATATTATATAGTCAAAAACACTTCTTACTTAAATTTGATATTGGAAACGGGTTCTGGCTACGATTTGACGAGTCGCAATCAAAGGCAGTAAGTGAAAAACTATTATATATTTTAAACTTTTATGTAAGTTTAAATTAAAATACACATATATGGGTATGTTGAGTTAAAATTTGGCGTGTGTAAAATGAGCCAGCTCAGCGTAATTAAACCATTAAAAAAAATGTAAAAAGTATTCCATACTTTGTACTGTGCATTATATTTTCTTATAGATTGTCTTTTTAATTTGATAAATGTACAGCGAGAAAGCTTTTTTAAATAACTAAGAGATGGACGGGGGGGCGATGTGTGTAGATTTTCCAGTTGCTCCTACAAAAAAAATAATACATATAGTATGAAATAAGGGCATTAAAGAAAGTTCCTAGCTCAACTCCATCTGACCAATTAAAGGAAAAAGTATTTCGAATAAGGTTGCTTTTAAAGTAATATCCCTAGTATCAGTATGATATTTTGATTATAAAATTATAGAAAAAAATATTTACTATATATTTCCTGGGATATATGGGTTTTTTTATATTTCGATCTTTTTCACCATTTTTTAAAATAGCTCCATCTTACCACCTCATATCTAATTAATAATTTTATACCTACCAACATATTATTTATATTTATGAAGGCCTTTAGTAAAAGATATATAGTTAATTATTTAAAATTGAGGGCAATTTAAGTTTTTGCAAAATATTCTAAGGCTTATTTCCCATTAAAACCGCATAGTATTTTTTTTTTACTTTACACAAGAGTTGAAAAAGTTTCCTACAACATTCATCCGTGTCTTAAGTCGGTGAATGACCAATGCATTTTCATAGAAATAATTATTTAAAAGTTCTCTATTTGAATAAATTAGTTTATTTTTCTGAAAAAAACAAATAAACTTTGGTCATTTTTCAATGATTTTCATTCTTACATCAGATTTTTTGTCGTTTTCCAATGGGCTATTTCATGGTGAATGTGTTTACTATGTATACAGGCGTATATGTGTGTATTCGTGCTGAAATACCCCTATCGCTATCGTAGATTATTTTCAAAACTGTTGAAACATTTTTTAAATGTTTTTGTACAATTAGGAACCATTTTTTAACCTAAGCAATTGACATTTCCGAAAACATTGATCTCATTGTCACCCTAACATACAGGGGCAATAATAAAAGAGTACAAACACGAGGCAATGAACACGACCTCATGAAGGGGTAGATTTGGTATAACAGCAGTTTCAATAATTTTTTTGTCATTGTACATTTCATGAATGATTAAATACGAAGTTGTTCGTCTTCTTTTTGCATTGTCTGATGTCTTTCATATGAAAGAGTGGGGCATCTATTGATGAGACGGTCCGCACATTGGTCTTCGAGACAAAAATTGCACGTTGCACTTGTTTTCTTCCATTTGCTGAGGTGGGCCAAAAAAGGCCCGTTACCAGTGTAAGCTTGAACCATTAGTCTAATGTTTTCACTTCCAAGTTTGATAACCTTCGATTTCGGTTCTTTTAGCAAGAGATGTGTATTTTCATACCTTGATCTTTTTTTGCATTTATTGCACCCAACTTCATAGTCATGAAAACGTAACAGATTAAAAAAAAGTACTACTCAAATTACCAAGTATAAAAAAAACTTGCACGCTCAAAAAGCCTTAGGATTTACAACTCCAATTATTTGTATATATCTACATTTTACATAAATATATTATCTTATAGTAGAAACGAGTATGTGTATGTACAAGATTTATGGACTACTCTAATACATATACATAATAAATACACGTAAAAACGAGTAACAACACAGTGGATGAATGTGGGTTTCCTTGCTTGCTTGCTTGTAATCATCCTGTTGTACATACATCAGTTGTTGTTAAAATAAATGGTGTTATTCTATTTTCATAGTAGAGAATTTTTTCACCATTAATTTATTCTGAATATGATGATGGCATGAACATTTCTTATGGAAAAAATAAGAAAATGAAATTTCTCATGTATGTATGCATCCAGTAATACCTAGTACATTAGAGTGGCCCATAAAAGGCAACTTTTTTTATACATGTCTCACTCCTAGATTTTGTTACCTTCATTACAAAACTCCCTTTGCAAAATCCACATACCGATACCTAAGATAAAGAAATATATTAAATGTGTATGGATTTCAAAGACAATTACAAGTTCAGATGTAGTAAATATAATAACATAATGTTTACTTAATCAATACAACCCTATCTACCCAATTAATGGAACATTGCAAAAATAAAGTGTATGCACTCAGGCCCACTTTTGAATGTGATTCAAATGTTAGAGCTTTTGACGACAAAGTAATGGATTTTTACCATCAGAGACAATTAATATTGAAAAAATAAAAATATTAATTTCTTAAGTACACAATAGGAGACACCCTAATGAACAAATATAAAGGAGTTTGTTTTTATTTCCAAAAAAATAACCCTCTGAAAAATAGCTACACTCATTTATTTGTCAGCTTGCCTTCAAGGTAATGGGAAAACATATTTGGAGAGAGGAAAATACATTGTTTAGAGGCATTCTTTTTGTAATATTGTAAACATTTAAGAAGTATAGAGTCATGAAGATTGTTCACAAATCCGTTTAGTGATGAGGTTTGTGCGAGTTAATTCTAAAAATTTCCTCTGTTTCATATATAATACTTGACACACTGTTCACGAATCTATGACTAGTTATTTCGACATTTTTTTATTTGTTTATATAGGTTTGAGTCTACTTTTGAGTATGAAAAAATAAATCATAAATAATATAAAACAATTACTTTTCTTTTTGCTAAATGACATATTGATTTCAAATATGAGCTTATTTTTCAAAAAGGCAATTTTAAGTTTTAAAAACAATCATATTTTAAGTGTTTATTTGTTTTTACACAAAGGGAATATCTTTGAAGCATCAAAAATTATGATTTTATTAACAAAAGATTATATTTTAGTCTATAAAGTTAGTTAAAGTGGAATTTTGATCTGATTTTTTTTTTATTCCAATGAATTGCAAAAATCTATCTAATTATGTTAAATAACCTTTTCTATAAGTTTAAGTCATCCTTCAAGTAGAAAAAAAAATCAGTAATCTAACAAAATGTGAACTAATTATGCGCAAAACTATATGCAAATGTTAAATCTGGGTTATTATATTGTTTGGGGTCATTCGATCTTGATAAAATGTAATTAAAAGCCAAAAAACTACTTTTTTAAGGATTTTGGGTAGGAATAAATGTTTTGTAAGTCAAAGGAATTTATTTGAAGCGTACATAGTTGATATTTTATATACAAGGTAATATTTTTAATTTATAAATTCTATATCATTTTATTTTTCAATTTTGAAGCAGAAATTTTCCAAGATTTGTTTTGGAAATTCTACAAACTCCAGGATGATGATTTAGACTGTATTGAAAAAGAAAATTAATAAGTACATATATGAAATAGGATTTTATTTTTTACATAATTTTGTTGAAATTTGGATAGGGATTTGCTTTAATATCCTTTTATTTTCTGAGTATAAACATCTTTATGTACTATTGGTAAGTAAGTAAATATACTATGTTCGCCAGAGTACAACTTTTAATTTTATGAATATTGCATAACTTTATTTGAATCAGCGTATGAATTTGATAAACAATTGTGTGCAATTATATTCTTTCGGTAAGAAGCCGATAAAGTCTTTGAAAAAGTGGCAAAAAAACCTACAAATCACGTGCTGGGATTTTTATAATGTTAAAAATCTCCAAAAATATATTTCAGCTAAAGATATTATTATTAGAAAATAAATATATAGAGTTTCTTTCAAAAACAATTACTTATTACAAAAAAGTGACTGAGAGTATCAAAAAGGCAATATTTACTTTTTTCAGTTGCGTAAAAAAAAACATATGCATACTTCAAAATTACATATGATTTTTTTTCCTCAAAAAGTCTTTATTTAAAATGTTCCAAATAATTGTACGTTATAAATAAATATAATAAAAAAGAAATTTAAGGAAAAATATAAAGTACTAGAATTTTTATTCAGCTAAAAGCTTGTCAATTGTAAGATATCCTTGATAAAAAATGAAATATTGTCCAACTAAAATGCTAAATATCTTAAAGAAATTTAAAAGTTGCAGTCAACGATCTTAATCGAAGAAATTTGTAAAAACAAATAATTCTTTAATTAAAACTCATTCTAAATTTATTGGAATGAGTTTACTCTTGTATCTGCTTCAAAATAATATTGCTTGTATTTTGCCGATGATGGCCTCTAACTTAATATCCCTTAGTTGATCACTACCCCATCTCTTTGGAGATACTGAATTGTAGATTGTCTTATATTGTTTCTTCAAGTATTTTTATTAAATGGTAAATCTTAACACATTCGTACAGAATGTCTATAGACGTTCCTAGTTCCTTGCTACAGAATATGGAATTCATACTGTCATCTGGATGATTCGATATATTGGCATACATTGACGAGGTGGGCATTCGGTAGTGAAACCATTTTTATTTCAAAGGAGGTTAATGATTTTTGAAAACTGTTTTGGAATTCATGCTGGACTTTACGATATCTAATTTATACAACCGCTTTGTTACTCATTGAATTATTTAACTCTTATTTCATTGGATTTTTCCCTTTCACAAAATGCACAAACATTTCTTTTATTGGTCTTCACAATCAGATGAATAACATTACCATATCTAATGATGCAAAAAAAGTTTCTTTTTTTTCCAATGTTGGTTAACTTTAGAAAAAAATTCTACGTGATTTTATAACGTATGCCCTAATAAATAATCTTTCCTTTAACTAAAGAATTATAAGTAATTATATCGCTTTTTCCCCTTCAACCATGGAATAACAAGTTACCAACCTACTTAATAAGACTTATCTTTCATCAAATTAATTTGTAAATTGTATACTAGTTGGCCTAACTTCTCTTAATCTTATATTTGGTATCTATCCAGAATTATCTACAATTCATATATTTATACACCAAGATAACAAAGTTTGTAGACTGTTCATAATTAAGTTGGTCAGAAAATTCATTAGTCCTACAATGTTTGTCCTTCCAACCAGATCTGATCTTGTAGACGTTGTTGAATTTGACAATTCATGCTCAAATATAAATTGCAACCAAAATAACTTTTTGAACCGTATTTTAGTTTGTTTAATTTATAGGAAACAGCTTTAAGTTTGTTGTGTAAAAAGTGTGTGCGTCTAATTAAAGGCATCTTTGAGTAATTGAGTAAAGTTGGGAAAGTCTTCTCTACACTATTTCTTAAATATGTAGCTTAAAGGTATAAAATAAAGAATTTAACGCGACTCTCAAAATAGACACTTATTCGTACTGATATCTTTTCCATACGCGAGATGTAACTTTTTATAATACCAAAGAGGACGTCTCTTTATCATTTTGTGTCCTTTCCCCCTATATGTAACTTTTCGTATGTTGTTTATTCATTTCAAATGGTGAATTCATGGAGTCCGCGTTGTCAGTTATGGAGTAATATTCATTGGTGCTTTCAATCACTACCTTGTACACATATTGATCACGGTGTCTATGCTTCACCATTTGGTTTATAGCTTTGATGTAGCTCACTGCTATAAATCATGTACGATAATATTTGTTCATGGCATATATGTATATACTCGTATCTCTGTAGAAGCTGTAATAAAGGGGATATGCGATATGTTAATATATATTATATCAACTACTTAATGGCATAAAGAGTAGATAACGAGGCTCAAAGTGGTTTTATGAACAATACTTTACATTTTGAAGAGTTCTTGCATGATGAAGATACATACATTTGTTGGTGCTCAAGTGTTGGTATATTTTATTTTTTTAAATTGCTTTAGAAGTAAATAAAATATTTACTTAGGGCATTTATGGGTTTCTTAATATGAAAGTATGTCTCAGCTTTGTGTGGAAATGAAGTATTTCTGAAGTAGGGATGATTAGTTGCAACAGTTCTTTTCTCTCAGACATCAAAAATGTTAGAGCCATAAAATTACATGACAATTAGATCATATAAGTTTGGGGGAAAAAGTAATTTCGTATTTCCTGCCTCTTTTTTAACTAAATATATCTTCTTCATTATTGATCACATCAAATCATACGATAAGCCATTGTAAAGGTGTAAGTATATACTACAAATTTTTTGGGACGGTATTGCCCTTACCCAGTTCAGTCCTGAATTATCATGCGCCGAGTATGGCGATCTCGAAGGAAAAATTCGGCATATCTTACATTTTGACTACCTGAAAGGAAAAACACGTCGAAAGCAACCAAAAAAAATGCAGTTTATTAAAGCGCAATACTCTCTTGTTTCCTTTTGCACAACAGTAGTTTTTTTTAAATACATTATGGCCACCTTCATTATCAATCACAGCCTTTAGACGTCGCCTGAAGGTCATGTAGTAGGAATTGATGACAAACTTATCTGACAAGTTGTCCCATTCAAACACTATGAGGGACTTCAGTGAGTCCACATTTAGTTGGTAGGTCCGGTTGGTTTCCCTCTCTAATGTGCACCATATAGAAAAATCTGGTGAGGAAGATGGCCATATATCTTAGGACCAGAACCGTGCTATGTTATCGGTGCAGAACTTTTGCCACTTGGCGGACGTGTTAGAGGGGGTGCCGTCCTGAATCCATAGGTAGTTACCCTCTAGGTGGTTGGTCTCAGGCAATCAAGATGGTATACCTAAACATCTTATAGTAGGCATCCTAACCAATTTTCTGTCCAGTCTTGTAAAAGAACTGAGGCATATTCTTTCCATCAGAGGCCACAACGCCGAGGACCATTGTTTGAGCTCGATATTTAATGTGATAAATTCCTTGGACCTCTTCTGTTGTTTCTGCAAGCTAGCGAGTGTTATGGTAGTTGGGAAATTTATTTTGAGTATTTGGGCCCTAATAATACATGAAATTTTTAAATCATATTATCAGTGCCTTCAATAAGCATAAAAATAGACCTTTCCTAGATGCCCCTTTTTAGATGTCTGACTTTTTGGAGATTTTTTATTTTTGTTTTTATTTTTTTATTCTTATAGACAAATAAACTAATGGAACGTTGTATGACTAATTGATGAGGGGTTTTTTTTTCTACAGTTTATTTATTGTATAATTTTTTAGTCTACTTTTGTCCTTGGTCACTAATTTTAAAATACAATATTTATTTATATATTTTTAATAAATGTTGTCAAATAAAAAGCTTTACAAAAAAAAAATATTATAAAACTGAAAGGCAAGTTAGAGTTTGAAGTCTTTGCTGACAAGTCCAAGGCCTTGAATATTTTCATTGAGTCTTCAAATTTAATTCATGTTCATTGCAAGTCCATAACAAGTAAATAGTGGTAATACTTTTCTTGAGTTTCTTGTATATAAAAGATACTTTACGGACTACTTTTTCCATAAAATTGGGAAAAATGAAACTGAGTGTGAAAGCATTTTCCTTTAATATATTATATGTATTAACAATTTTTTTATGTTCCTTTGATTCGTCAGATGCACTGATTAAGTATGAGTAAAATTTATAGTATTACATTTACTCCATCTGACCTAGGAATCTTTTTTGAAGTGCTTATACATAAAGTATTCTTCCTTTTTTAGAAAAGACCAAGGTGCAAACCTACGCACATTGAGTTCATGTAAATAATTTCTTACGAGAGCGTTGTCCATTGACTTTTAATTCTTGGGTGTCATGAAGAGTACCTTTATACAAAAAGTTAGAACAAAGAGACCATAATGTGTTTAAAATGTTCTTAAATTAAATAAAGTATAAAGTCTCGAGTCCAAGTCAGGTTGTAAGTCTTTGATTGTGAGACCAAATCGAGTCGTAAGGCTTCAATTTATAAAGATAAGTCCAAGTTGAGTTGCAAGTTTCAAATCAATGTTCCAATACCTGATAATTCTGTATACACTTAATATGTATAACAATATTGAAAAAACTCAACTCAATTATTTCTTAGATATTTTGCTTCATGTTGCTTTCACAAATATGATATTTTCTCTTACCATACGTTGTCAGATGATAAAATTATAGAAGAAAAACAAAATTATTTGTTACAACTTTTTTTTTTGTTAGTCAAATGGTAATTTAATCCTCTTATAAGAAAATAAAAAAATATCATCCTTTAACGTTTGTACACAAAAACCTTCTGTTATATACAGATATGTTGATCTCAACCTCAGCTTGTTTTCTTCTTACAAAGTGAGTTTAACCAATATACTCATTTAGATTAAATGGAATAAAGAAAGGGATTTGAATCAACATCGACGTTTTTGATTCACCTACTATATTTCTTCTTACTTTCATCAGAATTACTTTGTACAACCCCCTCCCCCCCAAGAAAAAAAAATAGTAGGTATTGTCCAAAAGAGAAAGTTAATTGAAGTATAAATACTGTAAATATCTTGTCAAAGAAAAATCAGATGCATGGAACGTCGTACATTCTTAATAAGGTAATCAATATGTTGTTATTTATCTTTAAGGACAACTAATGAAAAAATAAACAACAATGAGCTAATTTTCCTTAAAAGGAATATATCCTTTGCCTTGTCTTGATATTACTCTAATTAATACATTCGATTAGCCTCTTATCAAATAACTTCAAAATGTGAATCAAAAATACGAATAATGAATTTAACCTTTTCGTTTGATTAAATTCATATTCAAATAGAAAAGGTACTTATACTATGTGGATTTTTCATATCCAATTAAGAAAATTTTATCTTTTTTGATCAATATTAGAGTAGTAAGAAATATGATCTGCCAAAAATTTGCAGCCTCTTATTGTGCATGTTTCGGGGTCGTAGTTGAAATCTGGATACTTATAAAAGAGATGAATAACAGAAACACATGAGAAGAGTTGAAAAGTCCTTCCATCAGCTGAGGCTACATTAAAGATTAGAAATGGGAATATCTGTACAAAGTTTTTAATGTAATTAGTTAAAATTCCAGATTCAAAATGTGTATTTTTCGTTTAAATTTCCCTCGGTTGAATTGTAAAAAGAAAGCGAAGGGAAACATTATAACCATGATAATTTGAATAATATTTTGGAAGAGAGCAGCATTGCTGTAAAGACTTTTTATGATATTAGCTGGAAACAGCTATGAGGGGAATTAATTAAAAATAAATTCCACTCCTTATCTAGTAAAGACATGGATAGGAATTACTCCGAGGTCGATCCTGAACTATACTCCTAGTCCAATCATGAATTATCCTTATAACTCCTCAACAAATCTTCGATGTTACAATCAGAACACATACTCCCTATACAGAGTCGTATAGTTCAATCCGGATCATCTTTAACAAAATCCCGAAGGAAAGTATTTAACTCAGTTATTTCAATTTTATAGTGAGATGTTGAACGTAAGCTTTAAGTTTGTCGCTTTTAAAAAAATTTAAAAACAAGTACACCATTGTGGAATTGACTTTCGTGGTACTCTGCCCAGCGAGTAGAAAGAAGAGTCCCAGAGTGATAAAAAACGCACTCCCAGATTCCTCATAGGCATGAAACGGTTCGTGAAGGCATCTCCTGGAACGCTCTTGCCATAAAGTGCCGAGTAATCCACGCAACAGTCTACAGGCCCATAATTACTGACTTGAGGCTAAAATAATACTGCCTCTACAATAGACATATCCTTACGGACAAAAGGAAGGCCACCATTTGCACTTCGATGATTCCACTCCAAAATTAAAGAATGATGATAAAAGCTATATAATAAGAAATACTGTTCAGGATGCAAATATGAACAGGGTCACACTTGTTTAATATCATATATCTTACAACTCTAACTAATTAGTATTTGGCGATCTTTCAATTTCGATTAATAATTATGAATCTATTAACATTTTGAATACTGATGAATTCATATAAACTATTTTTTATTATGTTTATATCAATTTAATTACCTACATCCCTTGTAATATGAAAATCATGATAACGTCATTATTAACTCCAACATCATTTTTTGTTCCCTGCAGATTTTTATATTCCTTCTCATTATGAACATATTTCCTAATAATCATAAGCTTTGAGTAACAAAATAACAAAACATAATTGTGTTTCTTTATAAAACCTCAAATAAAAAGTAAAAAATGGTTAATAAATCAATATATAATTTTTGTAATTGTCGAAAAAAAGAAGAATTTATATAAAATTATCCATCGCAACTGATTCAATTTTTTTTTTTTTTTTTTTTTTGTAAATTATGGGGTGCAAATAACCCCATTTAACTTTTTAAAAAATGGTAATTATCGAAGAAGTACTTTCTTAAAATAGGAAAAAATTAGTATTGTCAAAATTAATAAAAAAAGTTTTTGAAGTACACACATCTTTTAATTTTCCCTTTTAAATATTTTTGTATTATCTGATTATATTTTTATTTACATTAACAAACCCTGCATTGAATGCCTTGAAAAAGAAATCAGGACAAGTGTGAATGAAGGATTAAATGAGAGTTAATTATATATATTATGCCGTTATTTATTTAACCATTCATGATGAGGAAAATAGACTGATATAAATATACATAAAGTATTAGTCAGGCATGCTGAAGTGGGTCAGTTTATTTGATTTGCAATTGTGCATAATAATAAGATAAAATTAAATTGTGCATTTAAATCTCTATAACAGAACCTGTACTTTTGCAGTTTTGTGAATTTTTTCCACTTGATATGAACCGGTATAAAAATAACAAAAATATTTATGGACAAGAAACAACTTTAAAATATATTAATAAGTCAGAAACTAATAAAGTACTATTCATAAAAAATGGATCCATATAATACGTTAAAATTTTTCATGGATATCACGTTGGCTGAAAATTCCAAGGCTTCACACGTAGATGACACTATTTTTAGAAAAATTAACCTTAATTTCAGTTAGTACCAGCCTTCAATGCACAGCTGTCAAAAGTTCATGACAATGTGTAATTTAGTTTGTGGGTTATTGTACCAAGTATGACGCTATGTCGTTATTTCCAAGACAATGAATCAATAACAATTTTTTGTTGTAATTTTAGACTCCTTCTTAAATTGGAAAAATACTGTTTAAGCTAAGCAATGCCTTGAAAAGTGTGATGGGGACTCGCTCCATAAAGTTAATAAATAAATATGTAATAAATTTTTTTTTAAATAACCAATTTCTTGTTTAACCTGGGACCTTTCAGCCCATGTGCTAAATTCTTTGTCATTAGAATTATAAAAAGTTTGAACAAACTATCTAATAATTGTCAATTGTAATACCTTTTGAACTAAGCCAGAATATAACTGGTTTTTAATTGTAGGCATTTGAATCAAAGTCTCATATCTATATTATTAATTAAAGCCATTTTTATTGAGGTGATATATATCGCAAGACCAAAATATATTATGACCTTATGTAATATTCATTGGTTTTTTGTTATTATTACTCCATAGTCATTTACCTAATCGGCTCATTATCTATCAGCGTCTCTACTTTTAATTATACCTTAGGATCATAAAAAGACATATTAAGTGATTGTTATTATTAAAAGTACTTAAGCAAATTCTATAAAAACTAAAAACATATCATCTAAATTTGTGATATACTTGGAAAAAATTGATTGGCATATTTAGAGTTGTAAAAATATAACTTGCTGTTTTGTAAAAAAAAAAAAAAAAAAAAAAACGAAAATTAACTCAAAGGTTGGGTCAAACCGATATAAAAGGTTCGAATCAAAAGTTTTAAAAGTAAAAACTGAAGCACATATAGTTACCCCTTAACTCTGTGAACGCCCTGATTTATTATAGATTTATCATTTATATTAATAAAGCAAATTTTCATAAACACAAGGTTTGTCTGTACGTCGGTGTCTTATATCCCAATCAATGAGAGGTACTAACGTTATTACATACTAAATGTGTAATTATAATATATAAAAAGGAAATGAAAAGATCAATGTATAGTTGGTAATGCACTTTTTTAAACATTAGGGCCGTACCATTTGTGTTCATTTTTTAATCAATGAGCGCTTTCTCACTTATACCGTGTATTCCATGGAAATCTGAACCCTTACTAATTTGATAATTAATAAAGATTGAGTGATTGAAAGTAATTAATATCTAAATATATTAAAAAATAAACATTTAGTTACAAAAAAAAAACCCTGATCTCCCTGGCTTACGTACAAGTGGAGCAACTAACACTTGAACGTGATTGACATTTTCCATTAACAAAATACAAGCAGTTGGGCATCTCCAGCACCATTTGTCTACGCCGTCAAAAAGTCCAAAACGTTGGAGACGAAGAAGGACTCTGTCAAACCAGGTCAAACTGGACACGGATATGTTAAAGAAATCCCCTCAAGCTCATGTGGGCATGAGATATCGTGGTTTCACACCAGACTGTTCAGCAAGCTATCTAATAAGTAGGCGGAAAAAGCCTTGTGAGTGTGGAGAGGGCCCTTTTGACACCAGCAAAGAAAAAACCCCATCTCTTTCGTTGTAAGACTCTTTTGAAAAAGTTTGAATTTGTCTTTTGAGTACTTTTGAACTCTTTTTTGACACCCCTACATACCCACTGCTAAACAACTCGACTAAACCTTTTGGTTGCATGTCAAGGGGAAGGCCTGCAGTGTCCATCATCCAAACACCAAGGCCCTCAAAACTAGTATCAGACAGAATTGAGAAGCCAGGACAGATGACTACATCCTCAACGGGTTCCAGGCCTTCCACCGCCGCCTGGAATCCATCATCGCCGCTAAAGTCGTCTACATTAATGATTAAGATAGCTCAGACACACAGATATTTAGAGTATTGATTTTGTTTCAATGATATTGTTAATTAATAAATTATATATTGTCGAAGTTTATTATTCAAAGTGGTCAGATTTTAATGTGCCACTTGGTATATTCTGCACTTACAATTTACAAGTAGTACAAACATCGCAATTGGTACACAACCTATATATTATGTTTGTATATTTTAATTGATAATGAGTGTGTTTTGTAAAAGATTACTTAATGATTTATAAGCTATTAAAAATACATCAAAAATACCAAGAAAATATGTTGTATACGTCGATGCAACAGTTTTGACTGATTGTATTAATTTTGTAAATATAAAATGGAAAGAGCTACTAATAGAACTGCAAGAAGCACACAATGAATTCATCAAAATAGTAGATAAATATCAATTATTATCATTCAAGAATGTGACTTGAGGCTTATAATTCAATATTTTTTTTAAATTCATAATAGTAATACTAAGGTTAGAAGAGTAAAGGGAGGATGGGGGCTTTGATGAGACTATGTAGATTATCTTACTTAACCGGAATGATAAAGTGGGATTAGTATATGCGGTATAAAATATAATCAATCCCACTCCATCGTTTATCTCATTATTATACCAGAAATATAAATTGCAACCCTCCTATTTAATTATTTCCAAATTTTGTGAAATATGTTTAGAATTCTATTTGAGACAATTTATAAATGATTGTATGATAAAATATATATGCATACAATTATAGACAGAACAGGTTATTAAAAACCTGTTGTTGTTGTTTAAATCACAGGACTTAAATGGAGTTATAATTAAATTTGAGAATTAATATATAATGGAAATACCGTATTCTATAACCATAGTAATGGAAATTTGATTTTGGTCCAATTATAGCAAATATAAGGTTTATTTTTAAATTAAAACAATTTATTCTATGGATTTGTTATGTTTAAATACACATATTAATCATTTATGAATTAAAGGTAAATATTGACTTTAAAAATGAAGGATTGGAAATCACTTTTTGTGTTGTAAAAAAATATTTATACAGCAAATTTATATACTAATTAAGTTTTTATTAATTATTTTGCACAAATTCATTACACAATTTGTAAAATGATTTTATTATTTAGATTAATCAAAATATTAATTGACAGCAAGATAATTCATTTTAATTACCAACTGTCACAAATATTGAAGCGATTTTGATCTATTAAAATAACTTATTTTATCTTGTTCTTGCAAGTAAAATAAATAACACTAGACGTTTGAGTTTCATATTGTGTCACAAAGTACTTATTAATTTTCATCAAAAAATAAAGTCATAACTACACCATATATGCTTAGAACATATAATTTTTATTATAAGTATCTCATTTAAAATCTTTCATTTCATTGTCTGGTGGCGCAACTTGTACAGTCCCAAGCCTAGGAGTAGCATTTAATTTTGTTTCCCGTTATATTTAATTATGAGGTTTTACAACTCAACCAAACGAGCTTGGTTATTGTCCCACTTCTCCAAGTGTAAAAATCGCGGAGCAGCAATAAAAAAACAATGCATGTGTGATCCCTTCTGCTCCGGTGTCAGTCCAGAGAAAGCTGCAATGAAACGAGAGCATCTCCATCCCAACTGACTTCAGCATCAAGAAGTCCATTAAAGTCCCATACAGCCAAGAAGAACCAAAACTTCTTCAGCGACAACATGACAGACTTCTGACCCGTCTTACTCTAGTCTGATCTCAACCCCCTAGGACTTTGTAATTTGAGACGTCTTTGAGAAGAATCTCTGATGTATCTCTCATCCAAATTTGGACTCGCTCCCAGCTACCACCATGACAGTGTGATACACTATGGACACGCCCTTAATCGTAAAGAGCTGCCAATTTATTCTCTGGCTGATTGAGGCTTTTATTCCATGTAAAGAAAATATATAGAATAAAAAATATGTTGTTTCATTATATCACAAATTGGGTTTGAGGTGTCTTATCTTGACACCATAAAAATCCCGTTTTCGTAACTTAAACATGCTACTGCAAGTTTTGGGTTCCCACTCTTTACTTGTATTAGTTAGACCTTGTATCAAATTTTGACATTTATGCTTCCATGTAGCATTCATCCAGTCCTCACTTCAAACCCGTGTACTTTGTAGGGTGGGGGTGTCTAGGGGAAGAATGTATGGAGAAACAAATTTTGATTCCCTCTGAGCTCCACTCATGACAGTGTGGAAACCATGGACACGGCTTTCATCATCAAGAGCTTTCAATCTGTTCACCGTCGTATCAATGCTGTTATTGCACGTGAGTGAAGGAAAACACTTAGGAAAAAAATTAAATAAATATACAGGGTTTTCAGATCAAATCGGTGTATTTTTCAAGTATATGTATATAAATGTGTCAGTGAGATTTACTTAAAAAGTAGCTTGAATTGTGCTTATAAATGTTGACAAAGAGCTCATTCGATGTGTCTGCCTCCATCATCAATCATGCGTTGAATAGGTAGTTGCAAAATGCACTTGGCAAAATGGGCATTGTCTTCTTGATCGAGGCAATCAGAGAGGCCTTCTTGGCATGAAACGTAGAATTTGTTTTAGATTGAACGTAGCCCCAGACAAAATAATCAATTGGATTATGATCCAGACTGCTGGGCTCCATATTTTCTTTCCAATGAGGTCATAGCAGTGCTCCCTTGGAAAAATCTTTTACCAGTCTGATGCATGGAAGGGTGCTGAGACCTACTGGCATACCCACGGACGAATCTTTTGAGAAACTAGAGATCTCCCAATTTAAAATGTGTATGTTGTTCTGTATAAAAGTAATTGTCAAGGCGCAAAGTCGAATTTATTTTTCAATCTTCTTTATATCTGGACCAGCTACGTCTATGATGACCAAAACTTAACTAACGTTAGTTGAGGCAACAACGGTTTTACTCAAAAAAAAGAGACACCATTATAAAGAATATCTTAATGCCCTGAAGTATTTTAAATTGGTTCTGATTGGCATTTGCTTGATTCCATAAAAATTACGTTTTTTGTAACTTAGTCATGCTACTCCAAGTTTTGCGTTCCTAGTTTGTACTTTTATTAGGAGTCTTGTACAAAATTCCAACTTGTACCTATATACAAATCATGGCTTATAGTCTAATAATATATATATATTCCATCCCCCTTTTGCATTAATTATTTCAAGAACTTGACGTAATGATGTAGCATTTTTCCATGTCTAAGAGAAAATGATTTTTTTTTCCATTTCATATCTTTGCCATCATATGATTTTCATTATCTTTTGTTTCTTGAAGCCTGAATGTATGTAACATTTATGTATCTATTATGTTGTACATAGGGAATGAGGAAACTAATTAAATCTGTGTTTTTGTATGGATAGGTACATACTCATATATAGTTCTTCTATTATTATAAAAATCAGTTTTTCTTATCTTTTATGAACATTGCTATTCATAAAATATGGACATTAAATAATGGCAACTAATAAATAAATATAATTTGTTATTATGAAAAAAAAGATGACATAAATACTGACATCAATAAACTTTTTTTTATTCGTAAGAACATATTTGCATGAAATTTTGACAGCTGTCTTTTGAAGGTTGGTACACACTGAAAATGAGGTGAGTTAAAAAGAAATAGGCTGTAAAAGTGTGAACCCTGGAACAATAGACAACTAAAAGCGGATAAGCATTCTACAATGTCAAGAGACCAAACCAAACTTTAATGCTTATGATTGTATCTCAACTTTAGTTTATAATTTTTATAATCCTAGACAGTCTCTTTATTTTAGTTTGCCATTATTATTTTTGATTTAAAATATCAATATGTTCTAAATAATCAAGATGTAATAAGTTTACAAAAAACAAGAAATAAATGTACATAATAAAATGGATTTAAAATGTATCAACTTTTTAATGTTGTTAGAAATAAATGCAATTTAGTTTGTTTAAAAAATAAAAAAAATTGCAGACAGATAAAAATTTTTGTCACAATCAGGTCTATTTTTAAATAATTAGATAGGTTTAAATACTGTCCATTTATAATATCTTTGACTCCATTGGAAAAAATATATATGAAAAGAAATTTTAATTCATTGCACTATTGTATGTGTCTCATTCACTTTGATTATCATCACTATTTATGTAATGAATCAACCAAGTGAAAAATGAATATACATCTTTTCTTGAAATTAAATAGAATAAATCAAATATAATTTACAACGAGGTAATTAGAAGAAAAAAAGAGAGCAAAACTTGATATACTCATTTCATTTGATTAATTGTAAATAGACAACTTATATTTAGTACAAACAATTATGCTATAATTAAATATAAGAAGGATATATGTATATAATTCAATTATATATCCATTAAAAAAATAAAATGCATTCTTATTTAATCAACAGTTGAAACATTTTAGGAAAAGAATTTTTCCTATAATAAAATAGTTTTTTTTAAATATTTAGTATAGAGATATTTATAGCATATATGGAATTCGAATGCTAAAACTCCTTTGTAACGATTGTTTAAAGAAAAAACTTTAGTTTGTCTACATTGGGTCAAAAAGTGTTTAATTAAATAGTAATACAAAAAAGTATTTATTAGTTTGATGTTATTAGTTTAATAATAATAGTTTAATTCCTTTGATATATCTTTATAAAGGGATTTTTCTAAAAATAAAATAAATTAATTTAAAGTCTTTACTTATTGATTATAATTCTATTTGTCTAATAAATACATACAAGTGGCAATGTACATCTAAATTATCATTAAAAAACCATGAATTATTAAATAATCAACAATTATTATTTTGTTGAATAATTTTCAATTACGAATCAAGGTATTATTTTAAATTATATCTTTGTTCAAACCGTTCTTACTGATGTGGATTTTAACATCGATTTGAAATAGATGTTAAATGCATCTCCAAAAAAAGTTAATTAGTTACGTAAGTAGAACGTGGGTATTTTTGCACATTTATAAGTTTCTGGGAATATACAGTGCAAAAAGGGATTGAAACAAGTGTTTATTATTTATAATGTTATTATTTTATATTTTTTTGCAAACAAACATTCATATACGAGTACTATTTTACCTTAATTTAGCATTAGCATGTATGCATTAATATTAATATTTTTTTTATGAAAAGAATAATAGTTGTGCCATGTAACTTTTTTTTATTATTATCAGATGTGACATTGGAATAATTAAAATATATGTAAGAAAAAGTTTAATTATTCTGGGGTTTAAATATATGATTAAATTATAAATAAGCTTCTGTTGACCTACAAAGATTTAATTAGACATACTTTTCCTTTGAAGAATAATTGTCTATTCTAAAATATTGCATGTTCAGACACGGGTTCATCTATAGAGTTTCAAGAATGTTAAGATAGATTACAGGTTCAGGAAAGAAAGGAAAATAACATAACTTGTACTTGTAAGGGGTGGCCCATTTCAATGTTCGAAAGCGAGAAAAATAAGTATAGCGCTGTCATAATTTAAATTGGTCATTTAATCAATAAAATTTCTGTTAACTTGGATCACATGTTTGCAACGTCCCTGGAAACGTACAACTGCTTTCTATACCACCATACTGAGTAAAGTCCGGAATTCCCTCATTATCTCAGCTCTCAGGGGCATTGTGGTGCTGTGGGGTCCTTCATTGGAAACCCATTCAACAGTACTGCACACTAAATAGTCCACAGGGTGTCCCGTCTCGCTGGCAGACTCAATGTCGGTTTTTTATGATGCTCTGGATCTAGGAAAAAACATTGTAGGGTAGAACAATGACGTAAACTTTGGCATTCACCTTTAGACTCAACTTGAAGATGAAGGGAGGCAAAAGATGACCCTCGCTGCTCAAAAGGACAAGAACCGTCACTTGCTATGGGTACTTGCTTAAACGATACTAGGAACATTATAAGGACTTTTTGCAAACCATCTATTGTTCTTCGAGTTATACTTCTGGGTTTGACATATTTTTTTCACTTCTGATAATAACCCTTCTCGGGAGACTTTTGATTTAACTTGATCACTGTCTCAGTTCAAGTGACCATTTTCTCCCTGTTTGAATGTGAATGTAAATATTGGAAATAAACATTAAAGTTTAAAATTATCCTTCTCAGCTATAGCCCTTTTTTTTTTTTCTTTTTGTATATTTTTGAAACATTAACTCTTGAAAAATTATTTCCACAAACGATTGTTCAAAATATGTAAATATCTATAGGGGTAAACCCCCTAAACTTGAAGGTTATTATCATTCTAGCAAAGTCAAAAATAAACATATAAACTAGAAACATACACAGTTTAGACACAATTAAACACTGAATTTAAAGAACATTCATAATAGTAATTTAAAAAACCCAAAATTAATATTATATAATTCTTGCCTTTTCCGGAATCTATCTATTATAATCTTTTGCTTATGATAATATATAAGGTGTAGGAAAAATTGATCTATTAATTTTATAGGATTTGTTTTTCCAATAATGTGTATCTCTTGGGCAAAAAAATCAAAAAAGTGCTTACATGACGGTCGTACTCGAGGATTTCGATTATTTTGTCCAATTATCATCATAAATCATTTATCTCAAGAACAATAAGAGATAGAAACTTGAAATTTTATTTAATAAATTAGTATAAATTTAAGCCATTGTTTATTTAATTTGATTCCATTAGCTGCAACAACAGCTTTCCAAATGGAACCTAAAGACAAAAAAAATGGTCGTGGTGTAGGCATCATTAATTTTGTCGCAGGCCACAATGATGGAAGCCTTCGGACATTCTAAATTCTTACTGGAGGTTCTACAGGATTCCTTCTCAAAAACACTTCATATGCTGTAATCCAATGGATTCAGATGTGGTAATCATGGGGGCCACATGAATGCAGGCCAAAACTTACATAAATTGGACTCATTCTAAACTTTGTACTTTAAGCCTTCAAGTTGACCCTGTTGCCTTAAATCTTTCTTTAACTGCATACACAGCGATGCAGGAGTACCCAAGCTGTTTGGCAATGTTTTCTTGGGCTTTATTTCCGAGCAAAACAAAATCAGGATGTTCTTAAATTTTGTTTGGTCCATGTTGTAAATCAAAACAAAATATTGAAAAAGTTACTCCCAAATTTTTTTCATAAAGTCATAAAACTTAGAGAAAAACATAAAACTTGTAACTCTTTCCTCTTAACTTTTCATTTTAAACCTTTTATGTTTGTTCAGATTTACGGGAATACGCACAGAGTAGTTTTTTATTCGATGTAGTATTTTAATATATGTAACTTAATAACATTTATCAAAAGCGTAGCTATACATTTGTATATTAGAGCCAAAATTTCTTAATATAAATAATAAGATGATCATATATATCTATATATACGAAGAAGGATCAACAAAAATAATGTTCATGTCCTTTTAGAAACAAAGAATAACTATAATATAATTTTGTACTATGTGTATTTATCAAAAAATAATTCCTGTGCAAAACTCTGTCATAAACTGTTGCATATCATTCGAGACGCAAGTCTTTCTTATATACACAAAAGAAGAAGAATATATAGAAGGCATGGAAAATGACATTGAAAAGATAATAATGGGAGGATTTTTATTCTTATATAAATTTACTTGGGGTTCTTGGAAGCATCACCGAAATTGCCGACCAAGAAATATCTAGAAAAATTGTCTTAGAACGTAACCCCTTTCATAGGTTCTGGGATCTGTCTATTACAAGAGACTTCTTTTCTAAAAGAATAAACAAAAAAAATATTGCATGTTAGGAAGTGCTCACTGACTCGGAATCGATACTACGTTTTTTGTTTTATTTTCATGTCAATCTACAGGAAATAGTTGGAGGAGGACTAGGTATGGATTTTCTAAACCTAAAAATACAAATAGTGCTCCACCTTTTCTGAAATAAATATCTCTGAGTATTTCAGAGCCTTGTTCAACGACTATAAGGTATGTGGGCCTGATGGTAACAGAGGTGAAATTTATACCATTTGTTCCCTACATATTTAGTTAGTTTTGGTAACCATTTGGAGAAGAGGGGCCAACTCCCTGCATCTCTTCCGTAGTAGCATTTCTCTTATTCCAAAGAAAGGAAATGGAACTTTGCCTAGCCATGGTGTCCCTTAACCATCCTCAAGGAATCTTATAGAATATTGAATGGAGTTGTAGCAAAAAAAGGGATCCTTCCTTAAGAAAAGACTGAGAGTTGAGCAAAAAGGTTTTGTTTTTTTTAAACAACGACAAATCACCAATATTTCTAATATTGCAACTGCTCTGGACTAAACTAAGGAGAGGAATGTTCATGCCACCATAATTTCTATTGATTTCAGTAAAGCATTTGATACAATACAATATAATTTTCTTCTCAGAGCCGTAAAAAACTGTTACTTAAATGTTTTTTAACCCCGTAGGAGGAGCTCCATTATTTAACGGATCATCGACAATAGAGTTTGATGGACATAAGAACAATCTCATAACTCTTAGCAAGAGTTGTAAGCAGGGATGCCCCATTACTATTTGTTCCAGCTATGGGGATCATAAATTGTTTTCTACTTAGAAAATATACAGGCTTCGCTGTGGACTTTGGAAATGAATAATATTTATTAAATTTATACGCAGATAACCTAACAACAATGGTGGAAGGAAACTCTGAAAGTCAACTTATAAAAAGAATGGAATGCATTTTAAATGTCTTTTAAAAATATAGTAATATATCACGTCTAATTATGAACAATGAAAAAACAACCACATTCCCTATGGGTATGTGGAAACCGGGTATTTTAAGCGGGGAGGAATGTTGTTTAAAGAATGTTGTTAATATTTTAGGAACTAAATGGGCATATAAAGGCTCTCAAGACTCCACTTGAACATTGTCAAACTCTCTTGTCAACATTTGGTGTCTCAAGTGGAGAAAATTCAATCTTCAAAAGAGGGTAGATCTTTGCAATATTAAATTAGCGTCAAAAGTTATTGATACTGCTACCGCTGTTCCATCTGTGGCAGAAAGGGCATTGAGTGAATAGGACAGTTGGCTGGAGCATCTTTTTCAAACATAGTTACATTCCAGCTCTTAAAAGACCCCTTTTGCAGGGGGGCTAACATTTTGCTGAAAGTATATGTGAAGATACTTATTGATGTCACTAGAAGAACACCTAATTTGGAGTGAAGATTTCATTTAACTAATCCTACAATATTTAGTATTTAAATTTTGGGATCAAATCTATCTAATTGTGCCATCGGGGATATCTCAAACGAATGGGCAGCAGCTCACCGAGTAATGAGCTACAACTCAAACAGTACTGTGGATATTATTGGACAAAAATATAAGAGTGCTCCCTCTTCAAAAATATTTTAATACCAGAAGAGTTAGAACGAATTACTTTGAGGGATGAAGTCATGCACTACAATATTTTTTTTTTTTACTGGAAGGTTTATTTTATCAGCCCCTCGTCCCTTGTCATTTAAGATTTAATTTTAATCCGCTAAGATCTGTTTATACAACACGATTTGCGGCTACTATATCTCAAAAACTAGACGTGCCACAAGAATAGAAAATAAGGATAGTAAGGTCACTACTTGGTATCTATGATGAAAGGAAGTTCCCTCAGAATTCCAGATTTCAATCAAAATTTACCATCCCTGGTAAGATTGCGGCAAATTATTTAACGACGAGTTGCATGTTTTTATAGAGTACCCCGATTTGGAAGTTTTGGGGGAACTGATAAGGTTAAATATGAAAATTACTGACAAGGGAAGCTTAACGGCCATGGGGTTGTTTTTAATTTTTTTAAGATAGTTTCATTTAGTGCTCCTGTTTAGTTATTGTTTCTATATATAATTATAGTTATATGTACTGGATGTCATCGATTTTAGTTGTAGTCTCAACTCTATACTAACTTTCAACCTGATCATATTTCATCGGCTGGATTTTCGTCATGATCAATGTGTGTTTTATTGTGTGGTGTGTTTATTTTTTGTTTTTGTTATCAGTTCATATCACTGATGAGCTGTTTATTTCAGAGGTCTGAAAAAGGGAAATTAAATATAAGCTATAAGCTTGCCTATGTTTTTTTATCGATACAAATTTATTTTTTGTTTTATTTGTATATTTACTTACTTGTGTGTGAATGTATACTTTTAATATGGATGAATAAAGACATTGTAGGGAAGAAAAAAAAAGAATAACTAACGAAATAAACATGACGTATCATGTGAGACGAGGGAAGCAACAGCTGAGACAAAAATACTGAATGTGTTTTTATGTTAGCCAGGCTACGTCGTGATGAATAGAATATATCAAGAATTTTACACAATTTGACGGGTGGCCGAGACAATTTTATGTCATGAAATGTTCAAATTCTAGGCTCCTCTATAATATACATGAATGTATTGGGAAATATAGGGATTTAAAGATGGATCTCAGTAAAGTGGTAAATACTGGAGACAGATGGGTAGGTCGTGGGAGTCAATTATAAATAAAATTCGACAAACTATGAGCTCTAACGAACTTCTGAACTTTTATCCAAGGTTGAAAAGTCGGTACGAGTTTTTCAGGAGAGGAGGACTAACTTCTGTTGGTCAATATCTATCTTGTGGAGATACAGAGTTAGACAGTTTATTAATATTAATTAGAACCAAGAGATTATTCTCACACTAGCGTTCCAAAACCTGCCACCTCAAGTCTTCAACACCCTTCTTCAATCTTCATGGGAGTGGAAGCACTCTCTTATAGTAGAATAGGATCTAATATAAAAGTAATAATTACGGAGAGCCGTCTCTTATCGTCAAGGCAAGATGGGAAAGACTGAACCTGAAACAATATCTAATAACTACTTTCCATCCAAAATGGTTAAGCTAAAGATTAACCACCTCTTCTCTATTTACTAATAAGTCAAAACAAAATGTTGACTCTATACTGTGATCCTTTTGTAAAGAAAACATCAAGGCCTCATTCCATTTGTTCTATGTTTGCTCAAAAGTGGGTCCTGTTGTTAAAAGGGTGGACTTTATTATCCGTGAAAAGTACGGCCAAGAACTCAGCACTTTGGATTGGATAGTTGCAACGTCATCGCAATACAAAGAAAATCTGAAAATTGAGTATACTATTTCATAAGTTGATGTATCTGAGTAATTACTTAAACATTAAGTCCAATAAAACTTTTGCAGATTTTCTTATATAATTATAATTTTATGATGTTCGAGATATATGTTGAAAATATTATATTTGACGATTAACCATATGGATAGATATGTATGTAAGTCCTGTAGGTAAATTATAATATATTTTATCCTGTTTAAATCTATGTAATGTATGATTTCAATAGAATGTATATATAATATTACGGATGTGAAATAGTTAAACATATTTCTCAATCTATTTTTAATGCATTTTTCTATAAGTAATTTATTTGTTCAAACACAGTATATTGAAAATGAAATATATGTTTCTACGCACATATTTGTAAGCTAGTATTCAAAGCTACTCTATCTTATGTATATTTTATATCTCTCTAAGTCAACAATGTAAAAAAAACTTTAATAAAACACATCATTTCTGTTTGAGTGAAGTAATAACACAGTCGATGTTTATTGGGCTTTTTATACAAGAAAAAATATCAGATTAATACATATTTCGTGGTTTTATTATTTGCTACCGACATTAAATGAAATAAAAAGGATATGCTGAAAAGAGTGGAAAAGATTGGAAACAACAGTTAAATAGTTTTTACATCCATGTTGTATTTCGAATATATATATATATAGTTTTTTTTCTTTTGTTTTTTCAGATGAGAACAACGGACCTTCCTCAAGCATTTCATAACTTTTCCTCATCCGTGTCTCTCCTTGAAAATGTGAACGTTTCAACAGTTCCTTACACACCTCTTCAAGCCACTCTTATTGGGCTTGCAGGAGGGCTTCTTAGCCTCCTCACCACAGTGGGTAATGTGATGGTCATGATAAGCTTTAAAATGGACAAACAACTTCAAACTATTTCCAACTACTTTCTCTTCTCTCTGGCTATCGCTGACGTTATCATTGGAATGATTTCCATGCCACTCTTCACTGTATTCATCATACAGAAGGAATGGACTCTCGGAGCCAACATTTGTGATGCCTGGCTAAGTGTAGACTATTTAGCCTCAAATGCCTCTGTTATGAACCTCATTGTCATCTCCTTTGATCGGTACTTTTCCGTGACACGACCTCTAACTTATCGTGCTCGAAGGACAACAAGAAAAGCTGCTCTCATGATTTTTAGTGCATGGGCTATATCTGCCGTTGTTTGGCCACCCTCAATTCTAGCTTGGCCCTATATTGAGGGGAAAAGAACAATTCCACCGAATGACTGTTACATTCAGTATATTTATTCCAATGAGTTCATGTCAATCGTCACGGTTATGATAGCCTTTTTTATTCCTGTCTCCATTATGATTGGTCTCTATGTCCGGGTTTGGTGGGAAACAGTGAAGCGGCAAAGAGAGCTTGTGCATTTACAGGCCGGGAAGAAAAGTCATTCCAAAAAATCTGATTCAAGGTAAGATCATTTTTACTTTGATAGTGTTTACTTAAAACGAATTGGTAGCACATGGAACATATGTATGTATCATGGTTAACGACATGGCTTTCTGCTATTAAATTAAAACAGAAAATCTCCCCTTCCTCTCCCTTTCCTAAAACACATGTTTGCAAACATTATTTTTGTAAATTTTTAGTAAAAAAGATCTATTTGTTTAAAAAAACAAAACAAAAAAACAGAGTATGATAAATTATATCATCCGATAAAATGAGTCAGATTCTATACAAACGCAGCTTTTTATATATATATTTCACGTATTGACTCAATGAATCAGGGATCCAACAAAATGACAAAAAATAAAATTACTCACACAACTGTTTTCTTTCATATATAAGTTATAGCATCGGCGAATCTACTCTTAAAACCAATTATATGTATTGTTTAAAAATTGCTAGATCCAAAGCAGTATTCAATACCATTTAAATACAGCCAAAAATTTTGTTTATGGGAAAATATGAGATTAAAAGTACATAAAATAGAAAAACTTTTAAACCTTGCAGCCTTTTTGAAAATTTCCTTTATTTTTTGACCTATCTATCTATTGAACTATAATCTACTGAACCCTGTGTAATTACCAATAAATGTTATCATTCCAATTATTTTTGTAAAGAATATTTGATAACTTATTCTGCATAAGCCTGAGACTTGCAATAAATCCGAGCCACTGCAGATGTCCCAAATTCAGGGGTCAATGTGGTAATGCTTAGGGGATTCGGTTCTAATTTTTATTGTGTTCTTATATTTTATTTTTTAAATGGACTTATTGATTGGTCTTTTTCTCAGTATTGGTTTGAATTTTTTTTTTAAATAAATAATCTTATTTAAAAAAAAATTCCAAATTTCACTACTCTTAATAAAAAATTTCAGAAATATATTTTTTTGGAAAAATATTAAATTTTTGGAAGAAAAATTTCAACAATTCAATGCTAGCTAAAAAAGCTAGATTCAGAAAAAATTTCACTATTAAATTTTTTTCGAAAAAAATATCAAAAATCCGCAGCTATCCACACAATATTCAATTTTTTGAAAAAAATAATCATTTCTTATTTTTTTGAAGATAAACTTAAAAAAAGTTAAATTGAAATTTGAAAGTAAAATATTTTGAAAAAAAAATCAAATTTTACATTTTCTTGTAAAAATCAAAAAATCATTAATCTTTTTGGTGGGGCTGGGGGCACTCCTAGTAACACGGACTATACATAAAGGAGTTTTAACTGTAATTCCATCTGGACATCGAGAAGAATCGAGGATCGATATCGGATTAATTCCAGCCTATGTCCTTGCCGAACAAAGATTGTGATTTGTGCTTATTTGCTTGGTCTATTACTGAGACTAAGACTTGTTCCGGTCCTGCATATGAGTCTTAAAACAGATTATGTATTTGTTTTATGCTTTTGTCTATTACTTAGATTAAGTGTTGTGATTACCCGTATTTAGAAATGAAGTCCAGTCCATTTTAGTCTTGTTCCGGTCTTACATGTCAGTCCTTGATGATGTCACTCAACTTTATTCATTCTTTTTTAATCAGTTCTTGTACTGAAAGTCTGAAGGTTTGACGTTCCTAAGAGTAGAATGGACCAAAAAAATAAGGAGTCAAGTAACAATGTCTAAACTTTTAACTCTGTAACCATTTTTCATTGTTACTTTCCGTCTTTTACGCACTAATGATTAATATATGTGTTCTCTTCAAGAATAATGATAATGGTTTTAGAAAATAAAAACCCCAGTTCAAGTTGCAACTAAAAAAAGCCTTACACCATATTTTATCAACATTGGCTAAATCATTATGTATTTTCAAACAGTTTGTTTTTTAATTTTCTTTTAAACATTACAACTTTAATTCCACTGATATTGAGCAGATATATACTTTGTTCATTTTTTTTTTTTCACAATATTTATACAAATATTTTGTTTAAGTACTTTGAGAGTCTGACGCCAATGAAGGAATAAAATATCTAACATATATACAAACTTTGATGTACAATATTAATTTTTTACTGTTAGTATTTCCATGTATCATTTTCCACGGAATGATACGACTCAAAGTCAAATAATCATCAGCTTTCTCTTACTAAATATATACAACTTTGACTTATGCTTTGATTAAAGGGCATATTAGTTTCTACAAATGTATTAAGAAAGATGTTAATACGTATATTAGCATTTTTGGGAGAGTGAAGTATTTTTTTTATTGCCTTTTGGATCCATCAAACATTTTGATAAAGTAATTGCATATAGATTAATTACATCTATAACAATTCTACATATTAAAAGATGAATCACTATAAAATGTTTATCATGTTACTTTAACACTTTAAAGTTCTTCAAGGCTTTGTACATAACACCATGTAAGAAATTTTTGGTCTTGGAACGCCTAAAATCCCATATAATAGTGTTTTTATCCATAAAATAGGAAAAGAACCATAAAACTGGAATATGTTTTATCTTTTATTTCAAGTTATTTCAGTAGAATTACAATTCAGAACCATATTTTTACGTGAAACAATTTATAAATGAAAAATGAAAATAAATAAAAAACATTCCAGCATTAAAGAGATAAATTATTTATTAGGTTGTCTTGAACACAGATCATACAAAAAGTGTGTCTAGTCATACAAAAATCCAGGCACATAAAGGGTTTTATTTGAAAGCCAATATTTCTTGTAAATGCTGTTATAATATAGCTAAAACTATTAGAGTATATCTCATTCCAGAACTTCAAAAGATTTGCTGTGAAAAAATAAGGTCAATATGAATTGATTTTTTCCGTTGAAATTTTATGTTCTTATAGAATATTTACAAAATAAAAAAGATAAGATTGCTTCAAAAAAGATGTGAAATTAAATATAATTAATTTGATTAATTAACAAATTATAAAAAGTAATTAACATTTTAGATTCAAGATTTATTTAAATGTGATTCATATCCAATGTATTTGATAAGTATTTACTACAAATTAATTTCATCTAATCGACTAGTTTATATTTAATTTAAGAACTTTTAGGAAGCCAAACCTAATTTTTAGCTATTTTGTATTAAAGATCTGCATCTATACTATAATATATATTTTTTTAATTTGCAATTCTTCCCTAATATGTATCAGAACAATTTGCTAATAAAAATTGACAATAATTATTCGTCAAAAAATACAAATGTAATTAACTATATTTTGGAAAAAATTTATCTTGATTTTATGTTGAAAGGCCACATAAGTGTATACTTACATATTTAGTAACTAGGTACTGACATACAATAATCTTTTTTCTTTCGTTGTTTGTTATGGTAATGAAACTATATATATGTATTTAATGAAGCAATCTTTTATTATATGTCATCAAAACTTCTTATTTAACTCCCCTTCATTGGCTTTAATTAAAGTTTTTTTCGTTGTTTGTAAATAAATGTATGCATGAATGGGTTTGGGCTGGCAATTGAAAAAAAAAAATGAGTTTCCTATGTAATGTTTTATTATTTTGGAGATAGTCAAACAAGATAAATATTTTTTGGTTCGACCATAAAAAGTTTTTTTTTTTCATTTTTGCAAAGCAATGTTTTGATCGAGATTGCCTTCTCAATGCGTATTGGACCAATCTCAAGCGATTTTTTAACGTGACAGATCCACACCAAACTACTATAAGGATCGGAATTATATTGGTCACACAAAATTATTAGTTTCATCTTTGTCTAAGATTTCCAGGCCGAGATCTAACACTAGTCAAGATGTTGTACCAACAAAGGAATTTGTCTATTTCATGTATTGACCAATTAAAATGGATAAAAAATATTAAACTCTTGAACTTTTTAGTCTTCAAATTTAAATTATGTATGTAAAAAGGAGTCAACAAACTATGTTTATCAAAAAAATACGGAAATTATATTTGGATATTTTTACAAAATCAATAAGGGTCCCGATAATATTTGAAATGTGAAATATTCAATAATTCAAAGTTATGAACAAGGACTTGGAGCTTGCTTGTTAAAAATAAACGGTCAATATGATAGTTTGAAATTGTCTCTTCTTCTGTCCTTCTTAAACTATATTTAAGTTGAAGGCGGATAAATCAAATAACCAAGCCATGGAGGGCATCATTGAGTACAGTTTTAGGTTTTTTTTACTGAAACAGGTCAGGAACATAAACTTCGTGGACAACCTGACTATTCCCAGGGGCGCAATATCATGTAATTGCTCTCAATATAAGAAATATTGCTTGCCATAGGAATATGAATGCTTCATACGGATATTTTACCAATATAATAATATATTGACCTTAGAAGTTGTTATATATGATGCCTACTTTAAGCATAAGTAATAAAATCAAATACATTTTCACCCTTTTATCTTAAACCTGTGAGATTCATCTTGTAAAATAGTTGTTGAAGAAAAATGAATTAAAAATTTTGAGAACAGTTGAAGAATTACTATTTCAAAAATAATAAACAATTATCAAGCAGGACATGTACAATACAGAATAAGACATGGCAAACTCCCTTGTCATCTCTCTGTTACTTATTCATCGTTGGGGTAGATAACAAGAAAGGACAAATACAAAAAACATTTCTTAAAACCTCGATAATTCATTCCAAAATTTGTTAAAAGCTCAGAAGGTAATGTACTCAAAAGTATAGTATAGTTTTAAAAAAGAAGTATATGACTGTGGTTTACTATCAAAGTAGAGGGGAAATATGAGACACACAAGATAAAACATGGATATTTCATACAATTCCTATCCCTCAGGGAAGTGGAGGATCGCTAAGATCGGACACTACCTAAATAACTTAATTGAAAACAAACATACGTACTTCTAATAATATATAAGTTGTAAAATGTTTCTTTGTTCGTAGGAATGAATCTTTTCCCCCATTTTATTCGGGTATTAAAATATATATTACAAAGATAGCCCTCTATACATACTACAATAAATTGGCAGTCGGTAGCATAGCCTTCATAAATATTGATATTTATTTAATATTTACAATGTTATATCAAACCAATACATTAACAAAATTTATAAATTATTATCCAATAAACACGGATTCCCTTCTTTTCTTTTTTTTCAATCCTGTTACTCATATTGTTGGGATACCAGTGTTTTAGTGGTATTGGAGGGTACGAACGCAATTTAAAACAATACTACACTACATTGAGTGTTGAATGCCAATGATGTAACCTCCATACGAAACTTATAAAAAGAAAATTACGAATGGTCTTATAACACATTATTCAATAATTGGCTCAATCTGAAAAATACCACAGAGCCACCAATGTTCTTTCTGGGTAGTACTAGCCTTCAAACAGTATGAGTCACAATTTCATAGCCTCAGACCGTTAGTTTCGATGTAAAAATCGTTTTGCTAATACCAGCTGTGTAAACGACTTTTATTGACTGCTTAGGATTTTTTTTCTGCAGGCGTATAGTGCTTAATCCATGTTTCATCCTTAGTCACATAACAAGACACAAGACCTTTTCTATTTTAACAGTTTACCATCATCTGTGCTTGTTTGATATCGTTTAAACTCAGCATACCAGTCAATAATAGTTGATTTCCTTGCTGCAGAATTCCCATATTGATTATCAAACCATTATTTTGACTTGAACAGTACTTATGAACATAAAAAAAAATAGTGTTTAATTAACATACCAAATTATTTTCTATCCATTGTCTTAAAAATGACAAAACTGGATCAACTTAAATGGCTGTAATCTCTAAGCTAATGGTCAGAACACAATAAAATTTTAACATGTATTGTTTGAATTTAGTAATAAATAGAAACTACGTGGATTTTTGAATAATGTTGTCATACCTGTGTTAGGACGGAAACCTATTGAACGATGTGATATATAAAAAAGTTATCATATTTGGTCAAAATTTAAGACTCATATTAGTTATTGAACATATAATGTGAATTTCTCGTTACTTTTTTAGTTTAATTATTAAAAAAAATTATGCCAAATTTATTTGATTTTATTTCTTCTCATATTTTATCATTAAATGAAAGAAAAAAGAAAATTTTTGATTCATAAAAGGTTTTTTTTAAATTCATAAATTGATACTTAAATTCGTTTGAATTAAATTCATCATTTAATAAAAAAAGAGTATTTCTTCAGAGAAGTAGGAATAAAGTTTAATACTTAATAATTAAAAAGTTGATGGATACATTAAAAAAAATTGTTAAAACACATCATTTGAAGAAAAAAGTTGAAGTTCAATTTTTTTTAAATTCAGTAAGGAAGTTGTATTAGTTGAAGTGGGGGAAAAATAACTTTTATGTAAATTATTTTTACAAAAAATCTAAATGTGGAGAAAACCCCTTTTTAAATTATATTTCTTGATGTAACATATTTATATAAATTTCCATTTGAATTTTGAATTTAAGTACATCCTTTTTTTTCTGTTTTTATATTGGAAGTAGAGAATTCTGATTTTAAAAGACATAAATCGGGGGGGCGGAACTCAAGTTTATACATAAATTATTAGTTGGTATACATAAATGTGGTTATATTACCGTACACAAAACTTAAAATATTTTACCATTTACTCCCATTAGCAAACAACACGATTAGCACAATTATTAGTCAATTGATGCTTTTGATGCTTTTTTATAAATTCTTCTCCACAGGGGAGTTGGGAGTGACTCCCCCATTGTAACATACCCATGTATGGAGTTGTTTGTAATAATTCTAATCACTTTCGGTATGTAAAAAAAAACGAAAAGAGAATTGAGCTGGTAATATGCTAATATTTTGAAGCATGTTGGTAGAAATACAGATTAGCTGTTATTACGTGTCCTAAGATTAGCTGCGAACAGCTATAAGCACAAGGAAATAAACACAAATCCCACAACATACCTAAGATAAATATTGACAGGAATGTCTGGGATGTCGAACCCTTTATTCTGCTATTAGTCCAACGAGGAGTTAGCCTTGTAACTCCACAAGAAATCATAAGTTTGACTCTTCTTTTTCATAAGCACATACACTTTTAAATTTTAGAATGTTCTCTTCTCAAGATCTAATGAATAATGATGACAGCTTTGGAAAGTTAAAAACACTGTTGAGGTTGACAATAACAACAAAAATCGCACACTCAAAATGCTTAGGATTTACACACCCTACTTATTACTCTCAATCTTTTATGAGCATACACACTTTTTACTTAGACGTTCTTCCTTCAAGAATACTGATATTGTCTTTGAAATTTAATAAATGCACAACTTATATTGTGCATTTATTAAGGTCATATTTGATACAACTCAAAGCATTAAAATGTTTGTAGGGATTGTTCATATAGTTCCGTGTTTATTAAAGTTTGTCTAAAAACAAATTTTTTTCTTTTATAGAAATACTTTTGAAACAAATAGTTTATGTAAATAGATCTATGCAATCGACAGAATTGCTTTCAAGTGCTTAAAACACAATCAAAATCATCAGTGTCTCAAAATGATTTTTCTTGACAAATAGCTTTTATTTTATTTCGTCGAGTTTTTATTTATGTAAAAGCGTATACAATACAATTAAAACCAATTCAATACCTATATTGAGTCTCACAATCTCCAATGTAACGTCTTTCATGAGTAGATCCACCCAGATTTGTTTTATTATTAAATGTTCTCTCCTCAAGAACTCAAAAATAATGATTAGAAAATACTGCTAATAAGTATAGTTTAAGTATGCCAGATAAAAAAATATATTAAAACATTTAAGTAAAATATTCTAACCGATATATTTTAGTAACATTTTGTCAAAGAGCGAAAGCAAAGCTTTCTATTTTCAAATAAATCAAAAAATCTAATAAAAATTTCTTTAAACAGATATTAATTATAAATATAGGATATTCATTTATTTACCAAGCCATAAAACGTTACATATGTACTCATATATTAGAAAAATGTCATTAATGCATGCTTCACGTTTCAATAAGAACACCAAATATATATATTCTAATTAATTAATGTTAGCTCAAGAAGAGTTATTTTAATGGGAATTTGAGAAAATGCATTCGAGAAACTCGGGGCTAGTTGGTGTATACGGTAAATTGGCGGTATTTCATTTGAAATAGGTTTCTACGAGCTGTGCTCCATTACTTAAAGGATTAGGGAAAGATATAAACAAATTATTATCTTGAACTGAATATGTGTGGGTTTGCGCCTAAGTCGTTCCTAGAGAAGTAAATATGCTTACTGATTGTATAGGGTCTTCAACGGCCATTCTTACGTCAGATGGAGTAAATGTAACGCTATAATCTCAACTTTTACTCAATCAGTGCAACTCCATCTGCTAAATTTAAAAAAAAACATATGAAGGAATGCCTCCGATCTCGATCCGTCCGTCATTCTACTCTGTGTTCAACAAAAACTATCAATTGTAACTATTGTTGTGTTGGACATTATTTTATAATTTATTTTTTCTTGGCCATATGGTATTCCATATGTCATTAATTGTAAAATCAAAGACATCACAGTTCATGTTTACAATATACTCTCACAGCTATATGAAAAAGATCAACATAACGAACCCACAAAACAAAACAATAAACAGATTAAAAGGAACAAAAAAAGCGCCGTTTGAATAAGAATTTAAAACATTTATTCACTTGATTTAAGAACTTTGATCCCCAATTTTATGATACGAATTACGGTTCGACCTTGTATTGGTCCTGATGTATTTGTTTCAGTTCAGTTCAGTATTAAGACCAGTCCTGAAGTCTTAGCACTAGAACTGATTAAAAAAAGAAGAAATAAAGATAAATAACGTCATCAAAGACCGAACTCTTAGTTTTTAGGACTGGGCCGAACCTGATTGGATGGGAATGCAGTCGGTACTTGCAATTCCCCGTGAAATCATCGGTGTGACTCTTTGTCTTTCAACAGACTTAATACTTAAATGTTCTTTCCTCAATAATTAAAGAATAATTATAGTAGATTTGGAATGTTAAAAAACAACACTATTTAGATTACCAACTACAAAATAAATCGCACACTAAAAAATAATTAGGATTTACAACTCTGGGTTTTAATCTTGCATTATTCTTAATCCTGGAATGTGAATCCTTTTCTCAATTCACAACCTTCGAATACATACTAGTCTTGTTCTCCCAACAGTAGATATATATTCATATCCTAGTTCTACAATATACACTCTTACTTAAAAGAAAATTATAGCAGTCATTAATGAAAAAAAGCACATGGATTAAAAGTGTGAATTTAAGTTCTATTTCGATCCCTTATTATCACTATCTTTTGGGAGAATTGCAGATATTTATAATTACTTTGATTAAAGTTTTTATTTTATCACAAAGAGTTTTACCTCATATGAATAAATTAAAACCCGTTCGTTCACACTTTATACATCTTAAAACAGGGGTACATAAAAAGTAGTTGAAATCCATTATATACCACGAAAAAGTGAGTTTTCATGTCGAAGGCTTTAGTTTTAAATTGGTTTAGTGCAGTTAAAAGGGTAAAGAAATCGTTCAAAAGTGAAGTCTAGTAACATTTAATATAAAACATGCAGAATAATTGCGAATTTCGCACATATATGGCGCTTTTTGTATTCATCTCATTTTCTTGTAGTATTTACCTTCAAAAGATAGTTCCAAAAATTTAGTGACATTTTGTACTTTAGTTGTTGAGTAATTGTGTTAATTGCAACGCTACTTTCGTTATTTCCAAGGCAATGGATCAAAAACAATTTCTTCCTTTAATTTTACACTCCTTCTTGATAGGAAAAAATACTCTCAAGCTAAGCAATGGCTTGATTTGTGTTATGGAGATTCCGTTCCATTAAACTTCTATAAATATTAGAAGTATAAAATAAGCCAATGTGTTATTAGTGTTTGAATACGACGCTCAGCCAATATAATTGTTAGAAAATGACATTTAAATGCATACAGCGTCTACAAATTAACTTTTCTTCTTGATGACATCAAAAACGATATGGTAGTCAGCTTGTTGATGTAAGCCTATGGGCGTAGCTGTCATATTCAAAATCCTTGCTACAAGAAAGAAGGATAAAATAATAAAAATAGCTAGATAAATGAATATTTTATATTAATGGAGAATGGGTAAACTTTAAAAAATCTTATCCCTAAGATGGCACCACTGTAAATAGCAAACAAATTAGTAAATAAGCTACAAACAGACAAAAACAACTGATGTTATAGCTATATTTAGTTTTAATCTCTTAAAAACGCATGTTTGGCTATGTATAGAAACTACTAAACAACGCTCATGCCTTATGATTCAAGGTGTCAACTGTTTTGTGTTTTGAGGTCTCGCTGCACGACATAAAAATGAGCGTATTTTCTTTCTCTAATCATTTATATTTTGGAAGTAGAAAACAGGCCAACAGATATCATAAATATGAAAGCGGATAATAAAAATGGAGAGTAATAACTGCAAGCTACAAAAATTAATAGGTGCTACCGTTTTGGTCACATCAAAGAGGGGTCTGAGGCCCTACTAAATAAACTATTATAAAATATAATTATGGGCCTTTTGGATCAATGAAAAATAATAATATAGGGCAAATTATACATTATAGAAAACCTTTGATCTAAAATGGTATTTTATGCTCACTTTTGGACAAATTTCCTCTAAAACTTTTTTCAGAACCCAAGGTAATAAAATATATACTTATATTTCTATTAAATATCCTGTGGGTTCATATTACAATATCCGATCCCAATTATGACATCTACTTATCTCGTGTAATGAACAATTCTTAGTAAATTCTTCTAAGGAATTTTGTAATAGACAAATTTCATATGGAATGAATCTTTTTATTTAAGCCGATATGCTAATATCTAATTTATCCTTTTGCAAACATTGATGTTATTTGCAAATTACTATTATATGCATTTTATTTAAAATGTAAATTTGATTGATAAGCCATTGATATTTATTTATTACATATAATCTTATAATTTGAAGAATAAAATATTTATTCAATCATCGGTATGCTGAATTTAATGAATGTATGTATTAGGGCAGGAACGGTATGCTATACCCACGGCAAGGTACCAACCGCAGTACATCCTTCACGGTACGCGGTTTGGTACGGAATAGTAGTGAAATGTGTTGTTTTTTTTAGAATTAAGTTAGTTTTTCTAGTTTTTTCGATATATGTTATTCTTTAATAATTTATTTACTGTACAAATAGATTATTCATAAATTTACTAAACTTCTCTAAAAACAAAGGTTATATAAAAATATACCCTGGTTACATATGTAAAAAGATGATTATGTCTACTTTTTCTGGTAATAATCAAGACCGATTAGCAATGACAATATTCCCAGCTGCTTAAAAAATTATTTTACTTAATACCTGTAGTTGCAAGGTATCGTGAAGCCAACTTGGAAACACTTGGACAATTATATAAATTATCCTTTAACCTTACCACTGGATTTTCATCAACTGGAGTGTATTTTAAAAGTCTTTTTTTCTTTTTTGTATAAACAAATAAATAACTTATTTCTTATATGAAAGGAGATCTTTTGGATTAAAATCTTACCTTCATATCTATTATTATTTATTTTTTCTAATGTTTAAAATAGATTTGATATTGATGAAATTTGTTTAATAATATTTACAGGATTGCTTTTATCTAGTGGTTCCTATTTTGTTATTTTCAATACAAATAACCTTGGTTCAAAATCACGGAGTAGGACAACAAGAGATACTATTTCTGAGCAGAGCATGCTAAGACGGTTGGAAAAAGATTATAAATTTTCTCAAGCACTACAAAAATTCGAGTAAAGTTTTGCTCTTTTCTGATGAAAATTTTTTCACATTCATGCTACTGTGAATAAGCAACGCAATAGCTAAATCACAGCCGAACATCGTTGATAAATTCTTAGCTTTTACATGTCTTCAGAACAAAAAATATAGTGGCCATCACAGGCAAAGTCTCCCCTCCCATTTTTGTGGAGAGGAAGGAGTGTCTCAATACAGATGCTTACATCGAACTTCTGAATAAGAAAGTACATACTTGGACCAGAGAAAAGTTCGGAACAACTTTTTTCCACTCAAAATGGAGTTCCGTGTTATAGCCCCACCATGACGCTCTATCTAGGTGCGTCTTGAGGAGAGGGGGTGTGCTACTTCTCACAGGAGTGTCCAGTCTGTAGATACTTCTATTAAGAAGGAGTGGACCAATCTCGTGTCTGACTACGTAGTCAAGGTCTGCAAGGGATTTAGGGATGAGGCAATTATTAGAGCTGAGGGCTCACAAAATGGATCAAAGTTGTGCCGAGCACTATTTTCAGAGGATTTTATAAAATAAATGTCCTCACAAAACCTCTCGTTTAAATTTTAATTGTAAAAGTTGAAAATAATAAAATGTGTACCACTAGATCATATGAATTTCACATAACAGAAATACCCAGGTTCGATAAACATTGATATTTTTTTAATTTGGATAACGAGTGATATCTGTGTTTGAGTGGGAGATAAATTCACTCTCCGAAAAAAAAAAAAGAATATATCTCTCCCTTAAAGATGGGTTTTAAGTATTTTTTTATCAAGCCTAGAACAAGTATCTTAAAACTTGCAAATGCTTGGTTTTTAATTAATTACAGAGTATAGAATAATAAATTATGCAATTGGGGAATTTATGAGTGATGAGCTCAGGCGCCAGAATAAGAGGTCGAGAGCGCTCATTTTTTGAAAAATAATAACTATGAATAATTGAGTATAATGTTGTCATCATAACGTCCTTTTTAATACACTTCCCTCTCCTCATTTGAATTGTTTTCATTTCCGCCTACTGAGAGAGCATTTCTTACTGAGTCTTTATAACAAATTATGACACCAGAAAAAACAATATTTACATGACTTGTATGTAAATACATAAACACATATACCAAAATGGAAAGACTCGAATTTATCAAATGAGTATTTGCCAATAAATAATAATCCGAATATGTTTTGTTTATTGTACCTAACAACGCGTATTTAGCTGCAATATATCATAATTTGGTTCTTTATATATTTGCGTGTAATATGTGGATATTTTTTTATATTGAAATTCCGGATACGAGTATTATCTAAGACCCAAGGCGTCAAAGAAAATATTTCTTATAATGTGGGAAATAATATTTGGGATTAGGACTTTATAAAAAGATTTATTTGATAACCGAATACACTCATCATGGTAAACTTGCTCGATTATTCTATATTAGTAGTTTTATTAGTGATCGTTTTCTTTCCCTTTGCCTACGCCTTTTCTCCCATCTCTAATCTCATTTGAAAGTGTTTGCATTAATACAAAAACCCTTTACTGTCTTGCAACTATAGCACGTTAGTATACAGTTGCTTATTTATTTATAAGATGTAGTAATCTTGGAGTAATTTTTGGTGTACGAGCAACCTGACATTTGCAATTAAACATATTGCTGCTTCTATAGATGTTTCATTTAGAATTTTTTCATTTTTAAAAAGTAGGTTACTACGGAAGATTCAATCATAAATTATACCTTTAAAAAAATATGTATCCATAAATTATTCATGGCTGTAGGTACACAAATGCTTAAGCAAATGCTAAAAGTGCTTACATCTCTACACACATGCATTTGACATAGAAAAATACAAATCTACTTTAAATATTCCTATATTCGCTAAAAAATTATAAAAAAAATCATGACGGTACAAAATATAAAAACTAAACCGATGTGTCTCAGAACAATAGGATAAAAAATTATAATTCATTTTTTATGTACGTATATATATTTTTGAATGTATGTATGTCTCATATCTATAAATCATGTTTAAGTACTATGAAATCTCCTATATTCCTTATTTTATCGAACAAAAAAATATTCTACATATAAAAATTTATTTTATATATGTTTAAGGAACGAAAAACCAGTTTATGAGATAATATACAAAAAATGGAATAAAGCTACATCCATTCAGTAAGCCTAGGACATTTTAAATATAGTTTTATGGGTAATGGTAGGTATTGTTGTGTTGGTGCTGATTTATTCGGTCCACCTCAGTTTTAGTACGAATAATATCAGTCCTAAGGAATGGTCCCTATAGACTGTAGGTCCTTCGGACTGTCAGTATTAGAACTGACTTAATAAAAGAAGAAATAAAGTTGGGTCACGTCATTAAAGACCGAACTTGTATAAAGTTAGGACTGATGAGCAGGACCCAAGTTGACCGGACCGATACTAAACTGGTCGGGATTGTAGTCTATATTCCTAAATAAGGACTGGCACTACACTGATAGTAGGTATCTTTGAAGTAGCGCATTGAAAAGTTTGGATTAGAAAGTAAAGCATTTATATTGGGCAAAAGGCATTTGTACCATCAAGGATCTAACTAGTTCTAGGACAAAAGCCCCTCAGTGGGAAAAAAAACCTCGTAGGATATTAAGGCCCGCATACAAACTCCCTTTTATGCCCCAAAATAAGAAACGCCAATGGACAAAAAAATGACCAAACCCGCTTAGATATTTTGCCATTTTTTTTCGTATATTTGACTAAAAAGAGCAAGTAAGAAGAATTAGTAAATTAGATAAGCAAATGCAGCAAACATCTTGCACAAAGCTTTAGAGCCCCAAATTCTTTATGCAATATGTTTTGCACACTTTTTTCCGATATCTCCACAGCCTCAGCTATCTCACTCGCCGATTGTCCAACACAATATCCTTCCCTTTTGTATGATTTACTTTGTGGTTGCCGTTTTTGATCATGTTTGAGAGATATGGGAACACGTTTAAATCTAGCTACCCACTTTTTAACAGTTGACATGGAAGGAGCAGAGACCCCGTAAAATTTTGTCGACTCCAAATAAATTTCCATATTCATTAATACATCCAAAACAAAGAGTTTTATAATCGTACGATATTCAATTTTATCCATTTTTACAAAAAAACACAAAAGATGTTTACTGAAACCACTTGAGCAAAATTTTTTAAAACTATCATAATATAAATATAAAAATATGACACCTGAACCGAGCAGGAAGCATAATTTGATTGCAGTAGTATCTCTGTGTCAGGTTGAAAACCTTTACCTATGAGTACATGTATTGTGTTCATTAAACTGTCCCATTTTTAGGTTAACAAAAATCTCGCTGCGCTCAAACCTTTTCTGCTGGGTAACTTCACACATGCCCTAATTATTTTATTTAATAACAATTATCATTTCAACTAGGATATTTGTTTTTAATGTTTTGACAAATTCCTCAGATCATTGAACACGTCTTAGACCTCTTAAATGATAATAAACAAACAGTGAGATATTTTTTACTGATAAAACATATACCATGTATTAATAAAGGTAGAACTTTTGAAGCATAGTATCTTCATATTCGGGACAGTGTCTCAAAATGTATAAAAACATCCATTTAAATCCCGAAACCCGATTTTTCAAATTAAATGCCCACGCCACAAATGCCTGCCTTAAAATGTGCTAAAGTCACTTAGTTTTATTGTCCCTAGAAGAACAAAAATTATTTCTCCTATAAAAGTTGATGGTTCATACTCAAATCAAGCATTATACTTAATGAAATACAAGGCACTAAAATTATAGGAATGTACTTTCTGATAATCATACATTAAAAAAAAAACTTTTATTTTATTTTATTCTGAAAAAGGGTAGCAATAATAATGAAAAGTAAGGAACAAGTCATAGTTATCAAAACTTCTTTAAAAAAGTTTCCCTTACAAAAATTTATACATATATATATATAAGATGAAAAGGTTTGTTTGCCATATATTTTTGTCTTTAAAAAAAAGAAGGAAAATAACAGCTTTTTTATGAATAAAAAAAGTTCACATTTCATACTTATATATGTATATTTGTTGGTAAATATTTAAACATTAAAGTACATAAAAAATATTTATATTATGTATATTGTATATAACTTGGTCTACTCATATAGTATTTGAATTATTTTTACGATACTTTTTACATTTGTGATGAAGTAGGAGACCATTAATCAAAAGGTTTTTTTTAATAAAAAGTTGTTTTAGTTAAAGATGCTAATATCTTTATAAAGTTCTTGTATTTTCTCTTCTATTCCATGATGGTCCTATATAATATGTCCAAGAAAAAATATGTTATAAATAGAATTCAAATCATTTGAGGGTCTTTCCTTGACAAAACTCCCACAAAAAAGTTAAAAAAAGTTTCGACATATCTCAAAATTGGCTAATTTTTTTACAGAATATATTGTAGACATAAACATAACTTAAGTATAGGAATCCGGAAAATTTGAGGTAAATCGGTTCATTAATTTGTATAGAATGTGCATCTACAGTAGGCAAAATGAAAATATTTTCCACACACAAAAATAGGCATTTTATATATTTTTGTTTTCATCTACATATTGTATTATAAACTTTATAGATGCTACAAAGACATTTGCCATGGATAGTGTGGATTTAAAATCTCCTTGTTACTGCCTTCACATTCCTCACAACTATCGCCATCTTTGTCTGGATGCATAGTTTTAAAATTGAGATAAAATGTAAATTTGATGACTGTGGCATTAGTTATGAATTTATTTGGACAAAATTCAGGAATGATAATTTTCAGTTTTTAAATTTTTTATCCAATATATGAACCACACCAACTGGTAGCCTCCGTTTACATTCTTCCATCAATATTTCTGGGGAGATAATTCTGCTTGGGTCGATCTAGTTGCAGTAAGCCACCGTCTTGCAACTAAACGAGTGCTACGTATTTCTTTTGGAGTAGTGATCTTGAATATGATTCTAAAGAACTGCCTTCCAAACTCTGCACAACTCTGATTGTACTTGTTCAAAAACAACTGGAGCCGCACTTCATTTACGGATGTCATTATCTTCTTGGTGAACATTTTGCACACAAGCTTTTCAACATTTTTTATTTTAAATGTTCCTCTAATTGGTCAGATTGAGTTGCACATACTAAGTCTATGTAAACAATATAGAATTATGATTACTCGATCTGATCGAGAAATTGTCTTACAAGTCCATATACATTAAGAATACTTTCTTATCTAGGAAAGACTGAGTATTATATCTAAGTTTAAAAAAATGATTTCTTCCGAGCACATTGTCAATTGAGCTTGTCGTCCTATTTACCAATAAACTATTTTTATTAGTCATTTGGAGGTGTTGGCAAATTTACACTTTTGGGTTAATTATGCTTTGATAAATGTACAAACAAATTATGAACATAATTGGGTGAGGAATGAGAAATTTATTCATGTTGAAGAGAGAAATTAGTCAAACTTCGGCCCTTTATTTAAATAAAATTTATTTCATAATGCTATTTTTAGATGCACCTATTTTTGTTTCTAAGATATCGATTGATCTCAAATTTTCAGGATTCCCATACTTTTACATAAATGTAACCACATCCTATATAATATTAGCCAACAACCATGATAGTTTTTGCGTGGAATAACATTCTACAAATCTGTCAAATATACATAGCATCATCCTAACTAAGATTTTTTCTGGTTTTGTGGCTAACAGAGTGTTTTTTAAAGAATCTGTTTACGACATAGTTATGATATAGTTTTATTTATTGGCTAGAAGGCTTTGAGTCAAAGACAAACTTATACTGTGGTCACGTGACCCTATATTTATCTAACCGGGATACAAAAAGGTGTAAATGTATTTCATAAAAAAATGTGTCTTTAAACTACATATAATTATTAATTACAAATAAATAAATTTGTCAAAGAAAAATAATTGAAATAAATAGATTTATATATACATATATATAAGGTAAATACTTTATAAATCTTATAATATTTGCCATTCTAAGAATACTCCAATAGTAAAATAGTAATTCCTTTAATTGGCTCTTATGTGCAGACACATTTTATATACCTATGATCACCTACATGTTTCAACAGTGAAGATAAAGACAAGTTTTCTGTTTCCATTTGAGTGCCATCATCTGCTTTCTTTCTTTTATATTATTTTGACCATTCCTCCATATAAAATGGAAGATTTTTCTGTCTATAATGGAGGAATATCATTTTTAATACATACTACATATCATAATATATGTCTGGAAAAAATATATAGATAATAATATATATATATACTCACCAAGTTTGAAAATGCAAAAAAAAAAGAGGGGAAAAAAAATATTTGGGCTAAGAATGTTTTTGAGTAAAAATAAGTAAGAGAGAGAGAGAGGAAAAAAGATTCAAAGAGCCCAATAATTGATTTTTAATTAAGATTTTCATTAACCATTAAGCAAATAAATTTCTGGTTAGAGTTGTAAGTATTTTTAGTGTGAAAAAATCAACATAATTAACCTAAGTTTTGTGCATGTCCTTTATATTGGTTCCAGTTCAGTCTTAGGACATGTCCTTAAGACTTTGAGGTTAATTAGAACTGTCTTTACTAGAACTGATTAAACGAATAAGAAATAAAGTTGCGTGACGTCTTCAAGGATCGAGCTTTATAAGTTTTTAGGGCTGAAATGGATTGGACTGAGACTGATCCAGAAGGGACTGGAGTCTTCAGTTCTAAATAAGGGCAAACACAAAAATAATAACCCTGTCACTGAGCAGCTCAGCTGTCTTGATGTTTTATTAGATTAGCTACAAATTTACAATAATCTCTCCTCGTATCTAGTAGAAACATTGGCATGAATCCCTCTGATGCCAATCCTGCATTCTACTTTGATTTCAAAAGGATCGTACACTTATAAATCCCCAACAAATTATCAGTTTTACTCTCCGTCATTCATGTGCAAAAACCTTTGTGAGTACTCTTTATGCTTATCGTCTCTTCTCAAAAATGAGAGACATATGTTAACAGCTTTACAAAATATAAAACAACAACCCAAACTCGCACTTTAAAAAATGCTTAAAATTCACAAATTTATTTAGAGTAAAACAAATAGTCAAAATGAGTCTATTGAAATTATAATTATATATGATTTTATTTACAGTGAAGAGGTTGGCACAGGTACAGAGCATAGTGTTAAGGGGATATGGAAAACAAGTCAACCCACTGCCGGATCATCACGCTCACGGGAGTCACACCAAGAGATCACCTATGTTCCCACGTCTGCTCTACGAAGAAGTACTTCCTTCACAAATCAGGTAATTTGAAGTCAATATTCCATATTTTTGAAAATTTATATAGTCATTGTAGCTTTTAACCCTTTTTGTCAGCTGTGTATCAATATAAAAGTAATTTTGAACCCAAATGAGAAACGTCTATATTCACATGACACGATATCGTTTTTGAATTAATATTTTTGTCCCTACACAAAGAACTTTTCTGATGACGACAATAAAAAAAATTACTTTGTCAAAGACTTAGGCCTCTCAGGCTATTTTAAAGTGAAGAAATGGGATTTATGGGTCGAAATTGTAGCTGTCTTGTTCTTCTTAAAAGATGTCCTGAATGATTTTTAGACTCTATGTTTTGTCAAACAATGCGTAGTATTATTTAATTCTAGTTAAAGTGATGGTGGTTGAATACTTGATAAAACAGAAAAAACAAATAATTGAGTGCATGTTGAAGAATAAGTTGAATTATATTTTTTACAGATATAAGAAATACTAAAAAGTATTAACAGTACAATTTTTGACTAATAATCTTCAAAAAAGTTTTAATAACATCCTATTTCAAACCAAACATTTTGTTATTTTTTTTTACTTTGAAATGCCCCATAACACGTGGTAAATGGTTTTAGGTCCCTCAAACTTTCCAGATCTAGTTATTTTTATTATTGCCACCGTAAATAGGACAAGTACGTGTAAAGATATAACAACAATACAAAATGTTAGGATTCTGTGATAAAGTTGAGATACCCAGAAATCTCAGGCATAGATTATATAGTCTTTATTCAATTACAGGACTCAATTCGCCTTCGACATGACCTTTGAAATTCAATCTACCATATTATTTTTCCTTTATTGTGATCAGAAATTTTACGACCCTTATGTAAAGGAAATTTTGGGCACCTCCAAAGGACTAATCGAAATATTTTTTTGGAATTACCAATGTGATCCATAAATATTTTGAGTTGAATCATTATAGGGCATTTGTATAGAGATAACCCTTAGCTAGGTGTTATTCCTACTATTGAATGGAAATAAGTTGTTCGCAATGTAACCTGCGGTTCTTGAATTATTTTTTTTAGTCAACAAATTTCAGAGATATACACGACATAATTAGTAAATTGTAAAGTATTGTCGTAATAATGAAGAGGGTTTAGTGACTTAGTATTCAAACAAGGTTAGACACTTTAGTATATATTTTTCCTTTCTTTTTTTAATGGAAAAATGATTTATGTAAGGAGATTAAAGCCTAAAGATTATTTTACCTCATATTCAAATAATACAAAATAATTATTTTATAACACTACAGAAGCGATAAAAAAATAGTTAATCCGATTACTTTTATTTATTAAAGAATCATGACGACTTTAGAATTTAACAATTAAATAAACGTTTAAATAACATTTTTCCTTGTGAGCTCGTTAGTTAAACAAGGCCCTTATTTACATAACTTGAATCAATATACTCATTGTTTGGCCAACTAAAGTCGATTTTTTCAATTAGTAGAATAATATTGAAATGATGAACCTTTCCTCTCCCAGACGACAATTTGGAGTTCAACAAATATCTCAAAATTGGCTTAATAATTTAAAGAAATATACATTGAACGGGCATAAAAATCCTAAATGTTTAAAACTATTCAGTTTATTAATATGAGAGATATGGGCTTCTAAAAAATTTTAAATTAAATTTGTTTTTTTTTCAAAAATAAAGGCACTTAGATATGACTAGACTATCAGTTCAAAGTCAACAATTTCCGGATTTATAATCTAATGATGCTCAGTATTCGTATTGATGTGGAATTATCCTTCAATAATTGTCGTAAAGATTTAATATAAAGTTGCCCAGAGTTTTTAGGCGACAACGAAAAGACAAACTTTACTCTTATAATAAAGAATATAAATCCCCACAAAATCTTCAGTGCACTGTACATTTTTTATTAGCTTACTCACACGTAGTTGTTCAATACTTTGATGTTTTATCCTCAAAAATCAAATAGTAACAGCTTGAGAAAATAAATAACATAATGCGATGCGCCAAGATGTTTCAAGAGGGTTAAATGGCTGAATTTTTTAAACCAACACTAAACCGGCATTCATTATAATTATGTTTACCTCTGCAACAAAGTTGGACTGAGGTTATATTTTTGCCTCTGTTTATATGTGAGGCATCAGGATTACGGCAAAAGTTACAATCGATTTTGATCAAACAATGTACAAAGATGATAAATATATATGGTAACAGTAAGAAGCTATTAAATTTCAAAATTTTAGACAAAACGTAAAAAATACATAATACCTTGAAACAAAATTGAGATAAATAGCTCAATTTGATTTTAGGCGGAGATTTTACGCTCTACCGGGTGACAATTTTAGTGAGTGATGTTTTTCTTTAATTTTTTTCTCGATGCTATTCTAAATTCAAGGCATCTTCGAGATTGAATGACACATTGTTATTTCTTGGAACAAAAAATAACTACACCTATTCCAAACATCCATTTCTTTATTAATCTAGATTATTACTCTGATAACTTGGGGAAAAAAGTACTTTAATTCCTTAAGCATTCATTACACGAAATTGTTTAACCTCAATTACCTCTTTATTCCATAACTGCTCTACAAATAGAAAAGTACCCTTAAGGTAGTCAAAAAGGAAAGGCCGTGGGGGATCATGCACGTTCCATTTATAGAATACTAGGGGATGTACCCTGTTTTTGTAATTAGTCGCCAGCTAATAATAAAGAAGATAACTCCCTAACAAATAATTAGTATTATTCTTCGTTTTCCATGAGCACACTTGCACATAACTACTCAATACAATAATACATATATCAATCCAAATGACGTGTTCCTTCCTCAAGAATGGAAGAATAATAATTAATGAGAGAGTTTGAGAAAAAAAAATCGTATGTTGGGATGACTGATGAGTACTTTTGTACTTTAAAATATACCTACACGAATTATGATATACAAAACAAACAGAAACAGTCCTTTTGTTATTCGGACACGCCTGTAATGGCTCATTAATACGACTACACTCTTATTTAGTATTTCAAAAATATTTATGTAATATACTTTTACAGTGCACTCTGTATACAAGTTCGATACTATGTGCCATGTCTGCAATATTTCATGCATACGGTTACATTGGTGTTCTTAGATCAAAATATGCTTATTATATACATAATAAAGCACTTTATACAGTGGACCCAGTGACTATTTTTCATATAAACAGATATTTAGAGAGACAAAAGAACAATTTTTTAATTATATTGATCATACGGATTCCTTTCTTTAGCCCGTACATACATCAAAAAGCACAAAAAAAAAGTTCGATTAAAAATAAAGTTATACATTCATAAAATCTCATTTAGAATTCATTTTATGAAATCCTTCTTCTTCTCTCTGTAAGTCAGGAAGTGAAAGTAACCTTCATCTTTTTCCCCTTCTTCTTCCTATACTTTTGTCGTGTGTGCTTTTTATACCACTTTTTATTTGAAATTCCTGCACTCATTTATCTTATTAAAGAAAGTTTGATGGGAATTATATTAGGGTGATCCTTATTTTTGTAAATGAGAATAGACATTTGAAGAAAAAGTGTTGAGAGATTTTTATTTCCAATATTATTGAGCAGAACTCTTTTATATGGATTTCAAATTTACATAGATTTAGGGCTGAGGTTGCGTGATTTTGATATAATATTAGGATCATTCCATGTAAAGTGTACAACTCTAACCAAGACCTCACCATCACTGGAGATGTACTTTTTGTAGGAGCGAGAGAAAAAGGTTTGAGGGAGAGATATGGTACACCTGAATTAAAGCCTCTGTCTGATTGTTTTATTATTTAGGAGGGGGATAACGAATTACTGCTATAAAGGGGAGAAAATTTAAAGTAGCATTAGTACAGGGAAAATATTATAATTAAAATCAAATTCATATTTCTTCATTTTATTAACAATTTTTAAATCAATTTACTTGAAGGATAGGTTAGAAAACTTTTTTTAAAGGGAGATGTCAACAGCCCCGCGACTCATTAAATAATGAACTAAAAATAAGAAAGAGCACACGCATCATCCATTTTTTCTTTTCTAATTGTTAGACTTAATCTTTTCTCTACACACACACCCTCTTTAATCATCAGCAATATTGATAATTTTTAGTACGGGCGTTTATCCTAATATAAGAACACAATGGCTGAAGTTTTAGACTTATACATACGTGAGGACTCGTTTGGGAGTCTCTCAAGGTTTGGTCCTTTTCTGAAGAAACCTTGAACTTCAGTGGGACATAGCTCCGCTCTGAGTCAACTGATTTCAAAAATATTTCCTTGAAAATACTTAAAAGGAACTTTAACTTTTTAACAGATTTTACAAAAGATATCTCGAAGCAATGTTGTTTTTTTGTTTTGTGCTTGGCTGCAGATCTCGTCTTAAAAGAAAAACTAGATAATATATAATAAGAATAATTTTAGGAAACTTACACGCGGATTTGAGTGCTCCGAAAGATAACCCAATGATGTAGATTGAATTAAAAATAATGAGTTTTTAATATGTAAAGTCGACTAATTAGTTCTATGCGGCATTTCATAGTGAAGGGGAGATCATAAACTTCAGGAGCTCGTTCATTAATGTGACTCCATAATTATGCACCCTTGGATGGGGATATACGAAATGGATTCATAGAATACTCATTCATTGCACTCCAACATCAAAGTTATAAATTAATAAAAATTATACCAAATAGTAAAATAATTATGACAAACAATATAACATTAAAGTTAGTTGAAATAATAATAAACTAAATAAAATGATAACATGTGCCTTGTAACTCAATGCATTTAATAGATTCGAGGTTGTGTTGATTTATAAATTTCATGGATTCCTTTAAAAAAGTAGCCTTCCCAGAGGAACTATTCATTCAACGATCCATGGGTTGTCAAATCCGTAATGATGTTTCTCTCACAGCAGATTGATGATGAGTGACCCCTCTTCAAAAATACAAATATGGAAAACTAATATGCTGAATCTCAGATATGAGGGTTACCATATTATTTCATATTTCTTCAGGTGTGTGGGTTACAAAAAATGTTCCTTATTTCTTAGAGATTGTTTCCTCAAGAAATTGACTTGGATTTGAAAATCTGTTAAGGGGTTAATTTAATTTTTATTAAAAAATAGCATTTATACCAAAAATATCATGAAAACATTATTGGGAAATATTGAAAATGACGCCAAAGCCAAGCTGGAACTTTGATTTTGCTATTTTTTAATATATAGCTCTAACCTTCTCATACGCTATGAGTATCCAAAAAGATAGAGTAGGATCTTGATACAATTTAGCATTCGGGTATATAATTAGAAAAAAAGTCAAATTTGCCATAATTGTACAGGGTAGTCAAGATAAATTGGGAAAATCTTTGAAGGCTTATAAATAATTAACTAGATATGGTAGAACATTATTATTAGACGGAAGCTACATTTAATGAAATTGAATTATTTACAATTAAATATGCCTCTCTCGATAACCTCGTCCAAACGGTGCCGGTATCTTTGGCAGGCACACGTACGCTCGTGCAGATACAGATTTGTGACTTTTCTGGTTCTTCACTTTTAATTTACATTCCCTGGATGGATGAAGAAACCCAAGGAAGAAATTACACCTTCCAACAAGACAATGCGCCATCTCACAGGGTCAAAAAAGTGCAGGATGTCTTGGCCAAAAAATCTCCTCACTTTTTGAGCCAGGATTTTGGGCCTGGGATTTCTATCTCTTGGGAGGGACGAGCATGAAGCATGTCCCAAGTATCATTCGTCTGTGGAAGAAGTCCCTTATCCGTACAATGGCAATGCTGGACCTGCACCGGGTGCCTGCTAAAACTTCAAGCGCCGTGTGACCGAGGCTATCAAGACAGGTGCATTTTGTTATTATTAATTGAATGTAATTAAATATAGCTTTCAAACAATTAAAAATTTAGTTTGTTCATTATAAGCCTCTAAATGTTTTCTCAATTTATCTAGACCATCAATTAAATAATTCCTTATCTTTCTTTTTTCTTACAAACATGAAATTAACTTTATTGTCTGGTACAAAATAAATAATTATTTTTTTATTTTTAATAAACAATGACACTATAAAATAAACCACCTGCCTTGATTATCTGTTAATGCAAATTTAAAATCGATTCCAAAAAGTTTGAGCAAAATATTAACAATCTTTTAAAAAATAAGGATCCACCTAAAATAACCTTTTTTCATACATTTTTTCTCTCCTTCTTTTTATAGAGTAAAGAAAGAATGAAAATAAACTTAACTTTTCGGGGAAAACATCATGTATATTGTACACTCCTTTTTATACAATGATGATTTATAAGCTCAAAATCCAAGCAAGCTCATTTGGGGGGGGGGGGAGGGATAATAACACTTTTCACTCATAGAAGTAAGAATGAAATAATAGGAAAAGAGTCCTTTTTATCCAGGGGGGCTTTAGAAATCCTTTGAATGTCTTTGATATCCATATTTCTTCATATAATATGTACGATACAAAGGTCAAAAATCCTTCTTTTTTTCCCCTTCTATCTCTCTGACTTAATTCAGTTCCCAATTTTATTTCATTTGATATTCCTTTGTTTGGTGCGATGGAGTATAGAAGGATAACTGGTTTTACAACTTATCGATCTCACCTAAGAATTGTCTTTGAATTCCGTTCTATATCTCCCTTTCTAGTAGAGTCCGCGATTCCAACCTACGCAGACTGAGTTCAAGAGAATAATTTTTCCTGTGGGCGTTGTCCATTGAACTACATCGCTTCATTATACCTCATTCATAGTTCAGTCACCAAAATACAGAGTCCGGTAGGGGCTTCTATAAAATTAATTAACAAAATAATTTTACACCGTGTAGTTCTGTCGTCACGGTACCAAAAATATGAGAAATACACGGTCTTTGAACCAAAATTAATATTGATACTTTGATGTTAGTCCATATTTTTCCAACAATAGCCAACAAAAATCTCGCTAAGAACGACCACTTACAAGGGTAACGCTGGATTTTTGCTCGGAAAATGACATTTCCAAATAAAATACCATTTTCAATTTTAGGATAGCCCATAAATTTTAATTTTAATGACGGTTTCAATAACAATTAAGTACAGTACAGTTTTGAAGGAGTCAGTACCCCTGTACCACCTCAGTACCGGGTTACCAAACAACAGTGTCACTTATTCTAACAACATATCTCTTTTTTCATTTCAGCTTGGTTACAAAAGGGAATCCCGACTCTTTTCATGGTGCAGCTCTTGTCTGGATCCTGATCGTCATGGAGGGAATCCTGGAGGAGTTGATGATCCCTCAAGTGAAGGCTATGCAACACCTAGAAGTAACGAAACCCCTCTTCCAACTACGTCTAAATGCCCATCTCTTAATTATATAAGAGATCCTTATGCGAATGTGAATCGCTATTCACGAGGAGAAGCAAATCGGCCCAAGTCTCTCATCACAACCACTTCAGTCAATAAAGACTCAAATACTATGGGATCAAGTGACTCTCCTGTTGGGACAACAGCCAGTGGTGGTGGAGATAATAACAATATTTACACGATTTTGATTCGTTTCCCACCGAAGGAGATGAGTGAAAAGCGAGCTTCCCTTCGAAAGAGTGATCCTTCTCTTGAGGACAAGGTTGTTTCTGCATCGATACAAATGCTCTGTGACAAGAGTTCCTCGGACTTTTATCCTCGCTCTCTTCCCATTTCACGAAAAACAACGGGATCCCGATCTCCTCCTCCTCCCAAGAGAGGCGTTTCTGCGACAACGAGTGACATCACGAAGCTCCCTTTAGATTCCGGATGGGTAGGTCGTCAAATGATCAAACGCTCTCAATCTGGAGGCTCAAGCTCCTCTCCACACAACACTCTACAGCGACTCACGGGGGGTGGTAAGAAAAACCCTGGGAAAGTGAAGAAAACCAACGAAAAGAAACAAGACCGAAAGGCTGCCAAGACACTTAGTGCGATCCTTCTCGCTTTTATAGTTACATGGACTCCATACTCCGTTCTGACTGTTTTGAATGCAGTTCTAGGCAAAGAAACGGCAGATGTGTACATACCTCCAACCCTCTGGGACTTTGCTTACTACCTTTGCTATATCAATTCCACTGTCAATCCCGTTCTCTATGCTCTCTGCAATGCTGCATTTAGACGAACCTACGTACGGATACTGACCTGTCGGTGGAGAGCCCGATTCCGGCAGCCCTTCAATCGGTACTACTATGGATAATACATATTATGCTATGTCCAAAATACCTATCTAGGATTCCTTTATTTGGTAAAAACACAGAGCACGCATCAGTATTAGGATCATATAATACTCGAAAAATACAATATCCCAATTTATTAATTATAATATTAATATAAATATTAACTCCACCCCCTCCCCCTTTTTTGTATGAACATCTCTTTCGTAGCTTTCAGAAGTTTTCATAATTCAAAAGCACAAATATTGACTATTTTTATATATATAATTAATAATTATCAGTACTATTTCATATGTAGTTGTCAACGCATTGACGAAGATCGCGTCAGCACACACGCACACACAAAAGATTTGTTTCCCAAAAACAAATTAATGGATTTTTTTCTTTCGTCAAAAAGTTGCATGATCCATGTTAATAGTTAATTCATTATAATCAGTATAGATTAATCATTATTAATATTATTCTAAATACTCTCATGTTAATTTCTTAACAACATCACAATATGTATTAATTTTTTTAGTAGATAATACGGGTTATTTTTTTATTCTAAGGAAATTTATTTTTAAATAATTTTATTTCTTTATTATCATCAACTATACACATCCACCTTAAATTTAATTTTTTTCTAACTTTTCTATGATTTCGCAATAATAATCACCAATTTGTATTAGAAAAAAAAAGGATCAAATTGAGCTTGTAAAAGCATGGGCTTGTGAAGACCCACAAAGAGTTACTACATTAAAAAAAAAACATGAATAGATCTTACATAATTAAATCCAACACCCACAAAGAAATTTCCAAATTCATTCCTTATATCATTTCCAAAACCTTTAAAGTAAAATATATTTATACATTCGTAAGAACTATTTAGAATGTTTACAAATTGTTCATAGGGTACATTTATTTGTCATATTAAGAGGTATATGCATGGGGAGAGTAAAGCTATCTCACCTGTACACTAATATTTTTTGTAGAGCATCTTACAGGTACTTTTAGGAATTACTTATTTTTTTAAATAGCCCCAAAGTGTATTTTCCTTTCTTTTACTGCTATAATCCTATACAAATACTTTCTACAGTGAGTGGTTTTGCACTGCATTTTAAGGGTACATATCAATATATTACCCTTCATAAACTCGGCATACATACTGTAGTCAGCTACGAGCGTTGAGCATGTAGATATGTTTGTTGGTTTAATATTAAAACACGCAATAGTATGATCAATGATGAGCTCGTTTAAACATCGATCAACGTCTCGTAGTAAGGTTTTGGATATATATTATAGTGACATAATTTTAATAACCCTCTATGTTTCAATCAATTTAATCTTTTCCTCCAAAAATTAGAGATTTTCTAAGTAACAAATGTTCATCTTTTTATTGAAAACGATTTATACAAGGGAATGATTGAAATTTTGGGAACATATTAATTATTGAATTATTTCAAAAAGCTTACATAAACCTCTTATTTTGGAGGAAAATTGGTAATTCAAAATACATATACAAAATCTTTCAAATTATGTTTACTGCAATTATTTTTTTTAAATACCATGCAGCACAATAGATGTAAAAACAAAACATTACACTGAGTTTTAAAGGCCTTCAAATAACGACAAAACTACGATTTGTATTCGGTTATGAATTTTGTGAATATCTAAAAACGAGTTTTTTTGTATTTGTCTGAATTGCAAAAAATAATGATTTTGTAAACTCAAAGACTTAAAAAGATAAAATCTTTAGATTTGAGGAAATGTTGAAAGAAATTAAGTAGAAAATGAAGAATGTAATAGCTAACTTTTTCACCATCTATCATGGAATACCATATCATGGGCTGAACTTTTGTTTTTAAAAAGATAATATGGATATTATAAGATCATAATAAAAGACTCATTTCGAAACAAAATTTTATTTTTATAAATATTCAGCATCTTTATAGATGTTCACATTCATAACATCTTTCGATTTCCTCATAACAAGGGATACTTCGGTATTGGTCGATGTGCTGTTGCTAATAGTAGTATCAGAGTACTCTCACATTTAAAACAGTACTTTACCAAATTATTCTAGCATCAGGTACATGCCACTCCACTACGGCATAAAGAAATTACCCAGCCGATGACGTATCTCCTCAAATTTATGGCCTATTTCGGGAGAAACTGTCCTTGAATAACAAATGCAAAACTAAAGTATTTAATATTAAAAAAAATTAGCAAATATATGAGCACGCCCCTTACCTACAAAATGACGTGGGGCCCCTGTAAGGGCATGTCCCTTTCACTTTTTTTCCCTCATGATAGTTTTTTTTTTTTTTTTTTTTTGTATAACTCTGTGGATTTTTTAATTACCATCAAATAAACATAAGGTTTTCGACTTTAAGTTTGATTAAAGCTTTAAAACAAGATCAGCTTTAAAAGATATGTCGTCATGGAATTACCCTTTTTCCCCCAGATGAGATATCCTTTAATGTAATTTTTCCCTTTGAAGAATGTACTTAGTTAATTCAGTTAAAAGGGTAAATTCATGGGAGTTGCATAGATAATGAAGCAGTAATATTCAAGAACCCCCTAGCGGAAAAAAAAGTCATCACGTCGCTCACTACACTGTATGATTATAGATCACATGGTTTTGTTTTACTATTTTTTTTTTCAAAGGTAAAGTTTAACAAGTTCAACCTTTTTCTTTTTTTTTTTTAATTTAATTCAGGAAATATATATAAAATAAATTATTTTGATAATCTCTGGATTCAATTTTATATCACTTTTTTTAGGAAAAAGTGCTGTTTTTTTTTCTATATACATGAAGAGTGGAATTTTTTATTCCATCAAATTTCATGGAAGGAAATAAAAAATGTAGGAATCATTTCGTTTTTAATAAACAATTTAACTTTTATTATTTTGTGTAGTTAGATGAAATTAATTTGAATTCTATTAAAAGTTAAGTTCATAATATGTTATTTAGGAATTTGCATTTTTTTTGCACACAGCTTAAGGGGAAAACAAAAAGAATTAACGCTAAGAAACAATGAAAAAATATTTTTTTTATTTAATAATTATGAGCAAAAAAAAAAGGATTTCAAAATATCTGCCACCTTCATATGTGATATATAGACTTAGTATTTTTATTTTATTTTTTGAGAATTTTTAATTTTTTTTGTGTTTTATTTGAATTCATAGATGGAGCCACTCAAGGGTTTTTTCATCTAATAATTTTTTTCAGGCGGATGTTTTTTTTATTATTACATCTTCATTTTTTTCATAACTTCTTTTCTGTCAAAATAAATATTGTATTTTCTAAAAAAAAAAATTCTATAAACTGTAATTTTCAATGATAATTATAAATAATTTAGATATGATAACAATTGATTATACTATAATAGTTATATGATTTGCAAAAAAAAATTATTAAAAGGTTGAAGATTTAAAATATAGATCTAAGACATTCATCAAACAAAAAGTTCTTTGTATTTCATTTTCTTAATTCAACATCCATCAAAGTCATAACTTCAAATAAAAGCTTACTTGCATTTCATCGTTATTATTGTAATTGGAAGGTATTATGTACTTTAAATCTTTTTCTGTCTGATTAGAAAAAATTGCCTGCTTATGAAATTCTCCTAGAAACTTTGATTAATTACACTATTAAAAAAATGTTTGCATTGACATGACTTTTTTTACATCAATAGATAAGAAAAATATTTACATACAACCATTTCTGTTTTTGTAGCCTACAGAGAAATCATGTTTTAGTCAGTCAACCCCCAAGTAGTTAAAAAAACCTAATGAAGAGTTTATAAAACAAAAAGTAAGGTTTCATTCTACAAACATTGTGTCTAAAGTAAGGGTAAATAACGTAATTGAATGTTTAACACTATGCAACAAAATGAAGGTCTCGGAGTAACCACAGGGTGTGACCCACATTTATTATTGTTATTTAATTAATTGTTATTAATTAATGTATGTAACCATCAAGAAACAGAGTAAAATGAAAGACATTATTTAGAAGCTAATATGGTTTTTATTTGTTCTTCAGGTGCTTTATATCATAGCTGAATTTATAAATATAGACCTTATATTTCATTTTTTTTGAAATGCTTTTTATAAAAGGTCGATTCTGAATTGCTTATGAGCTTATAATTAACTATATACTTAACAATTTATATGTAAGGGAATTAAAATAAGTTTATAGATGCTTCATTTTCAAAATAATTGATTAGTATTCACCCACTTATAAATGAAATAGTTAATTATAAACTCATAAGAGATGGAATTTTTTCCATGAAATATTATGGTAGTCTATATTCAACGCAACCTAGCCAGCTTATTTTAATGAATTTCCTAATAAATGATAAAAACTAAATAGAACAAAAATCAATCAAATCGAAATTTTTTAAAGGCATTTTTTTTAAATTGAAATATTAGCTCTATTCTGTAATTTGAATTATGACATAAAACACTTGAAGACCAAACGAAAATATGTATTATTATCTTCTAAGTAAGGCCCTTAATAATACTAAATTTTTCGGTGTTATATAAATTTTTTATTAATTGTAAACAAGATAAAGTAATCAATGATTCTTTTTTTCAAGCGTTGAAATATTTGTATTAATTTGATATTTTCTTTGATTTTCATCCATATAGTTCGAAATATGGCACTATTTAAAAAAAAAAAAGATTTAAAGGCCACACCTGTTTAGCTTGAAACTTTCAATTACCATTCTTTAGTTCTGCGGCTTAAATAACATTAATAAATGTGGATTTCAGCCTGTAGTTGAAAATCCTGTTGCATGGTGTCATTAAACATTGAATTAACTTGCATTGGTATAAGGTTATTTGATCTAGAATTATTGGATTGAGGTCGCCAAAAGCACCAAGTAGTAGATTTACTTTGTGCACAAATTCGTCCATCTAAAATTGAAATGACTTTCATCATTTCTCTCCAGTCAGTTCGAAGAATCCCAGTGGATTGAGAGGCAGTGGTATATACTTTCTCTATTTTTTTGTGTGTAAAATTAGATTTTATAAGGTTATTTATGTATGCAGTTTTACGAAATTTTACTCATCCAATGATTTTTGAACTGCTCCATTTTTTTTCTATTGTCCTTCTTTACTGTCAATAACAATCAATCGAAATTTTTCTTTTTGAGAATGCTCTGAAGCAAATTTTGGTCTCCATAGTTTCATCGAAGTCATATTTATTTCATTTTATGAAGGGCCCAAATCTATATAAACTTTATTTTTCTAGAATTTAATGTAGTTTCCTTTTGGTATAACAATCATCTAAACTTATTTGCATTGGATGAATTAAAACCATAAAGTCGTCTGGTCACTTTAAGAAAATGTCAGAATATTAAGACTGATAATTGGACGTAATAAATTCAACAGAATGACAAAATGATTCCAAAAAAAAGTCCTTCATTTTTTGTAAGGTCTTTTTTATGAGGAAACTTATCTGAATCACGGGAATCGTTGAATGAATCAATTAGAGTTTTGATTCAAAGATCATTATTATATTTGATATTTTCTCCCTAATTTAACTTTCTCAGCTTATTTAACAATTTCCTTAGAATTAATTTTATATAATCTACGTTCTGAATTATTGTCTTTGTAGATCCTTTTTTTTTTAAAAATTAAATAAAAATTAAAATAATTAGAGGAGTTAATTTTTAATTTCAAAAACTTTACATATTATAATCTTCAAACATCCAAAAACTCTCCCTGTTAAAATAAAAAAGTTATGTGACTAATAATATTTCTTGTCTGGAGGAGAGAAAATTATAAATTAGTAATCTTTGTGCTTTTAAAATTGTATTCCCTATGAAATTTTCACTTCTACAAACAAAACACATTTTCAAAATGAAAGGATGATGTTATTTAAAATACCTCCTCATTTTCAAAGTGAAAATTGTAGAAGTTTGGAGATTATATTTTATAGAGTTATTTAGTCCTTCTACAATTATATATGTGTACACTCACGATATATATGATAATCAACTTAATTCCTTCAGGGTTTTTTGTATTGAATTTTGCTTCAATAAGAATAAATAAAATAAAATAAAAACCATTAGTAAAGAAATTTTACATTGAATATATTTTCTACTAATCCAAAACATTTTCTATCAATATATTTAATAGTATATCTTTCTCAATATCAATTAATTGTCTCTGGAGTCTTTTAAGTACATATAAGTACAACTCTGCCAAAAAATGATGATACTGAAAATCATCAAATTGTGTTGGCAACTTTGTTTGAATCAAATGATCACTTAAAGCACCGAAGAGTCAGTTACACAAGGAATAAGATTCGGTGGATTTTAGAGTACTTACATATTGACTAACGAATTATTTATAGCGCAGCAAAATCAGACTATAGGTACTTCACTTTTAATTATTTGCTTTGTATCTGTTTCCACTCTGAAGATATAAAGGTATACAGTCTTATTGTGGGATAAAAACAATTTCCAAGCAGATTAAAAATATTTCAAATGAAGTCCAAGATTTTTTTCAAAATGGAGCAACGGTGCTCAGTGGATGACAACAGGCTCTGAATAAATTATTACTTTAACTGTATGTATGTATGTTCGATTCATGCCCGCTCTGAGGGAACAAAATATATATTGGGTTTGTATATAGACATCAAAGACGATTCCTATGTGAGATGGATTAGTTGTAATACAATAATAATGTTTACTTATATATAATCAGCCCATCTGACCAATTAAATGAACATTTAAAAATAATAATAAAAAGATTTTTCAAAGCTGAAACTTTTTCTTAAATAAATATTTATCAAACATTTTACAAAGAAATATCTTCTTTTTTTTCAAATTTAGGATTCCCTAATGATGAATAGACAGGCTAAGCATTACATCGAAACTTGCATTCGATTACTCCTTTTCGAGTCATTATGCTCTGCGTATAATAAAAGTTAAGTTAAGTTGCATTCACTTGACCAATCAATATATGATATATTCTTTACTTCACTTCCTGTCCTTCGAAAAATTCGAGATCATTCTATTCTTCCTCGGTCAATATATTCTTCGCTTCGGGACCCGACGCTGAACGTATCGAAGCTATTTCCTTATTATTAAAAGGTTGCAATGATTGAATTTGAACTATCCTCTGTCAATGTCTCCCATTTTGAGATAGAAAGAGAAAGTATGACGTGTGAGCAAACCTGCACCGGATACCCTAACTTATCATGAAAAAAACTGCAATAAGGGGGGAAACCCTGTATTTTCAAATGGTGACTACAAAAAATATAGTGAATAAAAATATTTTCTCAATTAATTTGTCATTAAGATTTTAGTTAGGGGATGTGCCACTCCCTGTAGTTAAGGATCTGAGTTTACTTTGAGTTCAAGTACAGGGTGTCCCCACTTATCACAGTTTTTTGGAAACAAGAAAAATCCGCATTGTACGAACGAGGGCTTCTTTATTAACAAAACACGTCAAATGAGATAAATTATTTTTCAATGTCCACTTTTTACTATTTTTCCTTTTTTTTAAAGTAAAATTAGGCAATCAAAATAATAAATAATTTAAAATAGTGTAGGCCGGACAAGATACTTGTAAAATTTAATCTTCATCACTTATTTATTTGATTTTTAATCTGGTCATTTCAATACAATAAAGTCTAAACAATGGGATCTTCAACAATATTTAAGCCGCATCCTTTTAAAATTTCAATTTTGAATTCTAAGTAATAGCTCATAACCAAAATTTTGATTGTCTAGGTATCAAATTAAATCATTAACCCTCTTTCCCTAACGCAAAATTTTACACTTCTATTCTATGAATATATTAACATAGTATGAACAAACTCATCAACAACCACAAAAAAATTTTGTTTACCTCAATATAGTGTTTTTTTTATCATTTATTATCATAATATAGAAAATGAGATATGAGGCGAATATAGCACATTATACTGGGAATGAGAATAATTCCAAATAATCCTGTATGCAAAGCTCCTGTATACATGTTTCCACGTCTGAATCAATCCCCATTTCTCATGGATTGAGTCCAACTCCATAAAAATAACTACAATTCTGCAAAATATGATCATCGCATAAGGAAGCTTTCTACATACTCACCCAGTGCTTTCTTTCTTCATAAAGAGAGGGATCTTTTCCTCTTTATATAAGTATTATACAAGTATGTCAACTCTGGGTTATCTAAGCTGATCAATTTCCTTTATTAAAAGAAAGACAATATTACATGACATGGAGATAAATGGTTGATATTTATTGATAATACACTCGTTTTTCTATCCTTTTTTTTTTTTTTTTTTTTTCCAATGTATTTTCATAATATCGAGTCCCCCATTCTATATAAAATTGGGAGGTTCAGAATAAAGGAAAAGATTTTCTAATATTAAGAAGTGAGAGTCAACAATTTAGCTATTGTTAAAATACTAATAAAATGATTTAGAAATCTGCAAAAATAAAATAATATATAAGTAAATCAAGTGAAGCATTCTCTTCTTTCTATCTCTTCCTTCACAAAAAAGTGTAAAACAATTTATCAAACCATCTTAAAATAAGATGAATAGCACCATAAATTATTATTGTGGTTCTTCCATAGGAATTCATTTTCTTTTTTAAGAGAACTCGTTCATATTTCCCCTCCCCGTTAAAAAACCCCATAAATGTGCATATAACATATATAGAGAGAGGGAGAGTTAGTCATGCTCAAAACTAATAGAACTATTTTTCTACCAAAAAAGCAAAAAAAACAAACATTTTTTGATGGTACTTTTGAAAAGCAAACTATACAAAAGTTAGCTCTGCTGTATAGGTACATGGTTCAATGACAAAAACCTGGAAGGGAGAAAATTATCAAAAACCTAGAGACAAAAAAGACTAACACTCTATTTGTAAATAATCTTCTTTTTTTTCGTTAATTTAATAATAAATTCCTATTGAAAGATATATAAAGACGGTTTATTTAAGCCAGAAATGAACGTGGTATCCCTGATAATATGAAAAACTTTTGGGAGGAGAGCAGCTTAGCTGCCATGACGTTATATTAAATCAGCTGCAAGCAGCTGTTTGAGAAAGGAAATAACACAAATGTCACTCTGTATCTAGTAAAGACCTAGCAATGAAATTACTTGGATATCGATTTTCAATTATCCTCCAAGTTCAACAAGGACTTTTATTCATAACTCCCGAGCAACCCTTCATTGCTACGCTCTGTCTTTCATGAAAACACTCACTAGTTATGACTTTGTACTTAGATGTTCTGTCTTCAAGGATTAAATAATATTGATAACAGCTTTGGAACAGAAAACCCCTATTCAGATTGATAACTTAAAAAAAGCCCTGCTGCTTTCTAAGACATATTTTATACTACTCTGACCATACGTTAGAGTAATATTTGTTTTGAAGAGCTAGGAAAATATCTACTCCCGGACCAAATATCCCTCCATTTTTTAATCACTAAATGTATTCTTCAAACATGATTCTTATAAAAAAAAATGAAATACATTTTAACAAACATATTTCAGTAACTAACAAGTCAGACGTTGAAAATTGGTAAAGTTAAATAATTTTAGATTTCTGTAGATTTGGAATTAGTATTATTGGAGATTGGTCCATCAGATATGGTTGGACAAATTTCTTAATATTTTACTTGAATTCTGTTTAAAAAATCTGTCGATTCGACTACAATTCTATTGTTATAGTCCTTACTTATTCGGTCCAGTTCAGTCTTAGGACCGGTATTATCATCCTTTGGGGCCGTACCTTAAGACTATTAGTCCCTCAGATTGGCAGTACAAGAACTGTTTTAAAAAAGAAATTAAGTTGAGTAGTGAGGTTCCTAAGGATCTAACTTTATAAGTCTTAGGACTGATATGCAGGACTGAACTTAATCGGACCGAGACTGAACTAGATCAAACGGTTCCTCTCCATCATTAATGAGCACTCATGCTTAGTTTTGTGTCAGATTAAAATTTATTGTGTCCAGTCCAGTGTTAAGAGGGGTCAGTCCATGGCGACTGTCCGTATTTTTAAAAATGAAATAAATAAAGTTGAGTGACATAATAAAGGACCAAACTTTATCACTTTTGGGACTGATATGAGTACTCCACTGCACGGGACTGCAGTCTTCAGTTGTAAATAAACATCATCACAACACTACGCCTGGTTACCCTGTCACCTTATAACTTATTTTTCATGCGTTAAATAATAATGATAACAGCTTTAGGAAATAGAAAAAACACTCCTAAGGTTTCCAACAACAGCAAAAACCCTAATAATCTCTCTCGAGGCTCGAACTTGACTGACTCCCGTAAGAAATGACATTGTGATATCTGACCGTCAAATTTTGTAAAAAGAAAAGTAAATTGAACAGATTAGACGGTGTACATGCCATATGTACCGCAAAAAGGATGGTTTTTCTTAACACAATTTATCTACAACCAGTTATCAAATTTAAAAAAAAAAACAGATTATGAAAGCTTGATTGATTCTGATTTAATTAATTCAATAAAATCGCCACCAGCCTCACTTTCATTCTCTATACGAGGCCAAAAGCTCAAGCAGGCCTTCTCCACTTGGTCCTTTGGAAAATCTAGGAATTCATTCTTGATCAAACTTTCGTTTACACCCCACACAAAAAAAAATCCATCTGATTCAGATACAATGAGATTATCTTGGAGGAATGGGATACTTTTTTTTTTTTGGCGTGTGGTAGGGAGCCGATTCCTTTAGAGGCCTAAAATTCCCTCCTAAAAATTGAAATGAACATCTCACAGAGTCCCAGAGTTCGTGCAATTGTTTTGTTGTCGCCTTTGGCGCTGCAGATTCCTAGAAGGGCTTTGTGCCTTTCCAAATATCTGGGACAACGAATTGTCAATTGATTCCATTTTGGTACAAATTTGAAAAAGCTATCTATAAAATAAATCAACTGCCTATGTGCCTGGGTTTGTCAAATAGAGACACTAAAGTGGCGGCAATGATGGCTTACACACCCTGTATAACTAGTGTTAATATTATTATTAGGGTACAATTTATATATTGACATCAAAGGAGACTAATTTATAACACACATTGCCTTCTCTCAGTTTATTCTGATTGATTTATATGTACATACTTCACAATATAAAGAAGTAGTTATTTAATATATATTTTTTTCTGGTTTTCGAAAGCAGATAAATTGTGAAAAGTAATTCAATAATAATAAATTACTCATGCGGTGTCAGTCTAAAGTTTTGTTCATATATAGGTACATACTTCTCGTATATATAAAAAGTATTTCTTGATCAGAATTAAAAGATTAGAATAATTAATATAGTTCCTAATTATTTCAACAAATTATATCACTAAAACTATATTGATAAAGATTTTTTTTTTTTCATTATGGTTGTATATTGGTAACTTTTAGTGCAAATACTTGATCTTTGACATAACAGGGGCGCCATTTTGAAAGACAAACCAGAGCCCCCAACATTTGTTTTATTAAAATAACATTATGATTGAATATCAATTATAGTTTGTGTTCTTGTGCATCTTTTGGCGTAATTTTTGTTAAAAGCGAGCCACAATAAGTAAAATTATGGCCTTCTGAATAACATTGGTCCAACGCACTAGGCAAAACTTTGAGCAGGCCTACAACGACCCAAGTAATATAAAAAATCCTTCATATTTCACACACTCTCTTCTTTTAAATAGAAAAGTCAGCACACCAAAAATCATCAAAAGTGGTGATGGTCATGCCGTGAGGGTGTGTACACTTGACGTGGAATGTCCCATATAGTGTTTTATATGGCATGACGAAAATTGGTTTTATTTTTGATATCTTAAAAAAAAAAGAAACCAAAACTCAACACAGTAATTCTGACAATTCAAAGAATAATTTGTAATATTTTGAATAAAATGTAATCGCATTTAACTTTTTTTTTAACCCGAGCTACTAATTGGTACGTATATATGCCATTTGGAAAGACTTTTTTTATCATCTATTCAAAAATTGGTATATATAAATTCTACTTCTATACAGAACGAACAATTTTTTTGTTTATTTTAAACTTATTTATTTGAAATGAATTTAAAATTGTATCATTACATATGTAAAAAGAACTTATTTATGTATTCAAATATATATTAAATATGTCAGATATAATAATTTTTTTAAATTAGATGTCAAAATCCTCATTTTTTAGCAGAACTCCTAACATGGTAAGGGGGCATCCCAGTGTTTTACTTTAAGGAGACCCACTGGTCTAATATATGTATAAAGAGACTATTTTTATCGTAATTAAAAGGACAAAATAATGAACTAATTACCTAATTATTTCAACCAATTTTTGGACTAAAACATAAACTAAAAAAAAAGGGTGCACTATATAAATGGCACATACATTTGCGTTACCTCTACATAAAATAAAAGAAAGTTATGTTAATATACATATATACCTAATGTATGCTTAGAAAATTCATATTTTAGTCAGTCAACGCCCAGGCAATTACCAAACAACCCTAATACATATTCGGGGGGAAACAGGCACGCTACTACAAAATGAATTGATTTATTTCCGTATTTGTTTTTATAGGAGATCTACTCAGAAGGCATGTATTTTTAGAAATATGGTCTTCAACAAAAAAAGAAATTTAAAAAACCAATTATTTAGCATTTATAAGCATAGTAGAAGACATTAAGACGGACGCCACCAAAGTAAAAATACGCCATAAAACGCAAGCCAGGGAGCTAAAACTGTGAAGTATGTATGGGCTTGATACTTTAAAAGCCACTCATGTTCCGATAAGTTTTGTATCAAAGATGCATAACGCTTTGGAAGGTCAATGGTCCAAAATGTGGATAACATAATGGAAATTGTCGAGTCTGGCCGTTACGTTAGAACTGCTTTGATTGCCAAGAGAATAAACATTCATCTATTCTTTTATTTCCACTAAAAATAATTATTTTTTTGACTACTCCTTATATTAATAAACTATTGGGATTAATCTTTTTGAAAGTGCCGAAAATTGCACTTACATCAGGATCATAAAATTCCCTGTCACAATAAAGGAAAGCTATTGTAATATATTAGGGTTGAAAAGCTATATATGAGTCATATAACTCTCATAAATAAAAAGAAGACTTTAGACTATTTATAACATTCCTGGGTATCTCAAACATAAACGTAAATTTGAATATGAAGGGCATAACGGATCCAAATATCTTAATGAAATATTCAGGAGATTATACAAGTAATTAAATAAATAAGGAATTTTATTGTTCTTGATTATGGTTGAAGGTTGTTTTTGTGTTCAAGCACCAGAGTAACCATTTTTGATTAAGCTCTGTCTCTTGATAGGACGATTAATCAAGGTAGGAAATCAGAGAATTTGGTGCTTTTTTCTGGATTTGGAATTCTCCTCTTCTGATTCTTATGTATTAGTATAAATTGATGGTATTTCTTACTCTTCTAAATTATGAAAAATACATAATGAAATATTTCCCTCTATATCGTAAATACAAAATGCTTGAACAAATTGAACATAAGCGGAACTTCAACAATGACAGACAAAAAACTGGATGCACATGATAAAATAAACTATTTGACAAAGTTATTCGTCTTTGTGACGTTTGATGTCACAAATATGAAATTAAAACTGTATTTTATTAATTTAAAATATTAAAAAGCTATTGCTTTAAGGATAAAAGGCCTTTTATGATCACAACAATTGAAAAGTAATTTTTGGCGTAAGGGGGTGGGTGATTTTAGTTGTTGTTTTTTTTGGCAAAATAACCTCAAGATATGGGTCAATAAAAATGTTGGGTGAAAATTGAACCTGCTCATTTTTATTCATGTCTTTGGACAGAACACATGCTGTTGCTGCAGCAATTGTTATTTTAGTGCAATATGTTTTTTTAAATGTAATGTATGTTGTCTCAAATACCGAGTGGTCAATTGAAATTGGAACACTTTGAATTTTAAAATACAACAAAATATATGTAATGTATTGATTAAAGCTAGAATTTCAACAAGATTAATACTATAAATAGATGTGAGTCTCATCATTAATGTAGCCGCCCTTAGCAGCAATGATGACTTCCAGGGGGCAGCAGAAGGCATGCACCTAAAAGTTGTAGTCGATGGAGCCTGGCATTAGGACAGTAGGGGCCAAAAGTGTGAAAAAAGAGTTCAAAAAAGTAATGGAGTGGAACATATGTGTTTTCTAATTGCTGTAGTCAAAAACAGCCTTTCCACCCTTATAAGACTCTTTTCACCCTCACAAGGCTCTTTCCACCCAATTTTTGATAGTTTGCTGGACAATTTGGTGTGAAAATCCCAAGATCTCTTGCAAGGGCCCACGTGGGCTTGAGGGGATTGGCATGGGTTGTTTTCTTTTACTCCTCCGTGTCCATTTTGCCCTTTTTCACATAAACCTTATTCCTCTCCAACGTTTGGACTTGCTGATGACGTAGACAGTGGTTCTAGGGACGCCCGACTGCATGGAGTGCGCGAATAGAAATTCATCTATTACGTTGAAGTGTCATTTTCCCAACTTGTTAGAGATATAGATCTGGTCTTGAAAATGCAAAATGTCTGGGGCAAATGTACTACATATTAAGGTTCTAGGAAAGTTGTTTGTCAGTTACTACAAAATTAAAATCAAATAATACTTAATTAATAAATATCGATTAATTAATTTCAATAGAAGTCTTTGCTTTTGTGGTGCGTTTAAGACACCCTTTTACGTATGTACTTTTGATTACAAAACTATGTTTTACTTTTAAGTTAAAGTCAGTGATGAGAATCGGTAGAATTTTTTAGCTTGCTCTTTTATTCAGAGTTAAACTATTGAAGAGTGTCTTTTTTTTCTAAGCTGTTATCATTACCATTTAATGCCTAAGGAAGGAAATTCATTTTCTACTACATTTGTTGCGGAATTATGATCGTAAGTCCTTGTTGGACTCAGAGTATAATTGAGGATTGACATGGAAGTAATTATTGACTATGTACTTTTTTATTTCACAGCTTCTGGTAGCATCACTGATTATGGTGCACATATATACAAGTACATCAATGATTTTCTTATATAACCCCCATTTAATGCAACTATAAGTCATTTTTACTTTATTGAATACACTGCTACTATCAATGAAAATGGCAATATTTTTAATTAAATATTTATAATACTATGTTAAAAATTAGACATATATTAGATTTAGAAAAAAGAAATATTTTTGCATTATTAATGTTTATCCCATTGGCAATGAAACGAGTGCTTACATGATGGTCCGACTCGACAATTCCCATGTTTTATCCACATTTTTGACAATAAGCTTTGCATCTTTGATATCAAAATAACCAAATCGGGCCTGCCTTTTTGCTTGTTCAAAGAAAAACTGTAAAACGTGTTTGCTATTGTCCATGTTTGATTTGCTCTCAAACAATACTGAGTCAGACAATTATAAAACTGTTTAAGCAAAGTTTTTATAGTAGCAGATACATCCTTCTAAAGCCATCTAGTCTAAGCCGATTGCACTTATATAATTCGAGATATACATTACTAAAGCCAAATATTAAAAAAGAATAGATTTCTTTTAACTACACCTTTAATATCTTAGTTAATTTAATTTGAAAATTTAAAAAATAAGTGTTAGGAAAATATTGTATTTTATGTTAAAATAATTAGTGCTGTGATTTCTCTGGAATTGTCCATTTGAGCGTAAGAACCAGAGATATTCCAACAAAAACAAGATCCCAGGGTAATAAATTCTAGTAGATACCTAAGAAAAAATGTAATAAAACTCACCACAAAAGTAAATGCACCTTGGGACCCTTTTGAAACTCATTAATTGATGGTTGCTTATATATTGAAGAACTATCCAACTTTAAATTTTTAGTAAATGACGAGCAATTTTCCTCAAGGTAAGTTACCCAGACGGACAATTTTTATTAGCCAATTTTCCTTATATAACATATCGGTAATATATTTTAATATAATTGTGCCTACAAAAATCAAAATTTATTTCAAAACCAAACAACTCACAAAATGTACTACCTTTTTTTTTTTTTTAATGAGAAAATGTGTCTTTCAAAAAGTTACCATGACTGCCTAAACTACCTCAGACGAACCAACACATATATTTTGACATGATTTTTAATATTCTTAAACTAACAAGGATATATCCATTTTAAAAAGCTTTGTGCCTAAACAATAGGTAACATCATTTCAAAAATAAGCACATTTCCATATTGAAAACATTCTTGAATAATGTTTGTAGCAGTCGTTTTGTTCAAAAAAACATATTATGGTAAGTTATATTAATATTGGAATAAAATCTAAGCAATACACTTTGTTATACAATTCTATTTTTTGATGGAACTTCAAGCAACAAAATGTTGAATCAAATAACAAAGATATATATTCAAATATGTTTTCCATTCATAAATAATATTTTAAAGAGCTTTTTGAAAGTGTAAATATAGGGGGGAGGCTTTGAAGGAGAATCTTTTTTCATCTAAGAGAAATGACTTGAAAAATCGTAATATATTTGTCAATTAAATACAAATATTTAAGATGTAAACACTTCAATAAATTTTATATATACTTTCTTATCTTCTTTTTTGATTGAAGTATCTAACTCATTTTGGTATCAAAATTGAATAAAATACGAAATATTAAAGTGGCCCTTTAGCTTCATTTTTGTTTTTTGTTTTTTTAACGTAAGGATGATACTGGCCGTTTTTTTAGATTTTACACAAGAACAACGATTATTATTGTTAATACAATTTTCACTTTGTCGTAAAACCCTAGCCTTGCAAAAAAAAAAGTATTTATTTAACAATTAAACAAGACAAAGTTTCGAAGCCATATACTTTTAATGATCCCTTAAAGTTAATGCTAGCTCAGTAGACAGGGGAATCATTTTTGTACGCATTGATTTTTACTAGGGATATATCGATACCAAATTTTCAGTCGATTCCCATTTCTTATTACATATAAAGGAATTTATTAACAAATAGTATAATTGTTTACTTTTTTTTAATTACGGATAGGAAAAAAGTATATTAATTTATCAATAATAATTAGTCGTTAATAAATTTAAATTTAAAAAAGTAAATACTTTTCCTGCTCAGGAGTAATTCAATTTCTTGTTGGCGTAGGGAATTTGACGCCTCTCCTTTGTTAGATATTTAAGGCCAGCCTCCTTGCTCCTTGGCTTCTGATCAAATTTCAACTGCCTCACTGATAATAAAAAATACTAGCAAAACTTACAATAGCCTACTTCATATTATTTTACTTGTTTGGGCCACATGAGATAAAATGCTTTTGAACTGTATCCAGACCCTAACTGAGTTTTATGTGCTTACCCTATGAATTTATAAATATGTATAAATCAGTGATCGGTGAGTCCGGACTTGTGTCTTTTTTAATGGACGCGGGATGGATACTAATGTCTCGAACTTGACTTAGAAGGTATGTACTCGACTTCAGTTCTGCTATAAACAATATTATTTAACCAAAATACAAAAAGAAAGATTTACTGAAAAATAACTTAATAGTCTCAGAGTAAACCACTCAACTCAACTTCTACCATTGAACGACTCATGATTCTACTCACATATAAATATGGTTATTTTAAAAAATTTACTTTCAAGGACAACCCAGGAAATTTTTTATAATCTTTCCATGTACCTTCACCCCTCCTCCCTTTTATACTTTTTTTGAATTAGTCTTAATTACGTTGTCCAGTCAGGTTATTATGTTGTTTTGTAAACATAACTTTGTCTCCAAAAATGAGCTCAAATAACATATTATCAATATGAATAATTATGCATTGTTTTCGGCAGTATTGAGCAAATTTTGATGCATCGGTACCCCCTTAAAGCGTACTTGGTCAAATATGTACTCAGATAAATTAAAATTAATTATTTTGATGTTTAGCAGCAAGTTAATACTTGCAGTGTAACTATATTAGTCAAAACAGACTCAACCACCATTATTTTGTTAGCCAGTATAGCTTAGAAACTTTAATAGAATCATTTTTAAACCCGCAGTCCACAAGGGAAGGTCTTAATTCACTGCCAGTCAAGTGTGGGTTTACTGTTATTTGTTAAAAAGAAATAATTTTGTACAAAAATTGACTAATTTGCGTTGCTGAAGTACTGAAGGTCTTTGTAAATTTCAAAATAGTTTTTGATATAAATTGAGTAAATTGCATTGCTTAAGTACAAGAGAGGTTCATTTTTGTTAGCAACACTCAGGAGTCCACGAATACCCGTTTTTTAGTGTTAAATAGACTATTTTTAAATAGGAATTAATGTTGGACTTGTGGGACCGTACTACTTTTTGTAAGATTGAACTGATTTAGGTCACATTCTGTATACGCACACAAAAAAAAAAGATTTTTTCTTCTCGGTCCGCGGTACATCACTAATTGGGCTAGAACAAATAATATATTGAGTATCTCTGCTTTAAAACAACTCAAAAGTGGTTTATTTAATCATGTTAAATAAATAGTAGTTGTACTCAGCATTGCTCGGAGTTATTAGGCGACGACGAACATACAAATTTTGCTTTAATAATATAGAATATAACTCTCTAACCTATTTTTAGGTGTTACTCTCAGTGTTTTATGAGCACACTCACACGTAGATACTCACTCAATACCTATATGTTCTCTCCTAAATAATAAAAAAAGGATAATAACAGACTATTAAATTTTAATTTTATATGATTTGATGAGGCAGGGAATACTTTGCTCGTTAGTAGATCTAATCAAAAGTCAAATTCCTTTTTTTAAAGTTGTTGTAAGGAACTTCACTTTTTTTCCCTGTATATTATACCCGTTTTTTTAATACTGTATTGGTATATGATATATATACATCAGGGTCCACTATTTATACTGCACCCAGTAACGTCTTTTTATAACAATAAAAATTATTCTTTTATACTCCCTAGATGGCTTTTAAGTAAAATCAATCTTACGTTTTAAAGACTTTTTCACGATAATTAGCAATATTTTTTTCAAAAGGACAGATGTTTCACTCAAATTGTCTCAACTCAGGTAATACTTGAATTATAATATCATGGTCATATAATGAAATGCCCTAAATTGCTTAATGGAACAAATTTTAAATTGAAGGAAGATAGAGGTGATGTTACTATGCATACCCTGGAGTGCAACTTTGCTTTATTAATAAAAAGATTATTTAAAAAAATATCCGTTCAGTTAAATAAACTCTAACAATGGGACCGAAATATGTATTAAAGAAATATCATAATGGAAATATTATTTATTTAATAGTCATATAAATATATCGCTTTTTCTACAGTCTTGGTGAGTAACTTTGTGTAGCCAGAGTATAGATGTATACATAATCATTGATATTTTCTCAACATTTTCTTTTCATCAGAGTAACATACATAGATATAACCAGATATAGGGCAATAAATCGCCTCATTTAATTCTTAATTTTTTTTTTATCTCTACATTTACTGTGAGCAATTCATACATGTATTGTACATATATAAATACATATACATAGTTACCGGGTGACTTGTTCAATTGGTGTATCTCCCCCTCTTCTTAGACTTAATATACATATACATACAGGATGAAACGATAAAACTTAGTTCTATAACTTAAAGCTGACATCTTTTTAATGTAGCCGTATTTAGCTTCAATCCCGCTGGGAAACAGTTCCAGAACCTGAAGCATAACTTTTCCACAAGCACCGACGGGAAGTTGGTGGATGCCGGGATTAGACGGGTTTTCGTATGGTGGGAGGTAAGTGAGGGAAGCTTAAAAAAGTCATAGCGCTCATTCTGAAACTAATCTAGGGTCTCTTTGGACTGTGGTACGACGCTGTATCCCGCTGCCATACCTAGTGCCCCCCAACCCAGGGGATCACTACACTCTTCAACACGTTCAGGTAGATATTGCTCGGACTTTCTCGACGAACTCATTGATCCAGGTTATCCTGGTGGTGTCCTGGGCCTTAGGCTTCCTCTCCACCACCTCCAAACAGTTGTTTGATCCCTTGAGCTGTGTCCTCAAGCGTTGAACTCTCTGGATTTGCTTTTTAAGGGTCCTGCCAATGACTTGGATCAGTATAGAGTATGAAGTATACAGTGGTTTATCTCCAATCTCGCTCGTTGAACATTACATCATTTTTAGACGCAATAGAATGTTCCTATCCTACACAATTGCTCAACTAGTAGATGATCTCCTACAAAAATAAAGAAAACCAGTTTTCATCAAATAGAAATGGAATTATGGCGTCTTTTCTAGGGCATCAATTTTATTGTTCCACCATGTACTATGTAAGGCACTCAAACATTATACCGTCTAATTTTCATAAAACTTATATCAGAACAGGATGAAATTTATACATCACATTTTAAAAAAAGTTTAGAGTGATAGGTATATGAGCTTGGGAGATCAATTAAGTTTTATTAGTACATATAAATACGATTATATAATAAAACGGTACATTTAATGGTTATTAGATGTGTAATACTTATAAAATTAAGAAAATCTTTTGTTTTTAAACCAATTTACGTGTAGCATTTATTACCATAAGTAGTTATAGTAATAAATAAATTTCTTACCCAAAAGTAATGGTGTTTCAGATATTTAATATCCAAAAATATGGTCAAAGTCAACCATACTTTTTTATAAAAGAATAATAATAGAAAAAAAAAAATTTTTTTTTTTTGTTTGTTACATTAGTTAGTGGCTTCGAAATTTTGTAGTATCTGCATTTATCTGTTAAAACTGTAACAAATGTGGTGTCTTGAAGACAACTTTTAATCCAACTCATACCCAAAAAAAGCTGAGAACTCTTGGCCAAATTGCGTTACATTTCTGAAATTTCATTGGCGAGTATCTAATTAATAGGTTATTTGACAAAACAAATATTATTCCAATCAAATAAAGAGAAAGTGTATATTTTTATAAAAATAACACATATAACATACTACCGGTAATACCCGGTATTGTCCAAAGTAATTGGGTGAAAGCTAAATAATTTTTTATTAGTAACTTCCCATGAAAGACTCAGTATTACTCTCGGTTTTTTACGAGCAAACGTAACTACTTAACACAATAATACTCTCTTCTTAAGAATAAAAAAATTATTATAAGAATTGGAGAAATTTTTTTTTATATGTTGGTATGAATGATGGGGTATTTGAGTCTTAAGAGGGCTCACTTAAAACAACAAACAACCATTTTTACAAACACGTGTTTATATTTCGTTCAAAACTATATACAATGCACCTTGTACACTTGTGATGCTATATTCACACATCTGCAACATTTCATTAATACGAATACATTGTTATGTCTTAAAACAATGTGTGTTTTTGATATACATCATGGAGCGCTATATAAAGTGCACCCGGTGACTTGTTGTCATATATATTTAGAAAGACAAACTTTGCTCTATGAATGAAGATGTATTTACATATGTCTTGTAAATTACTATGTATGTATATTTCTCTTATAAATATCCTGGCATGCGTCTCACAGGCAGAGAACTATGATCTAAGTATTCCGTCTATAATAATATATAATATTCCTCGTATTATAACTTCTAACTCCCAAACCCATCCTCTGGATTACTCTCAGTCTTTCATGAGTAAAGACACACTTTATATTTATGTAAATGTTATCTCCTCAAGAATGAAAAATGAATGATAACAACTTTGGAATGGAAAAAAAAAAACTGCTCAAATTGCCAATTACAAAACATCTTGGACGGGCATACGGTTATATTTTTCTTAACTCTAATTAATAATCATCTCTATGAACCTTAGATTTGAATTCCTATCGCTACAGTATGAATACATTTAATTCCACCTCTAACTCTCCTCTATGGATGGATCAAGTATATATCTTGTACTACTTTGCAAGTATTTAAGGCATCGTAAATTATAATATTTAAGTATATAGTGAACACTTTGTACACACCATGATTCATTACATTTTTTGATGTTGGTAATGTAAAGTACTTAATAAAAAGAGAGACCATCATATCTTTGTGCCTTTCTTTAAAAGAAAATGACACAGGGAATTACGTAATAACTATATTTTAAATTCTAGATTGAATATATAATGTATTCTTTTTTAATTAATTAATTTGATTTATTATATACTTAGTTATAATTTTGTGTACATCATTTATTGCTTCAAGTAGTGTTGCGTCGACTTGAGTAGACAAATTAGAAAAGGAAAAAGTGTTTAATGTATGCTGTCTATTTAATAATTATAAATTATTCAAGTATTTTTTTTTGTTTCCTTTCTAATCACTACTGACATTATTTTCGGTAGTTAAAATAAAGAAATCAAAAATTAACATAGTCACTACGACAATTTGAAAAATGATTGGGAGAAGAGCAGCTGACCTACTATTAATAGTGATGGGATGATTATCCGAAATCGGAGAATCGGGTGTTTTTTTCTGGAATGGGGATCCCCCCCCCCTCCAAGTAAAAAATAATCTTTGCTTTTTATTAGAAAATTTAATATTTGGTATTTTTTCTTCGAAAAAAGTTTTGTCTAAAAAATTCAATTTTTGACTTTTTTTTCCAAAAAAAAATAAATTTAATTTTTTTTTTGCAAAAATTTTAATTTTCTGAGAATAAATATGTTTATTGGAAATTTTTCTACAAACATTTTATACCATAATTTTTTTTTTTTTTTAAATAATTTTATATTAGAAATTTTATGATGGAAACCCGTGGCATCTAAAAAACCTTACAAAAGTTTCAAAGTTGATAGGATATGCAAAAAATAGTTAGCATTACTTTGACTCCCTCAAAATTGGAAAAATAGGATCGTTGGATCCTTAGCAAAAATCAATGACAAAAGGAAGTTTTCGGCCCAACTCCAGATCTCTACGGACTTTTTAGATTTACAAGACTGTGGCAAAGTATTCAATTCGACAGTCCATGCGTTTGTGGAATGCCAAGGAGTCAGCATTTTATTATATATAATCTAAAAGACCTCTCGAAATGCACGTCGAATGCTTGGAAGGGTATTATCCTTTTTAGACTCGGAGGCCGCGGTACTACCTCAGATGCTAAAGCAATAAATTTTACCATTCTCAATACAAGGGCTCTTATTGCAAAGAAGATGAAATTGTGTGAATCGCTACAGCCCTACAAATTGAGGAGTAATTGACTGTCAGCTGCAATAATATATTTAGCCTTATCCCTTCTATGGAAAAGGACGATTCTTATACGATAGCTGGGAGATAAATCAAATACTACCCAACTCTTTCTTTGGAAGCCAATAAAATTATAAGGATTTTTTTTTTTTTTTAAATTAATAAACCCATTTAGTCCGTGTTATGTTTTTGATTGGTTGGTTATGTACTGTTTATTTCTTAATGTGTCGCTGACTTTACATTGTGTTAGGAATTTCATTACAATTTTAGAAGCTAATTACTGTTGTAATTTTATACAAACGATACTTTTAAAAGTACTAAACCTCGAACTCGGATGTAAATTCAACCCAGAAGCTAAAAATTTGAACTATAATGTTTACATCCGTCTTTACGCATTCGTTTTAGTTGTATGTAGTAACATATAAATGAACAATGAATAAAAAATAACTTTTTGGTGTTAAAATTAGCGTGCTAAAAATTCTTACTTTTTACAACTCTAGGAATGAGTTATAAAAAGTAAATGTAACATTTTGTAAAAAAAAAAAATTAGGTATATAAATTAGAAAAGGAAAAACTGTTGTTGCGTGTGCTCCTTCTTATTTTTTGCCCATTATAATATATATTTGGCCGTTGTTGTGTTTACTTCTTCATTTTCCCCTATCTCTGTTCTAAATTGTTTTTTAAATGTATAATAAAATAGTTATAAATGAATTTAAATATAATTATAATATTTCTCCTGATCAGACACTATTTTAAATGTAGAAGATAATAAACTTTATAGCAGTAATTCATTCCCTTCCTGCAAATCTTATAACGGGCAGCTGATATTAACAAAGATGTTCATTCAATTATACCACAAGTATAGCTCCCTCTTTCTACTTACACTCATACAAAAATCCCATCTCTACATTTGATGAGATTTAGTGATAAAAGTCAAGCTGACTCAATGAAATATTAAATCGACTCAGTTTTTTCGAATTTAGGAATCAGATAACCATCTTAATTTAGCCGTAAAACCATCGACTTAAGTTAAGTCTAATCAACGCGATACTACCTTCAAGGACTTCAATCAAGCCCTTTTATTGTATATGGTTTTTCCCTGTACGACACATTTATTTTTTTGAAACTTTTGGCTAAAATCCCATATTGGAAGAACGATTTAAAAAATGATTACGTTAAAAACTTATAGGTATATTGAGAAACTAATAGATAATTTCTATTAGCAAGGTAAAGATCACACAAACTCAATTAGTTATAATAAGGCAACACATGATTCACTTACTATTACTTAAGTCCGAGCAATTGGAATTTGCAATTAAAAATACAATAACTTTTTGGAAAAATAAGAGCCTTTAATTTATAAAAAAATTGCACTAAATACCAAATAATCAATTTTTTGTGTTACTTAAGATAATATTTACTCCCCTGTGTCAAAAACTTGGTACTATATAATCCTTCATTTAATAAAGGACTAGTATCCATTTCCAGTGGTTCAAAATCTTAATAGTAAATGCGAAATTCGGTGTGGGTATTTGTGTGTCTGTCCCGGACTCACAGAATGGATTTTGTTGGACTTTTTCATGTAGGTCTTTTGAGCAATCGATAGTTCAATTTGAATATTTTTTTAGTCTCTAAACCTTATCATCTCTACAAACAAAAGGGTGTATATAACATGCAGCCAGAATAATTCATGATTGTTATATGAAGCCGAATAGTTCATAATTAATTTTAATTTGTTAATGTACTAAGGAAGCATACTAAGGTTAAAATTAAATGTGAATACGAGAATTACAAAGTTCAACATTCGTGTCGATAATTAATTTATTAATTTAGATACAGACATAAAATATGAATACTAATTTCTCGATATAATCACCCCCGGTATTGAAAAACGTGATCCAGCGATTTTGCTCTTATCTAAAGACTTTATCAAAGGCCGTGCTTTAGACTTTTTATACCTAAGTCCCTCCTGGACTTTTCTGAAAGATTCTCAAAAAGTGTAGATATACTTTTTATTTTTCTAATAATATATCGTCGAACATAAACAAAATTTAAAAAATGTCGATACATTACTGGGTGGTCTCTTAAAATTTGAGCACATACTAATTCCATAGTTAATGAAGTTGAGTGATTGAAGTTTATTTTATATTTCGATATATTAAAGCATAACCCATTAGGTACAAAAAAAACAAATCTAAGCTCTCTAGCTTACGTACCAGTTCAGAAAATGACACGTGAACGTGATTGACGAATTTCTATTCGCACACTCCAAGCTGTTGTATGTATCCAGGACAACCGTCAAGTCCAAAATATTGGAGAGGAAGATAGACTCTATCAAGAAGGACAAAATGGATCGAAACGAGTTAAAGAAAACAGCCCAGGACAATCTTCTCAAGTCCATGAGGGCCCATGCAAGAAATCTCGGGATTTCATACCAGACCGGCCAGAAAACTATGAAAAAAGTAAGTGAAAATGCCACTTTTGACTCCAAAAAACAAAATAAATCCATTACAAAACTCTTTTGATTGAGTCTTTTTAACTCTTTTATGACACTTTTGTACCCTCTTGACTACACCTTTTGGGTGCATGTCGAGGAGAAACACCGAGTCCCTCAAATCTACAGTCAGCCAGCACTGGGACTCCATGACAAAGGACTATATCTATGGCAGGTGAAAGGCCTTCTATCGTACGGTGGATAGATGATTTCGAGTGCTCATACACATATCCATTTAATGTATTAATTTTGTTGAAATTCTATAGTTAATTAATAAATTATATCAGTGTTTATATTAAATTTAATACAGTGTTGTTATAAATGATTTTGTACCTAAATATCACTAAAGTACAGGTATACCGAAGAACACTATTATATAGATATATCATAATTGACAGCCAATAAGGAAAAGTCCGTGTAAACACATTGGGTAATAAATAAAACATGTTTATTGTAGAATTCATTTAGTGTCTTTGTTATTTACAAATTGGCATTTAATATACGGAGTGGTCCTTTAAAATCTGAACACTTTAAAAAATATAAAAATGTATTAATTACCAATAGAATTTCAACAAAATTATAATATATGTGTCTGAGCTCTCTTAATCGTTAAATTCCTGAAGACGCCCAACCGCTTGGAGTAGACAATAGATATTCGTCTTTCAAGTTCAAGTACCATTTTCTCAACTTGTACGTAAGCTAAAGAGCTTAGATTTCTTTTGTTTTGTAGCTAATTGTTTATCCTTTAATATATTGACATATGAATTAATTTCAATCATTCAACTTTCATTAACTCTATAAGAAATAAAGTATTTTCTTGCAAATTTTAAACCATTTTGGAATATGTTTTTACCTTTAATATGCGCCATTTATTATATAAATAGGAGATAATGAAAATAACAATTTATTTACTTTTTTATTGAAATGTACCAATTTGTGAATAGATTATAAAAACATTTTCTCCAAAGGGCAGATTAGTAGCTCAGGCTAAAACAGTTCAAGTATTTTTTTCTTGTCCCTGGCTTACGTAGAAATGGAGTAAAAGGAGAAATATTAGTTGAGTAAAATGCACCTGATCTCTACCGTTATACTTGCAATGTAAGATTGCAAGATTTTCTGAAGTTTTGTCATAAAAAATGTCTTCCAAGAAATTTTACATTATGGACTCCATTTGATTTTAATGGTCACCATAGTTAGGATTTTATTGAAGTATTTAGTTTTTGACCTTATAAGTAGAAGTAGGTCAGATGATTATTTGGAGTTTTTTCACGTCCAATAGCCTAGGAATATTCTAATGAGGAGTTAAATAACCTTCATGCTTTAAACTAAAATCAAAACTGATCTTTTTCCGATTTTAAATGTATATCAATATATTTATTGTAAACTACAGTTTATTTTTTTCTTTTCAAGTTAATAAATGTCTGATACTATAAGCAAATCCTTGTAAGAGCAGTTATTAATCTGACTATAAGGGTTTTACTCCTGAACATTTAGATGTACTACCATTTCAAGGCAAGGTTCATCGTGTCTAATGTAATGGCTGAATAATGTTTGCTTCTAATGTGATACTAGATTTCTACTTTTTATAAACAAGTAATAAGCCAAGGAAGCTAAAATTTTAATAACTTAAGACAAGTCTTATATTAAGCAAAATTAAAAGCGGAAACCATATGCTAACTAATTGTCTCCTAATCTGAGGTATTTCTATATAAATATATATATTTTTTTTTTAATATTCCTTCTTTAAACGAATTTATGGTGCTGACTTCTGTCTGTTACTGCATATGGACTTTAAAATTATATAATATTTTAAAGTGTCTTCTAGCTTTTGGGATACTGTATGGAACATAGGATAATTTTTATCTGGCCCAATCGGCAGTGCATCTTTAAGTACATTTTTGTTCCTCTAAGTGCTATATTCATGCCATTTTTTATTAAAAAAATTTGGGCTTATAGTTCTTGGATCTTGTCCAAAATTTTATGAACCAAGATCTTCATAAGTATTTACTAAAATTGTCTATCGATGTGACTTTTTGGAGCACGAATTCACGCAAATATATTCAATCTCATACTCTGGTGCCTACTTATTTTTTACTTAAACACCATTGAGAAATATTGAAACAAGTCAACACTTTATGTATGTATAGTAGGTTACTGCAAACCAAACGGCCTGTTTCCAGTCTTTTACTTGATCCAGGGCTTCACCACCTATAACAAGACCTTCAAAGTCATAATTAGACTTAATCAGCAGACATTTTACTCTGCGGAAAAGCAACTCAGTAACTTTCAACATGTCTGCATTAATTTTCCCTTTATGTCTGGGGGATATCATCAAAATCACAGGGTAACGTTTCCACTCCTATAGGAAGGTTAAGACATCCATACTACTCGGCTACTGGCAATAGGCTAACAAATCAGGCTTACAAATATTTATCAGCTGATTTTGTTTAAGGTCAAAATTAATTGTCGTCATTGAAATATGAACTCAGAGCTGCCAAACTCACAACTCAAATATTCCCTGCGACTTTTATAAATATCTTTGCAAAAATAAAATTCCCCAAAAACTAGGCTCGTGCTTGAAAATTTTGTAAGCAGCGATGTATGAGACTGTATGCAGACTAAGTAACTTATATTTTATGATGGATCTCCTTATCTTACTATGTCGCTTAACATTTGACGAGTGAAGCGTACGGATATATTAATATAAATAAAGAGGGTCATGTCTAATCAATTACACAAATTAAATATAGTATATACATACTTATTGCAATAACGTTAATAATTTATTTTCTAATTATTTGTTTGTGATAAATATACGAACAATATTGGAATAATTGATAAATATATCATTCACAACGCTCCGAGTTTTTGAATGACAAGATATTATCAATCAAGCTAATGTACTAGAAAACTCTATGTATTAATATATAACCCATTAACATTTTAATTATGTATCCATTTTTATAGATTTTGCAATGAAAAAAAACACATTTATACACCCTCAAAGTAATAAGCAAGCTCTATAAATCTTTTTATTTCTTAATTGACTCTTGATTCCTCTCACCTCATTAATATTATTATTGCATACTTAATGTCATACATTTTAAAGGCATTCCTGAGGCTATAGTACCTTCAAGCATTCACGAATGACAGTGTTATTAATATTGTAAAATAGTTTGTTTGTTTTTTTGTTAAATAGCAATTCAAAGAAATATTGAAGAGAAAGCTCATAAGGAAATTTAAACATAAGCGAGTGATTTAAATGTAGATTAGACATCCAATCTATATGCAATAAAAACAATTTGCCTTTACCTTATGACAAAATACCTCACGAAATCCCCAGTGAGCAAAAAAAACTCTGCTTAGATATTTCTTCAATCTTATACCATCATTTTTAAGCTCGTGTATAAAGAAAACAGGCTAAACTTTTCACCCCCTTTGTTATAAGTATCCTAATAAAAGGATTGATAACGAATGAAAATGGCTGATTTATTTTTATAAAGTTTTAGTTTGTATGTAAAGATTTACTTAAGGATTATACCATTGATCAAACTATAGCAATATGACTATTAGAGTGTGTACTACGAAACAAACTTCTACCAAACCGCTTTGACTGGATGAAGCCCTTCGAATTTTGGCCGTACAAAAAAGACATGCAGGATATTCTTACTAATACCTAAATTCATATCGGGATTAATTTGGATTTTGCTTTGGTTAATGTTGGTTTTATAGAACCTACTCTAATTGCTATATTTAATAAATAAAATATACAAAATATTTATGTTTAAATCTGAAGATTATGTGATGATTTTATATATCATACCATACATATCTTTTATAAATAAACATATTATATAAGCAGGCTGGGAATTTTAAATCCGGAACAAGTTTAGACTTCAATATTTTGGCAACCCTGAGATGTATGTTTATGAAAATGTGATATCATATACAGTTGACAAAACTGTACAAGAAAAAATACAAAATCTTTGATATGTTCTCTTAATGCAAACACTGAGGGGCCATTATTGTGTGCATCCGGAGTACATAATTAAAATGTAATGTATGTGGCCCTTCTTGCTCGCCGAATCTGAGTCTCTGGTGGGGTGTCTTGGAGTTAATTAAAATGAAGGGACATGTGGCTGAATATAGATATGGCTTGAGATTATATGACTCAAAATCCTCAGGGACAAAATAACTTTGAGGACAAACCTCACTTAAGGACAGAGATAAAAAAAGGATGGTAAATTTTCAAGCTTTAGAGGAATTTCATCGGATATAACTACTTAGTGATTTTTTTGTCAACAGAATATTTTGTATTACTTGATATACCTGATGTCATGTTATGAAAGGGTTTAATTTGTTTTAACTTACTCAATGGCTTATCAAATTATTTTTTACAAGAAAATATGAAAAAAACAAAACAATTTCAATTTATTTTTTCAATTATTTAACTACAAAAAAAAACTTTTTCTTACGATCCAATCCACTTCCCTAATAAATAAAAGCTATTAAAAAGAATTGAAAAGAACACTAGAACCAAAAGAATCTTCCATCTAACTTTTCCCATTCCCAAGATTCTTTTCTTTAAAAAAAAAGAGGAAGAACCCCATTTAAAATACATTTTAAGTCGAGTGGTATCTAGGAGTTGTTGATACTTTTTTATAAAGGTCCTCTTAAACATACACATCACACTTATATTTGGTGTGTCAAAATTGATATAATCTGGAATAAAAATCAAGAAAAGGCAGGATATATATTCATCTATTCAAATATTTTATAAACATACTTACCAAGAGTTTTATCAATAATTTATAACTATATTAGATTTAAAAGACTTAATTTAACCTTAAATATTTTTTGTTGCACATATGAACATACCAAAAAATACCTTTTTATTTTAAATTTAACTAAAATGTGTTAAATCACAACGTTGATTTTCGTATAATTTTGTATTATAAAATACAATTTTTTTGTTGTATTAATCCTATGAACCGTTTTTACGTTATAAAATTACTTTCAAACCAAAAAATTATAAAGTATTTAAGGTGCAATTCGCAACAGACCCATTGGATTACTAAGAATAATTTGTTAAAAGAAATTGAGAATAATTCGTTGAAAAATACAAATGATATCCCACCTCCATTTTGATAAAAATGATTCTAGCTTGATTTTGTGTTGAGGGACAACGTATGTTTGGTTCAATTATAAGATATAGATTTTGTTAAGATTCAACTTTATTTAATCCCTACCCATTTTACGTGATGAAACTACCTCTGTTAATTATTTTCGTCAGTTACCCACACAATTGTAAATCTTTGATTGTAAGTTTATTTGAAGTTCTACAACGGTAAAGATTTTAAGTACATTCGAACCACAAACTACTCTGTTGTATTTATATAATGGTAATTAAGAAATTAAATTAATAAAAAAATATTTTTCCAGAAATGAGCACTCATTAATTTATCTATATCTATATATAGATATGAACAGTACCTAATTTATCATAAGATCACTATAAATTGAATTAAAATATACAATTCTATATATCAATAAATTAAGTATTATTTTTCGACCAAATGTCCTAAATGGTGCTTCGGTGAAACTTCCGTTCTGCAAGTTTTCCTTCAGCATAAAAAAAATGTCCAAATGTCCCCTCACAATCAAAATCTACTCATTTCGGCTCTGTATCTATTACTACTTGAGCACGAACATTGTGCTTACACTTAACATCAAGTCTATATCTCTCTAGGCTATCAAATGACCCACACCACGTCATATCATCCACAGTATAATGCCTTATTCGAATGTTTTAATCGACAGCTCAAATCTTCCATAAAAGCACGCTCTACTTCGTTAATATGGGTAGAACAACTTCTTTAGGGGCTATATGGACACTTCTAGGTATCCATATAGCCCCTAAAGAGAGTCTTCCTTCTACGTCAGCAGAAATACTTGACCGTGAATCCCTCTCCATCCCTGGTACAATGATATATTCTTCGTCGTCTTATCCGTAACAAACACATGCGAACCTTCATACACATATATCCCTCCTTCGTCAACCCAATGTGCATAATTCATCACGTCAAATTGATTACGTACTGTCAAAGTTTCAGATATATCAATTCGTTTTTGCTCTCCATGGGCCTCCTCTTAAAGATATAATACAGTCTCCTCCTGAACGCCCTTTAAGATTTATACAAATGTCAGACAAATGTTGCGATAAACAACCGGTCTAGGCAAAGATTTTTTAAAGGACTGAAGTACGGTCCAACAAAATCATAACGCTCTCAAACCGTTCAAGACTTTCCAGACCGAAACATCAGCCATGTAAAGACTTGTACTCAAGACTTGCGAGCCGAATTATAACTAGAGTCTATACTTTAAAGACTTGATACAAGTATCAAAGATTTGTGACGGTACTTTGACTCCAAAGTTAGGATTAGATACTGTAAGGGTTTCTCAAATATGTTTTCACAAATTTTATGACAGTTTTTCCCAATTTTTCAAAGGGATGTATACTCTTCATAGCATCCTATTACATTGAAATTGTTACAAATATAATAAATTTATTTCCCTCAGGACACTATCATTTCATATTTTTTAATGAATATCAAGTACTCTTTCAAGGGAAAAAACTCAATTAAAGTCTTATTCTATTAATTTCACACTTAGGCAAGAACATGAATGCTATAAAGAATTTAATTGATAATCAAGTCCATTCAATCAACAAAAAGACGTGCCTCTTTCAACTGCAATAATTAATTATTCTTTAAATATGACCTCAATATATAATGTACTAGCAAAAAAAAAAGTATTCTTTTTTAATATGACCCCCTGAGCTTTAAATATACATGCTCATTTACTACATTGTTATAAAAGTTACCACGGTACTGATCATAGATAAATAATGATAGAAAGAAATAATATTAGTTGGTATTTTTTTTTTCTCAGAACTTTATTTAGCATTGATGTATGGTATTTTCAAATTTTAACAAAAAAAACAAAAAAGACAACAAAAAAACACGTGAAAGCAATAATAAAAAACCATTATCCATTATGTCATAATGAAGATCATTTTTCTAAAAGTACACTTATAAATACTTCAAAGCACACGGGTACAGGTTTATGATGTTTATAAACCCTCCATTGTCTTTCTCCTTTCTTTGCCTTAGGGCGTACAAAATATAGTGAGCCTTAGTAAGGACAGCATTAAATTTTTACTGTCAGTTCCGCTAAAAAATGTCAAACAGTTGTCCCTTTGGATCATACACTGTTTGAGTTTAGAACGTCTATATATTTCATTTAAAAGAGGCCAGTCCCACAAGGAATCGTCAGTAATTTCCATTATACTGCAAAAAGGACATTCTCCACGTTTGTCTTTATAAAATTTACTTCGAAGGTACTAGATAATTTACGATACGTGAACCATCTTTCTGCTAACAATAGTAATTTAATTTTAAAAGCTCTGATAATTTGTTTGGATCCATCTTCATTTCAGATATTCGATAAAAGGCTCCAACGTGGGAAACTGAATATACTCTCTTAACAATGATACAGAAATTGTGACTAACCTCAATCTAAATGGCAAAATTGGGTGTTGGACTTTAATTTTCCTGTGAGATATAGAAAAATAGTGTCGAAAAGCTATTCCTTTACCAAAGATGAGTATATTGTAGCGTCAGAGGTGATATACATAACAAGAGTCCTGACTTCTGTTAGATTTATACATTCCTTCACGGGCATCCCCCACACCAAAGATAGTTCATAACTCTTGGCAATGCTTACACAGTACATAATCAAGATATTCCTGAATATGAATGTACATTTTTAGGGGTATTTTTTAATATACGTGGTTTTTTATGCAAGATACAACAATGTCAAAGTATAATTTAAAAAAATATATCTGATATTACAAAACAAAAAAGACTTACTGAAAGCATTAATTCAAATTATATTATTAATTTAGTTCCACCTTTAAATTAAAAATAAGTGATAAATTAAATAGTATCATACATTAGTTTGGTTTGTTTCTTGTATTGTTATTGTATGCTTATAATTTAATAAGTAATTTTTAATCTTCAACATATTATTTAATTAATTAATTATTATACTATTTCTAGAAGATGAATGTGTTTTATATAGAAATATACTTAATATTAACATGATAATATTGGATATCCTCTTATCAAAAAATAATATTCAAAATGTTAATTAATTATTAGCCTTTCAAGAGCTACAAGTTAAGTAAAAGTACACAGCATTGATTGGAGTTATTAATTGTCAACCAACAAATCCTCTGTGTTTCTCTCCATTTGTATGAGTACACTTACACGTAGTTGTTCAATACTTGAATGTTCTCTCCTCAAGAATGAAAAAAATATAACAGTTTGAGAGACTTAAAAAAATGATAAGCCAGAGAGTACTTTAGTCTCTTAAGCACTCCCTGTCTAAGCTTCAGCTCTTTGCTAAGCCTAATTTTAAGTCACATTTATTATTTTTTATAAATAATTCCCTTTTCTTTTCTTTTCTTTCAAAAATAACTTTTCATGTATATGTACAATTCATAGAAAGTAATAATAAAGAAAAATTCGTATATCCAGTGGAAAAAGAAAAGATGATGTATATTGCACATCCCTAGAGTTGTAGAAAATATGACAAACCGGTATGTTCAAATAATATAAAGTGCAAGTTAAGGATCTGAACATTATAATTTATATGAGAGAAGATCAGCTTAGCTGTATTGACGTTTTATTCGATTAGCTGCAAGGAGCTATCAGAGTAAGGAAATAAACATATTCCTCACTACCGGACCAATCATTATTATTTACCCATTTTAACACACTAAGTCTTGAAGTCCATAGTAGGGTCATGGGTGAATTAGGAAGCAAGTTTATTAATTGAAACCTAACGAGCATGTTTTGGTCAATGTGTCCTCCCTTAGAGTTGATAATGAGCTCCAGGAGGGGACAAGAACCTGCTTCAGACACTCTGGATATACTTGGCGCTCATGGAGGCCCAGGTCTTGTTGACAGAGGTCTTCAGGACACCGGTGATGTTTTTTTCATTTCCTGAAGGGCTTGGATCCCACGTAAACCTAGATTGAAAAGTCTAGGAGGTTGAAGTCTAGGCTCTCCGGCGTCCAGAAGTGCAAGTTTGCCTGGAGCAACTCCTGGTTTTTCTTTATGGTGTGGTAGGTGTTCCATCTTGTAGGAACGCACAGGGAAAATTACCAACGATATATTGGATCCATGGGAGACTTTAGGTGTCCAGAATTTTGATAAACTCATCAGCATTCAGGCTGAATCCTAAAAGGAGCCACAAAGGAGTAATAGCCTTCCTGTTGGATGCAACCAGGCCTAACATCATCACTGAAGCAGGGTGTTTTGTGGTGGAGACATATCGGTAGTCCTCTGCTACATCCCCAACTGCCACTACTCGATCATTCTACTTGTTAGAGACAAGGTCAACAGTAAAGGTCTTCCCATCAGAAATGATCAAAATAACTCCAAAGGTTCCTTGTTTCCTCCTGCCTTTTTTTAGCCCTGGACACCGTTGATGGTGATTTGTTCAACTTTGATAGACGAAATATCTGCTAACGGATATCACTCTCAAATCTATAGTGCTCCTCGCTTTCTGTTTAGTATAAATTTTCAAAATAGGAAAAAATAATTACTAAGAGCACGGATATGTTGCAAGTTACCAACTCATACTTTTTTAAATGTTTGAACAATTTTATAACATAAGTTTGGAAGGCCATTTGTCATATTTTTATGGAAAAAAAGTATTTATTAGATTTAAATAAGCGAATATATTATATATATACATACATATATGTTAAAGTAATAAATCACAGTTTTATAAAATTATTTTATTCCAATATCAAGTCTTCTTTTTTTATATACAGCGATACGTATTCGACTATTAACATAAATTTTAAAATATTAATACGACAAATGGCTTTTTAAGCTTATCTTATGTCATTGTAGTCATTTTTCAGTTCCTCCAAATATATTTGTAGGGGCGCACTTCAGCCTACAAGTCTCTAGTATTATATGAGTCAGCTACTCTAAATCAGACAGAATCAACTAACAGTTTAAGATAGGACGTATCCACATTATCTTGGAAACTTGGACTTTTGGATTTTTAGAAGTAAATACTATAGTAAATTTCAGATTAACGAGATTTCCGATCCAGATCCGAAACCAAAATTTGACGGATACTAGCCTCGGATTTTATGATCATTTATCTAAAGTTTAGATTTTAATAGAATAGGATCCGGATTAAAGTTACATTTATACTATTTCTGATGCCGAAACAGTTGGTGATTATACAATTCTTCCATCTTTAAAATTATTAATCAATAATTGCTTATAATTTTTCGTAACTCATCAATAACTAATTCGTATCTAACCAATCTTTGTTTTAGAACAATAATTTAATAAATTTTTTATGGGGAAATATGTTTTGAGATAAATAAGTATATATGAAACATTTAATCACAACAGAAATATAGGGAGCTATGATATGTGAGCAATAGTAACCTAAATAATCCAAAATAGGTGTAAGGATATTTAGATCTAAATATGGAAAATGTGTTCATAAATGTATTTAAAAACGTGAATGTGCATATCAATAAGAAATTTGAATGATATTGTCTCTTTGACAAATAGTAATGTTTCATTGCCTTTTTACCCATAAAAAAAATCAAAATGCCTTCGGCTGTCTAGAGTTTTTTTAAGTGTCCAGAATGGTTCCAGTTGCATATTAGTTTTCAATGCGTTGATCTTGAGTAATAACACTTATCTGTAAATTTTGGTTATGTATTAATAACAAATATTTTTTATAAGAGAAAGATTATGTTTAATTAAATATATAACTATATAATGGTTTTAATGATCACAATTTTCTCTGGCCTCATCCAATCCCCCTACAAACAGTTGTTATACAAACACACACTACTGGAGAGTAATTCCTATGCAAAAGTTACACGACCACGTTAGTTGTTTATTATTTTTCCTTACGACAACATACTCCTACCTTCTTTTAATCAGGAACAAAAACGTTGTACACTTTTGTGTATTTTGTGAAAATTTAAATAGTAAATAGACAACGCGTTTTTGGCTAAGCAGTTGGGAACACTACTTGATTCGTTCAGAAATTCAAAAAAAGTGTTGAGCAGAATGGTGAGGACCCAAGCATCCAAAATTGTCTGAATCTCAGCTTTGTTGAGGAAAATAAATAAAAATGGAGAAGAATCCCTGCCAATCGATGAATGCGATCACTGACAACATCGACGAAGCGCCCTGTTCGACAATCCATCGTTTCAATGACGATGACCTACGGTACCACAGATATTGACATTGCAAGGGACACCTTCTAACCCCGTCAAACAAGGAGAAAATGGGCATCTCAACCAAGGCTTTGATCCAGCTAAAACAGAAGCCTCCCGTGAAAGATCTTGTCTGGTTCTTCTCAGATAAGAAAAGTTTTTGTCAATCCCAGAAGCATAACTCAAGAAACGATAAATGATTGGCAAATAGTCCTTATAACGTCCGTAGGATCATGAAGACTAAGTACCCACAGTACTATGTTTGTTGGCGTTATTAACAGTGAAGGTCACGTTATGCCACCCTTCTTTGTCAAGCAGGGCCTGAAGGTCAACACTAAGGTTTACATCATTGTTCTGTGCACCAAAGGCTTTCACTGGATTCATAGCGTCTTGGAAGACCTACTTTGGATCTGACAGTAAGACAGTGTACACTGTTACAACACCAAAATAACAGCCGAGTTTTTATTCTGCGAATATAATGTACGTCCCCATGAGTTCTTGGCCTCCTTACTCGCCCGAGTTGAAACATATAGGTTTATTTAGTCTAGGGCAATGTTGAATGGGTTCCCATTGAAGTTCACTAAGCCACCACAAGATCCCTGAGAGCTCGGATAAAAGGAGGGCATCCTGGACTTTACCGAGTGAGACGGTCAAGAAGGCAGTAGGACCTTTCTAGGGGCGTTGTGAATGTGCGTTCTGAGATAAAGGCGATTTTATTGATTATACAATGTCAAATTTATTTTATTATATTGATTTTTGTGAAATTTTTAATATAATTGGTTAAGAAATAAAGTCACAGGAGCATTTTCCTTTTGTTCTCCGAATGCAACATTAAGATGAACCACTCTTTAAATATTTGTGTGTTATAAAATACATACTTGTCAGTTTTAAAAGCCAATGAAAATAATAGTTTTTCCTGAATGTGTTAAGGTGCATTCGTATCATTCTTTTAAATCAAACTATGTAAGAATTTTAGTAATCTATCAACTTGTAATAAATTTAAAAGACTTATTTTTACTAATATCTACATATATGTAGATAAAATGTGATTATGGGTATTTAAAAAAAAAAATTCTTTGGGCACAGTAATTCTCAGCATGTATTATCTTATTGACATTCATTTCAGTGAGGTATGCAGGCGACTTTTTCATTTTATAAACATTAGAGAATATAAATGACGTCATTACTATAAGGGTGGAGTTTAAAATCAAATAGGAGGAGTCTGGAAGGAGATTTCGTCTCAACTCCTTAAGCTTACGCAGAAAGAAGAGTTTACAACACTTATTAAGTGGCTTTAACCCCCAATCAATGGGTCTTTGTGGTGTAGGATCTTGAAAAAAGGGTATACTTTATCTGATCACTCTCGTTGTCAATGTTATGTACGTAAATTTTTTATGTATAGGCCATATTGGATTTTGTTAATATCTCTTCTATTTTATTTTTGCTAGGTTATCAACCTACGACGTTTCTATTGATACTAACACTAATATATTTAAACATAGGTACATTCTAATAACAATTATATATATATACAGGTTTCATTCACATTAATCTTTTTATTTATGATGACCTCATATCTCCCCTCCAAAACGACAAATACCATAATACATATTAAATTTTAGATCGCTAACGGATAAATCATTGTTATATAATACTAAGATTAAGTCGTTTTAAGGAGATTCACGTTGATATGTTTTTACGAAGCGTTCATTAAGTATCATTTATTTTCTTTCTACATCAACAAAGTAGGATCTTCCATCTTCCTGAGTGTTAGTAATTACTCCGCGTGTGTCCCACATATTTGTCTTAGTATTTTGGACGTGATCTCCAAGAATGAGAGAGTTTTGATTTGTGAAGGTGGGATCACCTTGAAAGTAGTGACGTCTCAATATGACGTCATTTATATGGAGAAGTTTCCTCAAATGAATGTCTATATAATAAGAATCACAAAAATAACCTCACTGAAATTATGGACACGGTCCATAAATGCACAGTGATGCATAAAATATGTCTGACTTACCTAAAAATATTATTTGTCTTTCATGAACACACACACACTATTTGTTACTTTATACAAAGATGTTGTCTCTTCAAAAGTTATAATGATAAAAGTTTCGAAAAATAAAAAAGCTTGTTCAGATTGTCAACTAGAAAAACACCACTCCTGCTTTCTAGCACATATTTTATACACTTCTGTAAATGCATCATATTCTAGTTGTAAAGCTACCTTGAAATTTGAAAGATTAAGAAAAGAGGAAGGATTTCTTTTACGGACTCGCACTAATCTTACTATAATTTCGGCTAGCTAACTAGAACCTGGAACTGTAAATATCTCGAGTTTTATTACAAATAGATAATTCAAAAGATCATGCTTATAGATTATACACACGTGTGACTTTAAAGAACATGTATAGGATAAAGGTAAGTGATATGCAGTCATGCATACATAAAAACGAATTAAGGATAAAAAAGATAGACTTATGCATATTTATCAGGCCTGTCACGTTCTATTCTATGGAAAGAATAGAACTGCAATTAAGACTCTCACAAATATATGCTATTTTTTTTACAATATACTATAACAGTTTTTAAAAGTTATTGTTAAAGGAATATCTTTAATTATGGAATTATTTAGACAAAACATCTAAAGTAGAGTTGATTTATTCCTATGAATAATTGATTTTGACTTTATACTGTCAATACCATCGAGAGAAAAAAGTTAACAGCAGCAGCATTTGATTAGTAGATGGAAACTATAAAAAAATATTACAGCATTATTACAAATCAAATAATTAATAAATTAAAATTAGTATTAGATATCTTCACGATGAAATAAGTAAGGGTGAGCTTTTTACATAAAAAAATTAATTATTTCTTAAGGATGCTTCCAAAAAGTAGTTAATTTAAATACTCAAGAAGGAAAAATAAGTAAATTATTGACCTTTTTTAAATATTATATTTTTGAAGAAATTTTTGTGCATTGCACTTTTGTAATTTAAAAAAAGAAGGGAAATGAAAACTTCCGAACATTTTTTTTACATACATTTATTAAATATATTTTGTACAACTTCAGGCTTTTCTGGTATCAGTGAAGATACTTATGAGTGGCATCTATAATTTAATATATTTAATAAAATTTATTTGACTTGATTTGACCCGATATGGTCTTTCAAAAAGAATCAATCGAGATTAAAAAATCCTTATTTGTGATGATGACTTTTTTATACTTTCAGTGTAATTGTCGGCGCCTCCAATTTTTCTGATCAAAATTGACGATCATTAATTCATCAAAATAACGTAATTCAAAGTCAATTTTGCGAAAAATAATTATACTTCTGTTGACGGAACTTATCAGTTCTTAGGATATCTTCAAAAAATTACAACGAGACACCGAATAGGTGGAAAGGAACCTATGATATGGGTCCATCTTTACTACATACGTGGTCATATTTATTATATCACACAAACTTTCCTTCGAAAAGAAACAAAAAAAAGACACAAAATAAGATGGTAGTTATCTCATTCTAATGCAACCAATAAACTAATTATGAGAAAAGAAGTAGAAAGATCGACAGTTGACAACAGAATAAGCCTTTTTCCCGTTTGTAAGGTAAGGACATGCCCTTTTATTTTTTGAAGGACTTTTGATAAAATATATATTTCAAAAATTTCATGTATTTTCTTATGATTTCTCCCCCTTAAAATAAAAAAAAACTTGTAGTAATTAGAAGTAGAGAAAAAATGGGAATGAAATCGGAATAGTTTCAATATTTAAATCTGTGTGATTTACTCACAAATTCGAATTTATAAGGCAATTAAGTATAGTTACGTCATATGATGAATTTTGTAAGAGAAACGAATAAATTAATTGGATATATTTAAATTTAATACTGATTCTTCGTTCTACTGCACCCTAGTCTGTATTAATAAAACAATGAAATTATGGCATTTCTCAAAATAAAAACAATTTAGGCTACATAATTGGATTATTTACAAGAATTATACCAAGACAGTATACCAATACAAATCAATAACTGAGAAGCTTGATTTTATTATTTAGTAGTTCAAGTTCTAGAATCCACAACGCCTAGGTCTTCAAGACAATTTTTGAGCAAATTCATCATGAAAAGGAGTTCAGGTCTCAGAGTTGGATTGAGTTACAGATCTGAAATTTTTTTTTCGAGTTTCCCTATAGTAGGTTTTTTTGCCTTTACAAATTTTACTCAAACCGAATGAAAAAAAGTGTAAATTAATAGAAAAAAGGGTTAAAACCCCTCCTGAAAATAAATTTCAAGGTAGAATCTATAAGTTTGGAAAACTTGAGTATTATTAATTAAAAATCAGTAAAGAATAAAATATTATCATTTCATTGATATTGTGAGTAATTTTGGTCATTCTGCCTGGCGTATGATTTTTTTTTAAATGTGTAACGTCACATTCTAAATGCAAAAGTTGGCAATGTATTTCTATATTTAATTACATAAAGATATTTTACAATATACATAATTAAAAAGAAAACATTTCAAACTATCAGAAAACAGAAGTTCTGTTTTTGTATATAAAGGAGAATAGGTAATATTGCACATTTAAAAAAAATCTAAAAATTACCCTAAATAAAAGTATCATTTTTCATCAATGAAAATAACAGGATCTGCACCGACTGCATATTTTTAGAACAATTTTTTTCACTTTCAGTTTGTGTTTAATTTGTTTCTGTGCAGTTTTGGATCATTTTGTATCATAAATTATTTTATTAGAATAATAATTAGTAACAAATTCACATGGTGGTTTTTATATCATGATGGATATATTAATATAAATATATATATATTTTTTTCACAACTTAAAAAAATAAATAATGTTTAAATACCAATAATAATACATACGAATCGATATTCCAAATTAAACGTTATTTTCCGGATGCCGATGCAATTCCAGAAAATACCCCCGATTCTCCTCTTCCAATTCTAATTAATCGCCCCATCACTAGTATAGGCATTAGTGTGTTTCAGAGGGGTCAATAGTACCCCAGTTACTTCTAAATGATAAAAGAACAGAACTATTCAAAATGTATTTTTCGAAAATGTGTTGGCTGCTTCAACATTTGACTGGAAAGTTATGTGTATTGTATTATGTTAATGAAATACGTTACAAAATCTAAAAAAGATTAATGCATTAACATGGAATCACCCTCATACCTAATAATTAATCAGAAAGAAAAATGATTATCATACATTCTTATAAATCAATTTATGCATATAAATTAATCATTCTATATTAACATTTTACTTTTTAATTTCATTTTAAGCAACACATTTATATGTTAAGCCTATTAAATATTTATTTAATTAATTTAAAAAGTATAATTTTTAATTAAAAGCATAGAGGAATAAAGCTAGGAGAGTAAAAAAAAAAAAATGATTCGTTGTATCTTTCAGAGAGCATGAAAAGCAATGGTGCATTTGTATAAATTAAAAATATATATTATTATACAAAAATCAAACTAAATATATGGGTTTTTTTTTAATTACAAAATGTATAATGAAATCCATTTGCAAGATTACATCCATGCTTCTCCTTAGAGGGATGTAAAAAGAAGTGCGACGTAAAAATTCTTTTAATTCCAGAAAAATAATCCTAATTACTTACTTCTTTTTTGTGTGTGTGTGTGTTTCTTCCATATGATGTAAATGTATTTAATTACCTTATGAACATAAAAACGTTTCAAATTCCTCCACACCTTCTTTCTACTTTTAATTTCCACAAGTCTTTCATTTCTTTTTTTTTTTTTTGCTTGAAGGATATAAAATGATATGAAAATGAATGAAATTATTTGAAGAGGTACTCAAAAATTATAGAAGGATCTATTATAGTAAAGATAGACTGAAGGATAATACTAACAAGTAAGGAGAAGATATGCTTTCGAAATACGTGCGTAAGCACATCAGTAAACACATTTTTAGCGAGTAACAAAATACTACATTGTTAAATCCTGAGCCTTTTTTAGTGTGCGTGTATTTTTGATGTTTGCAACCTGAATAGTGTTATTTATTTTATTTTCTCTTCATCACCCTCCTACTACCAAGCATAATAATGATCAATTAGCTTCTAATTATGTAATATCAACTCGCTCTGACACAAATTATCTATGGGGACTTCAATCTTCCTAATAGTGATTGGACATCTTGGATCCCTCTTCTTCAACTAGCAGGCTATACAAAGGTCGTTTGAAAGAGGTCATGTTTCGTTAGAAGTATCTATGGGAAGAACACACACCAACTTTCACCTATAACGGTCTATTTCTTTCTATTTAGCATTCGTTTGAATCGAGAAAGTGGAGGGATTTTCAAAAAATATACAAAAAAGAATTTCGTGTGTTGCTTAAACATTACTCTGCACCTTCAATTAGAACAGTTTATAAGGGGTTTCAAAATTTTCGTATTGGACATATGGGTACAAGTGACGCAGAACGTACTGAGCGCTTTCTTGAGGTTACTACTCCAGAAATCATTGATAAATCCATAATATGATAATGGATGGCAAAAGAGTGAAGGTTTGTGAGATTGCTAGTCCTGTGGGTATCTCGAGTTGCAACCCTATTTCCATTAATTTTGTCACCATAACTGCTGAGTTGTGAACCAGTGCATTGTCGTGATAGAAAAAGACTTTTTTGTGAACCCATCGTGGGCCTTTTTCTTAAAGTTCGGTTTTCAAACGGTCCAATAACGATGAATAATATGCACCTGTAATAGTTTACCCTTACCCAGATAGTCGATGAGGATTATTCCGTTCAAATCCAAGAGAAAGTTGTCATAATCTTTTTGGCCGATTCCTCGATTCAAACAGATCCCACGCCGAAAGAAATAGACTGATCTGGCTTTAAGTTGGTGTGTGTTCTTCCAAAAGATGTTAGTAACTAAACATAACCTCGATACGCGGCAGTAACACTGAAGTGTTGAATCATTTTATAATATCCGTTCATAATCGAATCTTAATATCCAACACTAAGCCTATTGTTTATGAAAAAAATAACAGCTCTAGAGGATACTTCGATTCTACCAAGGGTGACTATCACTCAATGAATAATATCCTACGCACAATTAACTGTGAGGCATTTTAACTCTTCCCACCACTCAAACAATGTTGAGACTACCTGGACTTTAATAGGAAATACATGCACTGAACTTGTTAGTAGCTATAGCCCCTGGTGAGTCCATAGGGTTAATCTAGGTAAAAATGATAAGGAAATTAAACGACTTGTCACTTTAGAACCATGAACGTTAATTTCATCTCTGTCTTTTCATTCTTAGTAATTTCATTCCCAGTAAATTCATTCTCTGTAAAATTCATCGTTGAACATTTCGTTCCTACTTTGAAGAGGGATATTAGACTCCTTCCTTGTTAAGGAGATTCCAAGATTGCAACATTGAAGAGATCCATTCACGATGAGTATGGAATTTTAACATTTCGAATATAATTAGTATTTACTTAATTTGAATTTATAGAAAGCACAGTATTTTATAGTGATATTTATTATTAATATTTATTTCGCAGTATAACGTCTTTATCGTTACATTGAAACAGTGAACATTATTAAGATTATTAATTAAAGTAATATAGCGTATGTTTATAATAGTAAGCTAAATAAGTATGGCTAAATTTTATACAATACAACTATAAAAACAATAATATTAATTATAAATTTTAATAGAAGTTATAAGCAGAGAATCAGACAAATTTAAAATGACAAATCATACGATATAGGAGTTATTAATCTATAATAAAACAAATAGATTCAACCTATTATTAGTGTAATTATATATACGTATACAAAATGAAATGAGACTTTATTATTCAGAAGTAAATATACTTGTTAGCAGAATATAATATATGAATTGGCAATGCAGACAAAACTATCGAGAAAAGAAAGACCCATTATCTTAAGTAGTCTATAATCATCTTCTACTCTTTTTCCAATGACAAAAGAGGTACACACGTAATAAAGATATCAAGGTTCCATATAGATTATACATCCCAAACTCCACCTTAAAAATGGAACTATGATGTATATTAGTTATTTCTGCCTTATATACATCAAGGAAACTGAATAACTCATATCAATGAAATATCACAGACCTTTATGGGAAGGGCATCTACACAATGATCAATCCTCCCAGAAAGAAGTTGAGATCCATCGAGTGAAGTACACAAAGACAAGTTTCCTTCAACAGAATATGAAGAGAGGATCATAAGGTGTGTGGCTAGGATATTCAAATGGAAAAATATGGACTCCCAGGAAAAATGGATAGTTGCAAATCCAATTAATTGTAATCCAGGCGGAGGGGGAACTTTTTATAGGCATTTGACTAGTAGATTTAATAACATTCAATATTAAGCAGCAAACTATAGTCTTTATTAAAGGGAGATGTTGTACAATAATTATTAATAAATAATGAATATAAAATAATTTTTAAAAAAAGAGGACAGGCAACAACTATTTTCCTTTCTAATCTCAAAAGCGTAATTATTTTATTTTGTAAAACACGCCCACAGTCATTTATGACTCTCCACTCATTTCCATTGCCGACTGCCCACTACCCAGTCGGGGATTAATTTTACAGGGAATGAATTTACTGGGAATGAAAAGACAGGGAATTAATTTACAAGGAATAAAATCCCATAACCCTTTAGAACCACTTTCTTGGGGGCATTTCAGACAGAGCCCATGTCGGGATATGCTACTGAGCTACAAAAAAAAATATGAAAATAATGTCGTGTAACTTATTTGCAAAATAAGATCAAAAATGAGATTGAGCTACCATATAAGCTTTCTTTCTGTAATATGAAACTTCTTTACTCATATATTAGAAAGAAGATAATAGGTTCTGCTGACAATGGAATTTGTTCGATACGAAATAATGAAGTTCTACTCATCTTAGATGATTTTTGGAATAGCTTCTTACTATAAGATGTATTTTGCATCATTCTCTCAACCTGAGTTTAATCAAGTGCAATTGGAAGTGCATTAATGTTAACTTTAATGCACTTATCTTAAATGCATTACTTTTACTCAGAATGATAATTTATATATTTCATAAACACTAAAAATAAGTCAAACTTTATAGGCTCTGATTATCACCCTTGGTCGAAATAAAATGAAAATAAAGATTTAATTATTATAGGTGTATAAAATATGATCTTAACACAAGCAATATATTTTTTTTTTTTTCTAATTGACAATTCCAACGGTGTTTTTTATTTTCCAAAGCAGTTGTCATTATATCTTAATGTTTGAAGAGAGAGCATCTAAGTATTAAGCCTGTGTGTGTTCATGAATGATAGAGAGTAACACTTAGCTTTTCTAAAGAAGTTAATTGTGTATTTACACGTTGGACTCAGTGTAGAATCGAGCATTGACAACAAAGGAATTCCTGTCAAAAACCTTTTTGGATACAGAGTGGGACATCTCACCGCTACTAACAGCTTATCTAATAAAACTTGATGACAGCTAAGATTATCTTCTCTCAAGCATACTTCAGATTGTCCAGTTTAAAATGTTAATTTCTGGTTTCTTTTTTACATACCTAAAAGATTTGGATTTGAAACCCTGTTTACCAAAATATTTCGACAATCTTCACATGTCGGTTCATAATTTAGTTTTTTAAGGACCACAATGAAGGAAAGTTGAGATTCTTATAATGTATTTATCTCTTGTTGCATTGTACATCTAATGCCTACCTTGCTAATAGGTTTTGTTAGTACACCACTGTATAGGGAAATTATTATGAAAGGGTATTCATACTGGGTGAGGAACCAAAAATTAGAATCCACTTCGTGGCAGTCTAGTTTCAGTTTTAAATGTCGGACAATTTTATACTTGGGCCTGTTATGTTTAGAACAATCCAATAATGATGACAACTGATTATTTTTTTTATTTACAAAACTATATTGTATTATGGCATTAACTAATAATCAATGCAAAAGCATCATTCGAAAGAACTGACAAAAATCTACAAATTGATGTAGTTTTCTTTTTATGCGATCAAAAATTTCCGAGCAACAAGCAAAACGGCTGAAGATTTACTCCGACAAGAAGATCTTCACAGTTCTGAAAAGGGGAAATGATAGCTTCTTGTCTAAATCAAGAGCTCAGGTCGAGGGAACCTTCAGGAAAAAGCGTCCAGCATAGGTTACGGTCCTCGGCGACGTGGCGTGCAACAGCAACAAGATGCCTTCCTACTTCTTCAAGAACAACGACAAAGTAAAAACGGACGTCTACAACTAGGTCCTCATATACCACGTCTTGCTATGCTTGAAGAGCACGTTTCCCAGAATCAATTATGGGTTTACCCAAGACAGCACCCCGACTCACACATCCAAGAAGGTACAGCATTTATGCATGGAGAGTATGTCTGCCTTCTGGCCAGCAAGACTTCTAGCATTCACCCTCACTCGACGTGAACCCCCTGGACTTTGCTCTTTGGTGAGTCTTGGAGGACAAGACGAACAAGACTTGAAGTCATAATAATCAGAAAACTGCCCCTTTAACGCTAAAAAATATTCGTAAAGATGAATGAAGCAATGTTAATATGAATATAAATTAGAGGGAAAAATATTTTGTTATTCTGAAATATATGTATTTTGGCTTAAATTAAGACCGTGTACATATGATCACACAAAGTATATTCCTATACATCTTAAATATATGTTCTATTCTATTGAATTTCTCAACACAAAGAAAAAAACTTCATATTTAAATACCACATTAGAAAAGTACTCCAAATGCATTTCAGTTAATTAGATCAAGATTTGTGAAACATTCAACATAATAGTCAAGAATAAGTCCTCTTCTTATTATTGTGTGGGGAAAAATGAGTTTATTCTGCTACATTTATAGGGATTAAGAGAAAAAGTAGTGTCCCAAAACTACTGTTTGGGGTATCTAGTAGAAAAGTTAATGCTGTAAAAAGACTAATGTAATGGAATGTTCCATTTTAAAGTATAAGACTCTTATTGCGGAGAAACTGACACAATTGAAACATATAAAGGTCGGGGAATTAAGAGGGATTATAATTGCTCACAATATAGTTTTTACAATTAAAATTTCAGATAATAACATCTCAACTTGGAAGTTTGTGGGAGATGTTATTAAACTTCATCCTTCACTCTTAGCAAGATACTTGATGGTTTTGTATAAGATTATTTGCAATTCTATATGGTTCAATTTTTTTTAGATCGAGCCCTTTGCTTGTTTTTTCGTTATTCTAGTTATTTTTTCTTAAGTGTATTATTGCTTTTTCAATTTTATTAAACTTGTTGTAAGTCATTTTTTTGTCATCGTTTTAAGCATTTTTGTTGAGAAACATTTTAGTGTTTTTGCTGTAGGAAAGTAATTTAAGGTAAATGATATTTATATATGTAAGATACAACGTCATGAAAGGTAAGCTGCTCTCCTCTAAAATATTCTTCAAATTGGTAGGGTTATTATGTTGATTTTGGGTTTCTTTTTTCAGCATTTACGATTGAGGAAAAGTTATCATATAGTTTAAAAATTATCTATGCAAAATAGCATTCTCGTATGTGGTCATCTTTAGGTCGCACATCTTCATCAAATTATGAAAAAAGGCAAAAAATCTTTAATTAGTTAATATAGATACGAAGAAGACATTTTTAGTTATTTTATATAAAATAATTTGATAGACATTTTGTTAACCTATAGAAAGTGAAAAGAAAGTTTTTTTTCTAAAATTGTTCTATGGAAAAAGTTAAGAAAAATACCGGAGCATCCTTTTTTTACATTTTTAAAAAAGAAATTTCAAAATTTTCTGTTGTTATTCTTTTTTTTTTGCTCCATACGATAGCTTTAGATAATAAAAAAAATTGAATATTTTTTTTAGGTTAGAATAATGTATACCTTATGCCAGATAATTAATAATACATTAATTTTAATCTTTATACACACAAAGATTTAAAAAATTTTATCCTCTTTCAAACTTTGCACAATGAAGATGTGCTACCTAAAGATGACATCGTAGGAAAATGAAATTATTACCTAGACTAGCCGTAATCGAAATTTGAAAAAAGTTGAAAAACAAACCACCTTACTATATAATCTTCGTACAAAGTTTTACCAAAATCAGTTCAGAGCTTTTACCGTAATCCCGCTTACAAATTTAAAACAATAAAGAAGATACAAAAACGTTAACTTTTTCGACAGAAGTAACTAGCCAAAAAAAAAAAAAAAAAAGAAAGGCTCTTTGCAAATGTAAAGATAAAAATAATTAATACACATTTCCTTCCTTGTATCTTATTCCATTATTTTTATTTTAGGTGGTCGTAACAAGACGAAAGTGAAGAAAAGACAAACACAAAAAAAAAAAAACTATGAACGAAAATAAATGAAGATAAAAAGCTTTATATTAATACGGGGGAAAAAATGAGATGAAGCCATGAAAACTTTGAAGTGCTTTTCTCTACTTTATATATATATATTTATCCAACACCAAGGACTCAAGACACATCGGAGAGTAACACTTTGATAATTATTTGATGGGTTTAGTGTTGGTAATAGGAAAATCTTCAATCAAAATATATATCTTTCAAGTGTTTGCCATATAATAATGTAAACATGAGAAATTCAGAAACGAGGTCATTGACCCTTCTATATCCAATTTGGTTTTTGGATACTGAACGTTTTATGTACTTTTTTAAGCCATTTATTTATATTTGCATACAAATTATTTTCTGAATTCCTTTGATTACATAGATGTTATGTAAGAAATACTCTATGGATTTTTTTATACCAACTTAAGTCAATATACTTTGATATACAGGGTGTAACAATCTTATACATCCCTGCGGATGATCTTATACTGAGATCGTTCAAAAGAGAATTAGGAGGCCTAAGATGCATTCACTCATATTTTGTTGTACATATACTCTTACAATGAAAATACAAACATCACGTATTTCTCATTTTTCCCTAGTGGTCAATTTGAATTATAATCTAAATATCCGAGTCTTGAGACTATATATCATTTTGAAAACTAACAAATATGGTGTATTGTACCAAGTGGCATGTACTTAACTCCACGCTCAGTGGCTTCGCCACAAAATTTAATTAATAGTTCTCTATTGTCGTCTCTTGAATATCTTTTTTAAGATTTTCTTTTGCAAAATCGTATGTCTTCCAACCTTTTCATCTACAGTTCCTCTTCATCTACAGTTCCAGATTAATAGTTCGCGTTGTTAATTAATTACCAATTTTCTTTGAATCTTTTAAACAAAGGAACATCTGGTGACGATGTGGAAGGCATACACTCTTGAAAAGCAGTTCTAATAACTAATTCCATTATATGTTGTCCTCAGACAAATGGTAGAAGTGTTTTGTCCAGAAATTTTTCAATTAGAACACTAGTTCCATTAGAGTTGCGGATATTTGAGCTAACAAAGATCTATAGAGACTCAGAATTTTCGCTGTTACTTTTTTATACGCAACAAACTGGGCAAAACGGTGGCTGAGATATACACTGACCTCACTATCGTTTAACCTGATACCTGCCCTAGTGGTGCAACCATCTTTCGGTGGGCTGGTCAGATACGAGATGGTACTTTTCAGCTCGAGAAAGGTGTATCATCAGGACTTCCCCGGGAGACAAGGACACACAATAACATCGCCCAATCAAAGACCTGGTAAAGAACAAACCCCGATTGAGTGTTCGAGATCAGTTGTGGGAGTTGGGCATGATTGATTTTTTTTTTTTTTAACCTTTCGAGCGAAATTTCTTGTCTTACTGGGGCAGTCTCAATCATTTCGGAACAACCTAATATAAACATTTCACTTAGTAGCCAAAACACCGCCATGGATTCAACAAAAGAAGATTTCAAGCCTATTATATTTTCAGTTGTAGATAATGGCGAACAACAAACTGGTTATTAGCAATGCTGAGGTCTCAAAAATGACAGGGATCGACAGACAAAGGGGTGGCGGAGTTGAGAAAGTCCCTGTTGGAGAGTAATTGGCTGGAAGAGCACATACACATCCTATAAATAGATACATATTTTCGAAAGAAATACACACATCATGTGTCTAAAAATATGATTATGGCATTCAATAAATAGAAACTTATTTTGTGGGGGTTGATACATATTTGGTTGTTTATGGATAAAACAGTACTCATATATATTTTTTTAGTTATTTTAGGGAGTTACGGGGTGCGGATAAAAAAATCTTTACATTTTCAATTTAGAACTTTATCAGGATATAGTTCAGCAATCAGTTGTATGTCAATTAATTAAAAATAACTAATATGATGTCGGGGCTACCCTAATCATCGATGTAGCCCCATTGGTAGCAATGATGGCTTCCAGGTGGTACCCCAGTGCTGGTTGACGGTGTCCTTGAGGTTGTTGATATTTGGGTGACAGGCAGTGCAAGCCTTGGACTCAACATGCACTCAAAAAGTGAAGTCCAATGGGTTGACATCTGGTGAGTAGGGGGCCACATTTTCATTGGCCAGAAAGTCAAGTTACCCTCCAACCCCTTCTGGGCCTTGTTGGACGTGTGTACAGGCGCACCATACTGCTGGAAAACCATGTTCATGTCCGGATAGTTGTTCTGAACCCATATAACATGGAAATCTCCGTTGATTTCTTGCCAGCGTCCAAAAGTGTGCGGACCATAATTTGATGGTCATGTTCAGATGGCATTTTCTCGTCTTGTAAGACACTTAAAAAGATTTAGGTTTGTTTTGGTTTTTTTTTTCTTTTATATTTAACCAAAAAAATTTTACTCCATTTAAAAAAACCTTGTTTTATGTAGCAAAAACAAAGTGGAAGGATTTTTTTCGCCGCACCCGGTACATGAATTTATTTTTCCTTATTTATAAGTAGGGCTTTCTATATTGAAATACACACTAGGTATATATTTATTATGCATTTTGAATGGATTATTATTGTAGAGTTGTAGAAAATATGATCTAAAACGAGTCTGAACTAATTTTTTTCTTCTACAGATTTATCATAATTCTTTCATTCTTGAGGAAGGAACATCGATGTAAAAAGTCCATTTATAAAAAGAATAATGAAAAGTAAAACTGATGATTTGTGGTAGAGTTATAAGTGTTAGTCTTTGGAAGACTTGGAGTAAGTTTGAAGATCGAATTCGGAATCATTCTTCGATGTGTTCATGCTAAACAAGGTATATTGTTTTTGTTTATTTTCATGGTCACATACCTATTTGAAGCTAATCTAATAAAACATAATGATAATTAAGCCTCTCTTCTACTAGACAGTATACAGAAAGTGAGGGTTTCAGTCATATTTTAGGCCCTTTAGCGTAGGCCCTTTCCTTTCTTTCTTTTTAATTTAGTTTAAACCAATGTAAACTCCTTAAATAATTTTGAAACCAAGTTATTCTACAACAAAACAACCACATGAGTTAATCAAATGCTTAAGAATTTTCTGCAGAATGTAGATATTACTAAGGAAGTTTAACATCAGTTTGTTTATTGGTTTTTGTCTTATGAGCATCTAAATTTTGCAAATTTCAGTATATTTTCCTTTAAAAAAAGTAATAGAAATTCAATTTTACATTTACTTCAACATAAAGTTCAATTTATATCTAAATATATTCAAAATTCATTTGTCAATTAATTACAGAATATTAATTCTAAAAATGTAAATTTTATGCATATAAAATGAGGTATTTTTAGATAAGTAACCCCCAAAAAATAGCTTGTTGTAATTTCTAACACAACTTTTTAAGGCCAATTTTAAGTATGTGACGGAGAAATTGAAGACTGCGAACGAGGAAAGTGGAAATTCAGTTATCACAACCTTTTAATAATGAGAAAATAACTGTAGAAGATTGTGAGCTTCTATCTCATGGAGAGACCTCTCGGTCCATAGATCGACTCCTAGTCCCTTCCTTTCACCCCCCCCATTATCCATAATAGACAAACTCACAACTTTCTGCACATAATGGAAAATTCCAACAATTTTTATAATTACAAAAGTGCTAATTGTCACAATACCTCGAAAAAGTAGAGATTTTTCTCCTGTTTCTTAGTTTACAGTTAGCGAAATTCATTCCTTCTAATAATAAGTTTGCCATATTCGAATTTCGACATTCCGGTTATGCGATCTCTAATTTTGAGATAGAAAGAGAAAATATTACGTAGGGCAAACTTATTTAGTGTACCCGAATGATGATTTTTTCTTTGCTTTCTAAGACATATGACACACCTTGTACAAGTCAAAAGATATATTATGAAAATTTTCCAGGAAATTCTTTATGGCGTAAATAAAATGCTGATAAAGAAATAAGTGGATTCTCTTGGATATTTACTGCTCTGTCAAAGTTTCAAAACTTTATAGTAATAAAGTGCCTTTAAATAGCAAATATATGTCGTAAGCCTCTTTGAATACTTTTATAACATTCTAGATACATAAACATTCATTGTAGATATACTTTGTTTAAAGTTTTTAAAAAACCATTCATGAATTTCTATAAGAATAAAAAGACATCAAGCAATTGCTCATATCTTTGATACTTTCTAATTTTGCTTTTGTGCATTTAATGAATGTTTTTCATCCTCTTATCAGTCAAAACAATTTATTTCTATTAAAAGATAAAAGTATAGTTTTTTTACAAAAACAAAACCCTTTCAACAAATTTTGAAAAGTATTTGAGAAAAAAAAAACATGTAAGATAAGCATCATTTTTTCATTTGATCGAAAATCGATTATTCCAATTCGCCATGGTTAATAGTTGTATTTGTCTTGTTTTTTTCTCAGTATGACTTATAAATATAATTTATTTACTTATTTAAAATTTAATTGAATTTTGAGTTAAATTTCATTTCACTAACGTTTTATTGAAAATATTTCTTGCATCGTATCTCATTTAAAGACAAAAAAAATGTTTATTTCATTACAAAAAAAATCCATTTGGAGAGGGACAAGTCATATTGTCGAAAGCTCAGAATGTTAACGTTGAGGGGAGATCTCAGACATCGAATACTTTGACGTACACGCTACTGATGTTAGGGTCAGACTTTTCCAACAATCAACTTAAGGAAACTTCAATTGATTGAGTAGCAGATCATAGATTTTTTTTTTGTTTTTTTTTGGTCCAAGCTAGTATTGACACCAGTGGCGTCGCTAGGGAGATCATTCCCACCTCCCAAGAAATTCATTAAGCATATATATACGAGGGTGGTCTGAAAAGTTTCTGACCTCCAGGGGAAGATGGCAGCACTCGTAAATAAAAGCTAGTCACATCTATGTAGCCTCTGTTTACTGTTACTCACCAAAGTTTAAGCATTTGCTATGCGTAGTTATTATGTGACAGTCATTTAAGTGAGTTGATGTGAGCATTTTTTTCAAAAGGGACAAAATCGAGTGTTGCTCTGTTGGCACAGGTTACGCTAAAAAAAATCCAAGTTTTGGCGCTGCTTAATTACTGTAGATGAAACTTAAATACACGATTATAAGCCCGAAACAATAATACAATATAAATTTTAATCAAATGGAGAGGAACGTGAACAATTATTTTGCAGAGATAAGGAAATGTGGTTATATTTTGGTAAAAAACAGCCTTTTAATGACCTCGGAGGCCCAAAAAAAGTTCATAGTAACATGTTTGCTTATTTTATACATCTTCCTGCTAAATATCAAACTAATATGTTGGACGATTTGGGATTCTATGTGTGATAACACCACAAAATGACTTATGATAAAAATGATAAATGTTGGAAACGCTTCCCCTGTTTGAAACAACATTTCCATACTTATGCACCGATTCCAGTACCAAAAATAGTATAACTATTTCAATACCTTTTTGACTAAAGGTATAAATAAAATGCAGTTAAAACTTCTTCAGATACACTTACAGGAGCGTTTGCAGTATTTTTGTTTCGGACGGTAAGGGGACCTATGACTTAAGCTAGCTCCAGACAAAATAATCCACCAGATTCAGGTCAAGAAGCTAGGAGGCCGCCAAATATCCTTGGCCACTCAGCTGTAGTATTGCTCCTGTGGTCAATTGTTACACACCAGGCCCTTTCTCAACTCTGTAACCCTTCTCATCTTTGTCATCTCAAAGGCACAATCATTGCTAATATCTAGATTGTTGTTCACTAAAGTACAACTGTGTTCGGCTTCTGAAAATGTAATAGAGTTGAAATCTTCTGCTGTTGACTCTACTGCGGTGGTTTGGCTACTAAGTGAAACGTTTATATGAATATTTAACTTTTTTTTAAAAGCATACGCAAATTCTTCCAAAAATCTGAAGTACAATATTTTATTGTTACACCCTGTAATACTGGTATACCGAGCAACATTAGTTCATGCCCACCTTGTTTGATAATAGATTCCTTATCAGGATTATCAGGGAGAATATTTCACTAAAAGTGTGATGGAAATCACCCTGTTTGAGGATGCCGCTAAGAGAGAAGGAATATTAAGCATTTACGACCAAATACGGTGTTTTGCATCATATATTGGTTTTTCATTTGTGGAAAGTAGCATAAAGTGATAACAACTGACTAAGTTTTTTAAGGAAACAAATGAAATTTGCACAAGAAAGACACTCAATAAAAAGAAGAAAAAAAGTTATGCAATATAGAAATTGTTGACTCTAATAAATTGATTGCCCAATTTCAGATATCCATAGAGAATATAGATTTTGATTATTTTACAAAGCAGCAAAAAATAAAGAGAGAGCCGAATTATTATATTTATATATTATAGAAAAGGAAAAACGGTTGTTGCTTATGCTCTTTTTTCTTTTTGTATATTATTTAATAGGTCTTCGTCGTGTTAACTTCTTACTCTGAAGTAAGCATACTCGCTTATTGACATTGTAAACTGTGTTAAAAATGCATATTATATATATATACTGAGTTCGGAAGCCAAACGTGGACTGAATGACTGATTTTAGAATTATGTCAACAATTTTATTTTTGATAAATAATTTTGAAATTTTTTTTTACAAAACTTTCAGACATGACCTTTGTGAACATGTTCACTCAATATGGTCAATCACAACCTCCACATGGCGGCGGAAATCCTTGCATGAGTTGATGATGAACTTTTCGGACAAGTTGTTCCACTCCTTCACAATGGCGGCCTTCAGGAAGTCCACGTTCGGGTGATATGTCCAGTTAGTTTCCCTCTCCAAAGTGCCCATACAGCAAAGTCCAAGAGGTTCAAATCCGGCGAAGATGATGACCACATTTTCTTGAGACAAAAATCAGCCATGTTGTCGGCGCAGCACTTCTGGCATTTGGCCGATGTGTGTGAGAGTGCACCATCTTAGGTACACACATCGTTGTCCTCTGGGTAGGTGGCCTTGAGCCATGGCAGTATGGTGAACCTCAATACCTTGTAGTAGGCATCCTGGCCGATTTTCTCCACAATCTTACAAAAGAAGGAAGGCATCTTCTAGCCGTCGGACACCACGAACCCACTGCCATTTTTTGGGACGGATGTTTTGTACAGAACTTCCCCTTGGCCTACTCTGGTGATCCCCTAAGCCAATAGTCGTTCCGGCGGTTGTAGACCTGGTCCACGGTGAAAGTTTATACTGTAGATCCATTTGTCTTGATCCACGCACGAACTTTCTTGTACCTCTGCAGTCTCCTTTCCTTCAGAGTGTCCGTCAGCAGGTAGTGTGGTATCCTTGTGTAAAAGGACAATCCCAAGTACTCCTTAACAGCCCTTCTGATTGTCCCTCGTCCACGTCAAACTCGTTAGGAAGCCGATTAATGGATTTTTGGGGTCCTCTCTGGTCTTATTCTTCATGGCCCCCAGAAACAAGTTGTAGCCCCCACTTTTTTCTTTCCTTGAGAGGTCTTTTCTATCCTTTTTCATCTTGGTCACCTTGAAAATGAGGCTTCTGGAGCACTTCACAATGTCCATAATCTCTGCCACCTCATTTTCGGCATCCAGAAGGTCTGAGATCCTCTGCCTATTTGCTTCTTGCTCACTCATAATGAAAGATTTGAAAAATATTAATTATTAGATTCAGAATATGCAGGTAAAAATTACAAAACCATTCTATTTTCATTACATAATTAGCATTTATTAACAGTCCACGTTTTGCTTCCGAACCCTGTTTATATTTCTTCATTTCAATAAAATCCCTGTATTAATCCTACTTTAAATAGCAGTAATGCATTCTCTCCACCCAAATCATATTAAGTGTAGCTGATATCAAACATAGTCTTAATTCAGTAATAGGGGATGTGTTTCGTTCCCGCCTTCTCCTTGTGCCCTTTATTTATTTATTTTTTCATACAAAGATATCAACTCTACAAATTTTTGGAGAGCAAGGAGAGATGGCAGAGATAGCAAATTTAATTAATAATATGACATGTACGATGTTCGTATATATTAACTCTTATGAAATCGAAAATGTTATGTATTTTTATTACAAAGTGTGTTTATATTGGAGAAAATACATATAGGCTCAAATATTTACCCATTTAGAAATGGTAAAACAAACAGAGTAAATGATGATAAAGAGGGGGGAAAGAATAAATGAGCAATGAGGCTCTATGATAAATCACAAATAAATAATTTTAGTCAAGAACGGAGTACCTACATACATATATTAGGTTTCAGATATTCTACAAACTTTCTTTTTATCTGTATATATATATACGAGTATATGCAATACAATATATCGCTGATGAGCCGAATAGATTCAAGGATAAACTCGGAGGAAATGGAAGAAATATAAATATGTTGTTATGCATGTCAACATAAAACCAAGCTTGGAATTGTTTTTTTGAAAATCAATCAATCAACTGAAATAATCAATTAAGTTATGTTTTAAAAATGTTATCAACATTTTTTTTATTCTTTGTGTGGAAACTGCACTTTTTACCATTTAGATTCGAATATAAATAGACAGTCATCAATCTATTTTTCAGTAAAAAATCAATATACAATATTAAATTTACAAATTAGATAAAAAAAGGGCCCTTTCAGGGTCTAAAATTTTAAAAGAGGAGTATCATCAAAAAGCTCACAATCTTAGTTATTATAATACCATTATAATAAAGATGCATAATAGTTTGTAAACTAAAATGGGGACTCGGTAGATGGAAAAACCTCTGTTTAACATTAAATTGAAATATGTATCTCAATTGGCTTCAAGGTTATGATAGATAATGTATTTTATACGTTTTGTGTCAGCATGGCTTTTGACTGGGACCTTTCTAAACATTCTAAATTTTGTTACTGTGTGAAGATATACAATATTCGTACGAAGTTTTATCAAAATTACCAAGTAAATTTTGCATTAATCCTCGTAACTAACAAACAAACGCAGAGAGGCAAATACCTAAAAACTATTTTTATAAAAACTTTAACACACCGATACGCCGATGACATAATCTCTCACCATTTCTGACCCCCCTTCCCCCCCCCTGAATGAAAAATTTTCTTAGTAATTTAAAAAAAAGAATCAAATTGATGAACTAGCTGCTACCACCAAAACAAAAACCATGCAAACGTCTTTGTAAATGGATGTGAAGGGCTCTTAACTATTTTTTTGCGTTATATTTTTAGTCAAAAATGATCAAAAACTACCGATATTTTAGTACCGATACAAAAATATTAGTACCGTAACAATACTAGTATATATTGAAAATTTATGAACTAGAGCTCGATTGATATGGATTTTGTGTGACAAATGAAGTTGAAAACCCGAAAAGCGATTAATCAATTGATTTTTTCACTTCAAATTAGCCTCAGAGATTTAAAAAATAATAATGAATCAAACAACAGTAACAAGTACAGGGAGCGGGGATCAAATTGTCGCCAAAATATTTTTGTACAAAAACTTTTTTATTGAAAATCAAAACTATGACGAGCATATAGGTATACAGTAGCCATTCATTCGATATAATCACCGTTGGCATCAATAACGGCCTCAATACGGCCTCTGATCCGGCGGCAGGCTCTTCTGACCATCTCATTGTCCATGTTGCCGAATACCTCCTTGATGGAGTCCATCAGGCTGGCCTTGGTGCTATGGGGATGTCTGTTGGTATGTCTCTCGACATAGCCCCAGACAAAATAGTCAAAAGGATTAAGGTCGGGAGAGTTAGGAGGCCACAAATCCTTGGTTACGACGTCATAACAGTTCTCGGTTAACCACTGCATGGAGATTTTGGACACATGGCAGGGTGCTGAGTCCTGTTGCCACACCCAGGGCCTGTCTCCGGCCACCCCTTGGATCCAGGGCAAAACCACCTTCTCCATAACATCCAGGTAGACCTCTGTATTGACCTTTAGACCCGTTTCAAACATGTGGGGAGGCATAACATGACCTTCACTGCTGACCACCCCAAACACCATGACCGTTGCAGGGAACTTGGTCTTCATTACCTTCCTCGCATGGCTGGTGCAGGTGGATATCCACCTGTTGTTCTGCTTGTTGACCTTCTGATCTTGACAGAAATTCTTTTCATCAGAGAAAAACCACAGCATCCCGGGCTGCTTTGGGTGCTTGAGCTTGTTGAGCAATTTTCTTGACTTCATCAGCCTGTTGTCCTTTGCCTTCTGGGTCAAGATCTGGCCCACCTGCATCTTGTAGCTCCTGCAACTTAAATCCTCAGATACAAAGTCCCTTATTGTTTTCTCATGGCAGCCCAAATCCCTCGCCATGGCCTTCATGGACCTGGTAGGGTCATCCTCAACCATCTTCTTCACCTTGTCGACAAAGTCGGTGTCCCTGACCTTCCTGTCGGTGCCCTCCTCCTTGGGTGCCCTCTTTATGGTGGCATCAACATCCCAGGTGTCCTCTAGCTTCTTACAGATATGCTGAACAGTCCGTAAATTCACTCCTAAGGTTGAAGCAATCGTTGCATTGGAGAGTTCACCTCCATTATTAACCAATGCCATGACTACGGCGGACCTGGAAAGCTCCTCGTTCCACTTATAGCTCTTTATCTCCTCATATGATGACGGCATGATGTTAACTGAACTACGTATCGTCAGCTGACAAGAATAGCTTTCCTATTTGGTAACCGGTTTTTATTTGATAATGTCGTCTTCATGTTATCAAGGTTTAAAGTAGGCGACAATTTGATCCCCGCTTCCTGTAGGTCAATTTCGGCCCCCTTATAATTTTTATCACATGGTTTTATATTTTTGAGCTCGAATCTTTTTGTTCTGCGTGAAGCAAAGTTCAAGATACCAACTTTCGATTTCGAGTTGTATCAAACATGAATTATCTAGAATCATTAAAAATTACACAAAGACATCGTATACTTCACCCGGAGAGCACTGTAGTACTTAGCATTTGTGGGGACACCTCTAACAACTTCCGCCTATCTGCTAATTAGAAGACTATGAAAAAATTTACAAATTGACAAATTAGTTGATTTGTGATTAGCAGAATGGCAAAATTGCAAGAACGCTAATTACATAACTACTTCTTACATAGTAATAAATCTACTTATTTTGAAGATTTTACATTTGAGCCACCCGGAACAACCGTTATTATTTATTTATCTATTTTATGCATATTTTTGAGAAGTGAAGAGTCAATTTTTTGCAATTTTCCTATCATTAACGTTGAAGAAGACATAATTAGCTGTCGATTGCTAAGAAAAAAATTGTCTTAGTCACCTGGAGGAAGACGATTTACAATGTCTCCCATGCATAGATGTATAGAAATATAGTAAATCATCTTCTTCGAGGACCCAATCTACCCCCGATGACCTTCTTGGACAATCTCCCGCGGAGAAGTGCTACAATTCCAATCTTCTTCTCGTACTGTATGCTTATGGTAGTGACTAGGACAAAGTTTTTCTTAGCAATCTATATTAAGCGTTGCACAGCATTACTCATGGGAAAATTGTAAAAAAAAAAAATAACTCTTAACCTATCAAAATTGACATAATGGAGATGAGTAAATAATAACACTTAATCCGGTGTAGTTTCAATAATGCTATAAGTTTGTTCTTAATTGGCTCAAAAAACAATATACTTGGTGGGGTGGGTATTTTGGTGCTGGCTCTGGAATTGGATTCAAGTTCTAATATTTATTTTTTTCACTGCGGTGGGAGAGGGGTAGGATACTAGGCGTTTTAAGAGTGTTTTCGGTCAAGAACAAGACATAATGTCTGCCCTTTCCCTAAATATTCATTGTTCCTCCCATGTAGAGAAAAATCTCTGACCTACACAGATTTTTTGGTAATCTGCGGGTCATTTGATAGACCTTTGCATTAAAATAATTAATAATAATCAATGTTAGCGAATTAGCGTTAGTGTACTCATGAACCTACAAAATTTGCAGAATTAGCAAAGCGGCACAACCATGCAAATTAGCGTTTAGTGGACAAACATAAAATTAGGGGGGTGTTCACCTCTGATATTTAGAGAAATATAAGAGTGTGATCATTTATTCTATATTTGCGGATAATTTTAAGCACCAATCGGATAAGTAAATTAAAAATAAAGATTACAAGTTAAATAAAAAGTAACATTCGGAGTTCCATAGCTATATCATTCGTGGTGATATTTAGCATTTAGGTAGATTCAGCAAGGAGTAAAGAAAGTCATTCGTGATTGGGTCGAGCAAAATCACAGTTTCCAACTGTGCAATGTTCCTTCCACTTTTTAACACATCAACTCTACTTTTAATCTGAAAGAAGCACCTTTAGATTAATGTTGAAATAAAAATAAAACACAAGTATAACGTAACTTTGTTTTGCTTTTTAGTTTAATTGTATAGCAGAATTTAGTTAAGATGTCATTATCTTTTTTCATTTACCTTTGCTTGTTTTTTGCTTGTGTGTTTGAACGATGAACGACAAAAGATTGTCACTAGTGTTAAATTAATTAATTAATATTATTTTGTGATGAATTTGCCAGGAGTTTTTTTAATTTATAGACATATGAAATTAATATACAGAGAATAAAATAATAATAAATAAAAAAATTTATACTGGAGTAGATTTACCCAGTGTAGCTCGAGACATTGGAAAATTGAGACCGATTTTGTGCTTTTCTGTACCATAAAATACCAGGAATATAAACTGTAAAATTATAAGAATTATTTTATCTTTTTAAAAGGGGTTTTTTGAGGTTTAAAGAAGAAAAAAATGATAATAAAACAAAGGATTATGATCAAAGTATGAAAATTCAACAGTCGGTGCTTGGATTTTTTATCTTCTCTAAATCTAAACCAGCGAGAATATCTCAGAGAATTTTACCGTCATTACTTTTTGTTTTATTTGGAGTAGATAAGATCAGACTTAATTGGGATTTTGTAATGTCCTGCGCAACCCCAATCAAACTTACTCCAAGTTTTCTCAATATTTGAAAATTTTAAATTTTGATTATGAAGCAATTAAACAAGTCTTAAATTAAATATTATATATGTATAAATTGCTTTGTCGTACAAAAAAAAAACTTCTAATTATTTATTATGAGAATATATTTTTCCTTCACAAAATTTAAAAAGCGACATCCAAGGGATAGAAAAATAGTTTTGTTTACTCTCCTCTCTCTCTGCTACACATATGTAATTTTTGAGTAGAACAAAAAATTTGACTAATCAGAAAATAATTCGAGTAATGACTCGAATGTTTCTAGTCTTAATTATTCAAATTTAAGTAAAATCAAATTTTTTTATAAAATTTTGGGCCGAGTTTGAGTAATTTTTAGAAAGTTGTCGGCTTTAGAGATTTTGAAGTATTTTTTATTGAATTTTTGAATTCGAGTAATCCCCAAATCCAACAATAGTTAATTCCATTAAAGAAGCTTAACGGAGGTTATTTTTTGAGAGGTCAAGTTATCAAAAAATGTTAAAAATGCATCATCGATAATTAACTTTAGAACATCTTGAGGTACTAAGGGCGTTAGCAGAATTCAATTTTGGGAGGGCGTGGTTTTTACATTTTTTTTTTTCTAAACAAATCCAAAAATTAAAATTTTTAAGAAAAAAAATGAAAAATTTTTAAAAATCCTCAGCTGTTCACAAACAAAAAAAGATTAAAAATTAAATTTGTAATATATTTTTTTTATAAAAAAGATACAATAATTAAATTTTGTGGAGAGATATTTCAAAAATCGACAGCTGTTTTCCAAAAAAATTTAAAAATTCCCAATCGTTATCAAAAAATCAAATTTTTTGGAAAAAAATTTCAAAAATTACATTTTTAATATAAAGTTTTTATGTGAGAAATTTAAAAATCCAATATTTTTATTGAAAATTATTTTTTTTGGAAAAAATATTTGAAAAATTAATATAAATTTCAAAAATTATATTTTGTAGTAAAAATCAAAAATTCCTTAATTTAGAGGAAGCTACAGCCCTCCAGCCCCACCCAGCGGACACTCTTGGTTACATAACTCAAATTGATGTCATTATGTAGGTTTAACAAAGATGCTTTGTATAGAAAAAGATCCAAGCTCAAAGTAACATAAAAGGTCAAAAACACATAACCGGCCATCACTTTTGAAAAAATTCTGATTCAATGCAGAAGTCATCTATTTGTGGCACACAATTTCATCGCACATTTTTTACTTTAACAAGGAGAAGAAATTATATTTCATTTAGGAGAAATGAGATTAGGCATTTGCGCCCTACGGACAGACCATTCTATTACAGCATGTTTTATAACAGGTACTTTCATCTCTTCATAGAAATTAATGAAAAAGTGACTCAAACTGTTATTAATCCTAGGTATACAAAAAAAATATGAAGAAATGGCTTTTCTCGTATTGAAAGAATTTCGTTCCCAAATAGCACATTCAAACTCCATAAATACTTCTTGACATTCGTAGATTCGAAATACTTTCTTATTTGGGTCGTTTCACCCTACAAATAATTTATTTCTAAATATAAGACAAAAGTTAACTATTTGGTATATAAAATATAATGGGCATATTATTCCCTTAATGATCATCTGCGTTCAATAGTTTATTTATTTTAGTATGGGCACTGAGAAAGGATATGTCAACATAGAATATTAAATCATTTTGACTAATAATGAAGTTTAAAGGGTGCTTGGTTTGTAGAACTTTAAAACTAAAAAATTTCAATGAAAAAAAAAATTCAAAAGCCACAACTTTTGACAAAAGCTTCAATTTTTTGGAAAAACATTTATAAAGTCCATTGCTATCAACAAAAAATATAATTTTTTGGAAAAAAAAATTTCAAATGATTTTTTTTTTAAATTTCAAAAGCCACAACTGTTCACAAAAACTGCAATTTTTGGAAAAACATTTACAAAGTCCATTGCTATCAACAAAAAAAATAATTTTTTGAAAACAAATTTCAAATATAATAGTTTTCGGGGAAAAAAATTCAAAATGATTGTTTTTTTAATTTCAAAAGCCACAGCTGTTCACAAAAACTGCAATTTATTGGAAAAACATTTCTAAACCCCATAGCTATCAACAAAAATATAATTTTTTGAGAAAAATATCAAAAATAAAACTTATAAATATTAAATTTTCGAAAATTAAATTATAAACATTAAATTTTTTGAAAAAGAAATTTAAATATTCTAGTTTTAGGGAAAAAATTTTAAAAATGAAATTTCAAATTATAAGTATGTCCGAAAATACTTTCCAAAATTCACATTTATTCACAAGAAATGAAGTTTTTTGAAAAAAAAATCAAAAGATTTAACAAGGAATTAAATTTTTTCGAAAAAAAATTCAAAACAACAGACCTATTAACAAAAAATTTAATTTTTTTAAATAATTTCAAATTTCAAAAACTCAATTATAAATATTATTTTTTTGGAAAAAAAAAATTTCTAATATTAAATTTTTGGGCAAAAAAATAAAAAAACCCATAGTTATTCACAGAAAATTAGAAAAAATTATTTTTTTATTATGTACAGTGAGGGATGATGTGTCAACATAGAATACTAAATCATTTTGACTAATACTGCAGTCTAAACTTTTTATTATAATAGTCGTCGTGTGGATAATTTGTACGTCCCAGGAGCAAAGAGTTGCAACTAGAAAGACAAAAGTGAATAATATGTTAGATAATTGTTGAGATATTTGGTAACTTTACACATTAAAATACCCATGGCTATATTTTTTAATATGACTGTTTGTCCTACTTTAATTATTGGTAGAGTTTTGTGACTTTGTTTGCATTTCTATATATTAAATGAAGCTCACTCCAATATGAATTCTACACTAGTATGAGTCTACCCGTTCCACGGGCACATGGGAGGGGGACGCATTTGGGCATAAAATACTGGTGGTCAAATAATTTAAAAATTCAAAAAAATAATGTTATTCATCATTTATGTTTGTCTATTTGAATGGAATGTAAAAGTACCTAATTTATTCCAGAACAATAAATAAAAACCCAAGAACGTATAATTTTTTTTTTGTAGCCACCTGGTTTTTGATATAAACAAAAAGGTTATGTTCGTCAGAATTACTCCTAAACAGGTATTGTTACTCCCAGAGTTACGCATGCTTAACAAACAAACCAACAAATTACAAAGATACCAAATAATCAGTACCAGTAAAAAATCAACAAATATCTACGTAACAATCCTCTCAGTATGTAACTAAACCAAATTTATAATTAATAATTTTTTTGATTTTTTTTATCACAAATGAAAAGTTTATTATATTGAACTTTGTAAAATAAACCCTATTCAACACTATGTCAATAAACTAACCTACCCCTAACTTGCCTAAAGTAAAGATCGTTTAATAAATGCACCAACTACATAACAACTTTAAAATTAATTTACCTCCAAATAAATTAGTACTCTGCGTAATATCCTATGCTTCAATAAAATGCTCATAAGTTTTCATTTGAATTGCAGCAATAAGTGTTTTATTTGAATTGCAGCAATCCATGACGAATTACCTCGTGGCACTACCTGAAACATTATTGAACAGATTGAATTTTCATAAGTATTCATCCAAGACGAATTAACTGGCTACTTCCCTTCACTTCTTATTTTTAAAAGTGATAGAGCTTGAAGACAACAAAAACTGTTGCAAGGCAGAAAAAACTGAGGAAGAAGATAGATATGTTTCTTTTTTCTATATATAAGACTAGTATGCGATACTACGTTCCACGGACACATGAGGCGGAATGCATTTGGACACAAAATACTGGTGGTCAGATAATTTAAAAATTCAAAAAAATAATGTTATTCATAACTTATGTTTGTCTATTTGAATGGAATGTTAAAGTGCTTGATTTATTCCAGAACAATAAATAAAAACACCAAGAACATTGTTCTGTGTTTTTTTGGGTATCTCCTGGGTTTGATAAAAAAATCAGAATTACTTTACCTCCAAATAAATTAGTATCCTGCGTAATATTCAGAATATTTATGGGCCATAAGTACTTCAATATATGACCAAAGTAATATGTCAAATTAGTTATAACTTATACAATGTCACTATTTGTCTTTATTGAACAGATTAAATTCCCATAAATGTTAATTTAAATTGCAGCAATCATAGAATAATTAGCTGGTTAATGCAATCTCCCTCTATTATTATTGAACAAATTGAATTCTCATATGTGTTGTTCATCCAAGAAGAAGAAAAAATTATTATTATTGAACAGATTGAATTCTCATAAATGTTCATCTAAAAAGAAAAAAAAACTGTTCTAGGCCGCAAAAAAACGGAGGAGGAGGTATGTGGAAGCCAAGAATATCTTTTACTACAAGACATGAATGCTTTTGCATGTGTGTGATAAAAATAAAAACGACGTCCTATTCAAAGGTATTATTTCTTCCTTACATACTATCATTTTTTCGTTCATATTGTGATTGATTGTTGTGGATTATCGCCAAATGGAATTATGGATCTATTATTATCCATGTCATTTCACTGATAGATCCATAATTTGAGTGAATTGTGTCATCTCATCGTATCTGAGGGGTTTGATGATGCATTTGTCTAATAGAAATATTCATTTCTTTAAATGATGGAGGACTATGAAGTTATTGTCCTCAGAGGGATTATGAATTAAACTCTCTCGGATTCGGATGATAAGGACTCTCTTAGGACACACTGCTTCTACCTTTTTAAGTGATGGAGAGGACATGGTCTGAGTTTTTTAAGCTTAAATTAGTCTATATAGAGATTGTGGATATTGAAGGCACTATTCCCTAATTAACTTCATTGCAACTGAACCTCTCATAATCTACAAATTATAAAAATGGCACAAAATGAGAAATCTTTAAATCTTTTTTAAATTTTAACAGACGATAACTTAATAATTTTTCTTGCAAATGGGTAATTTTTGGAGTTTGGAGAATTTTTTCGTTTTTTATTAATGTTTATATTATCATTATCTTTATCATTACATTGAAGAACTTTTTAGAATTTTTTGGAAAAAAAGCAGAAAACGAATGCCCATTCTCGCAAGTAATTTCTAAATTTTTTAGTAAGAAACTAGAATCATGCTCCTCTTGAATTCATATCATGAATAGACTTGCAAAAAGTTCATTTGATTGATAAAAAGAATAAAACAGAGACTGTGTTTCTTCGTCATTCATAATTTCCATGTACATAATTTTACAAAAAATAGACAAGACAGACAAACTATGTCTGATGGTGTCACTAATCCACTTCTATTCACCATATTTATTTACTCTTCCTTTAATCATGGAGTCCTTTCATTTGGTTTTCATAAGATGAAAGGTCAAAAGCTGGAGGTATTTTGCTGACTTTGAAAAGATTAGGACAGTCCTCACATTTATTCAGCTTGATCATGAATTTTTCCACATATCCAGATATGTAATAAACAACTCCTTTAATATTATTTACTTCTGTGCTTAGCTTTAGAATGGGTAGAGCTTGATCGACTATTCGTGCTAATGTATCCAAGTCATCTGGCTTAATCGAAGAATTTATCAACTTTAATTGTTTAATAGCCACTTTTGAATGTGAGAATAGACTTAAAAGTCTAATTTTTTTCTCGGCATCCAGAAGTTGTTTAATGGAGATGTAGTAATTAGATCCTCCAAGTTGACGATATTTTGAAAAACGAGCTTTGATAGGAATTAATTTTCCCTAATAGAACATAATCCAGTCCTTTAACTTCTAATAAATAAATAGATAGTTCAATTATACTCCTAATTGAAAACCTCATTATAAGAAAATGTCTCCTTTCTCAAGCCACACTTTCCTGAGTTTTCCCCATCGTAAATCCATTTATAAAATATAAAGTAGAGTGTCACATGCTTTAGAGATTAATGCATTCCTTTGGTGATCCCCTAGGCGATCAGCTTCAAATACATTTTTATATTTATCCTACGCCATAATCCTTTCACTAGGGATAAAAAGTTAGAAGTTACCTCCCACATTGGGTTAGTCCCTGCAAATCTTCTTAGTCCGGATGTTGTTGAGTCATGGAAACAACTATCAGATGGTTTAACACAAGATCGCCCAATAGTCCTTTGATGAATGACCTTATCCGTTAATTTGTGAGCATATGTGACGGGTAGAAGTTTTTCTTTTTTATATAAATAACGGATGTGATTAAAATTCGCTGACATTGGGACTCCATTAAACATTGAACATTCAAAAAAAAAATCCGAATGAGCCAATTGCTATGAATATTCTTAAAATCGAACAAATATCGAATAAAAAGTATATTTTATTCCAATTGGAATTAAGGATTTTCAATAGGTTATACCAGAGACGACGTCAAACCCTATCGTCGATACTATCTTAAGAACTGAGTAGAAGGATTTCTGTATTAGCTTAGAGGATATCTGAGAAACAGGAATAATAGCAGGAGTATCCTTGTAATAGCCAGAAATGCTATTGATGAAGAAGCACAGTAATGTTTTTGTAGGCTTCATTTTTTCCAAACCCGTGATTCTGCCTTTGGAGTATTCAATTTGCTGCATTACATAAACTTCATTCATGAGAATGTACACCTTTTTATCGTTCCATTTGAATGATGTGAAGCTTGTTGCAGATATTTGTACGATTTCGACTCCGTTCCCATTTTCACGTTCAGATCTTTTATATAACACGTAGTTGGTAATGTGAGGAGTCCTTCTTGGGATATGTATTTGTACAATGCAGGAGAAATGTTTTCCCACACAGAAGCTACTGTCAACGTAAAAGGTGAATAGCATCGTCCTTTCATGGGAGTCAATATATTTGAAGACTGCTCCATCAAGAACTTCATTGATTTTGAAGTCTTATCTTCAATATCTGGAAGAACATTCAAAATGGCTGTATATTTTTTATTTATTCCTCCAATATATTAAAGTCGGAAGTTTTTGGAAGACTCTTGAGAGTTGATAATTTGTTCACAAACTCAGAACAGATACAAATACTATTAGAAGCTAATAAATGAATGATAATAGAGGAGGATTGAGGCTTCTCTTCTTTATAGATTTCAAAGGTTAAATCAGAGGGTATATTTAAACTAAAGTTAATCGTTGGAGCGCCTAAAGAATAGATACTTATAGGTGTTTCTATCAGATAGGACAAAAAATACTACCTCTATTCTGTTTTTCAAGAAATAAGTATGTTATTGAGGTATCTTCAGACATAATGAGCAAATCAGAAAGGATGTTGTATTCGGATATTTTTTCCTTTAATACAATTAAAAATGTAAAATTGTCTGACACCATCAATTCATGGTTCAAATTATTAATTTGAACGTTGTCTGATTCTCTTTGGGAAGATGTTGTTGATTTTTTTGTCGCCTTCCTCATTACATATTTTTTTGTCAAGTAACTTGGACCAGGAAATTGTGAAGGCACGGTCTCCCTATTCAATAGTCGACGGTCTAACGTCTGGCCACATGTTAAGCCTGTTTTACGAGCCCATTCTTAATATTTATAAATTATCCATCCAGTTTTTGATTTGCATTATAAAGTATAAATTTATTATTACTTGTTTTGAAATCAAGGATTAAAATCCCCACACTTGGTGCCTAATTTGTGGGTATTGTTCTCTTCCATTTAACAAAAAGTTAATCACCTTTTGGAATACCATGTAAAGATGGCTTCGAGGTTCTGACACTATCACTCGATGATCTGGACCCCGTTCTGCAAAGTGAAACGATGTATTATGAATTTTTCCCCATGTTACTACTCTAATAATACAAATTTGATAACTACTTATGCTCATCAATAATTCATATTACGTAGAAATAACTATTTCTTCATTTATAGCAAAAAAAAATTTAATAGGACGTCATTTTTATCGCGCACACGCAGAAGCGTTCTTGTCATGTAGAAAAAGATGTCCTAGGGGGTGCATATAGGTACGTTTCTTTTTGTATATATGGGATATGTACTAGGGCTGGGACGGTACAAAGGGCCTTCTAAAAGATTTTTTTTGACGGGAGGGGGCTAGTTTTTTTGAACTTTTTGAAAAAAATTCCAGAAATCCGCACTTGGTTACAAAAAATATATTTTTTTTTTTTAATTTCAAAAATGAAATCATAAATATTACATTTTTTGAAAAAAATATTCAAATATTAAATTTTGTGTAAAAATTTATAGCTATGTACAAAAAATAACTAAAATTATTTTGCTTCATTGTTGGAGGTATTTTGAAGCTAACTTGGAAACATCGGGAAATTTCTTTTAGTTGTCCCTCCACCATACCAATGGGTTTTGTCAACTGAGATGTTGATAAACGAGGGTTGTTTGAAAAGTCCGTGCAAAGACGTAGATATGGCACTACTGACGTATATCGAGGTTATTTTAAGTTAGTAGGATATTGCAGAAATTATTTCCAGAATAAAAGGATGCTTATAGAATAAATTCTTACTTCACAATCTAAGCCTATTTATTAAAATATGTATATATATGATAACCTATATTTTATAATATCAAAATATATCAATGTTATTATATACATATTTACGTACCGCACCGAAGGTAAAATGTACCGAACTAAAGGGTCGAACATAACAGAACTGTCGTACAACATAGACCCTACATGTCCTAACATATACATTCCAACACAAAATCATATATATGTTATATCAAAGGGTTCAATGGACTTCAAAGACAATTACTATATCAGAAGGATGTAAATATTATACTGTAATATTTACTTATACTTAATCAATGCAACTCCAAAAAGGAATTTTCTTCATTCAATGCAAAAAGTTTGCTTTATTTGATAATGAAAATCTGGTATCATTGAAACACATCCAGGAGGATATTTATATACAAAAACTATATATCTAATAAATATTCTTCCATTATAAAGTAGGAAAACTTGGATATTGTTCAATTTGCTTAATTAATTAAGGGTGACAAATGATATTAAGCCTGTAGAATAAAAATGAAGGATTTTGTTGCTATCAAAGTAATTGAAGAGCAGAGTGCTAAAAATAGATAGATACTTGAATCCCAAAATAGTCATTTAAATAGAGTGCAATTTGCAGTTTCATCTGTTATTTGAACACACCATTATTATTTGCTTATATATTTAAAGCATCCACTTAAGTATTTTCAGAATGTCAAAAGTACACTTGTATCATTTCCTATTGCCAATATTTTTAATCTAAAGTTACTTTTTACAACATAGATACTCTAATAGATGGACTTATACCATTTGTTAGACAAAATTTCATACCATCCTTAGTGTTTGATAAATAAAAATGAGCGTGAGAAGAAGGCAGAAGCAAAACAACTGGTATTAATAAATTAAGACAGTTTTTACTATCAGCTGCGTCATATATGATTTGGAGGGTGAGTGAAAAGGAATTATGGCTAAAGAGAAGAACTTTAAACATTTAAGAAAGTGCAGTGAAAAAATCATAATTATATTTTAATTCATATATATTTATTTTATTATATATTTTTAAAACAATTTGCACCAAAGATAGGCGATAATGCTTACTTAAGAGGGAGAAATAAACACCACAACTACCTATAAAATAATGAGTATAAAAGAACAAGGCAACAACGGTTCGTCCTTTTCTAATTTCTAAACTTTTATTAAGTATTTCAAAAAAATTATACCAAAAGTAGGCGGGAATCTATTACAAAATAAACAAAAGGAGCACACACAATAGTAATTATTTGTAAAGAGCGTTTTTTACTGATGTCATAAATTGCACATAATTGAAGGCATCCCCATTTTGGAGGTTCATAATTGATAACTCTACAAAACAAAAGAGACAACAATCCAATAAATCTTCATGAAACTTCATCAAATGGCTTTAAAAATAAAAAACACTTAACATCTGTATTGAATACAACTTTATATTTGTAATAAACCGTGATATTTGAACTAAATCAAAGTAATATGTACTGAAGATCCCCATAAAAGGTCTAAATTTGTACCTTTTTTTATCGATTAGGGACGAGAAAAGTAGGATAATTATAGAAAAATATCTCATTCTTTCCAATGTATGTAGGTAATAGTTAATTTTTATCTGCAATATGGAAATAAGATTCTATGATTAACAATATGATATTACATCGTTGTAATATCATATTAGGGTATCATATATTGTAGAATAAAACTATGCCATAGAAGGATAGATTTTTGATAGGAAGTGAGGCTTAAATCCTTTTATTTGTTGGTTTCATTTTGGCATTCAATAGTTGATCAAGTTTTATTGATATAAAACTAGGTTATTTAGGACCAAAAAATTTATAATTAAGATGTATATAGAAACAGAAGTTATTTATATAAATCTTGGATCTTAATTAAAGTTATGTATAAGTCATTTATATCAACTTTACATTTTATAATTTTCAAACCTTAATAACTCTCCATCTCAAAAAAAAGATACTTTGTGATTTAAAATTTTCAAGTTTGGGAGAGATAGAATTAATTCTAATTTTGCTTAACTTGATATTTATTAGTATAATTAATTAAAAAATTTAAATAATGAAGGCAATCGTTTGTTTTTCCTAAAACTATTGATATAATGGATAGTATTATGATAATTTTCATTATTTGAACTAAAATAGGATCTAAAATGAATAAAGTCCATTTAGAGTGTGCTAATTTGAACGTTGAACATATTAGATGCAGGTCAGTTTGGAGAATTCCCCCTTATGTTGTTCAAAACATGTGTAAGCACATTGAATGAGGAGATTGTAGGGAAATATTAAATGAATACAAACGTTACATGAAAACTCGAGGTATGTTTGTGATACATACTAAAATCATTCATACATAAATGACAATAACTACATGTTAAACAGAGTCCCGACCTTATCTGCTGGAGATAAATTAAAATACATTTCTTTGCAAATTTTTTTAGTAATTACAACATTACCTCACTAACAAACAAAAATATATTTTTTATTGCCAACTGTCGATTTGTCTGCTTCATTTTCCTTATCGGTGTTCTCATAGTTGATTGGTGGAATTCAAACTAGCTGTTGATAAGCAGCTCTGAAATATCCCACAAGAATTATTAAATAATAAGTCCATAGTTGAGAAGAATTAGATAACTACCAATTCATTTATGGCCATCCTTTTTATGTTTCTTACTGAAAGAAAGGTTGGGAGATACAATAAACATAATGACGAGTAGTTTTGCACTATTTTTTATGAGAAGAAAGTATTGTATGGCTTGTAAAAGGCATTACCTTCATGTATATTGAAGAATATCAAAGTATAGGAATCTTACATTTGTATATTTATGAAGCAATATACAATGTACATGCAAACAAATTCAAAATCCTAAGCATTTATAAACGTTCGAGTTTATTTGTTCTTGGCAACTCGTATAGTTTTTTTTTTCGAAAGCTGTAATCATTTTTCATTCATTCATTCATGTGAACATCTAAGTAAGTAAACTTTTAAGAACAGGTTAGAAGATATATAATTTGAAGATCTCACTCATTTTGTAATTTCTAGCTGACAAGAGTGTTCTATTTCGCAAGGCTGTCATTATTATCCTTTAATCTTGACAAGAGAACAATTATTATATAATAATCATTAGTGTGTGAAAGACAAAGATTAACTCAGAGGATGCATTGTGGAGTTATAATTGTAAGTACCTGTTGGACTTGCAGTAGAATTGAGGAACGCCATCGCCTTAAGTCCTGTCTTGATATCATTACTAGATACATTTGGGTGTTTCTGTTTATTTCATACCTCTCATAGTGGTTTAAAGGTAATTTAATGGAACGTAATAAAAGTTAAGCTGCTCTCTCGACAAATATTCTTCAAACTGTTGGGATGACCACGTTCATTTTCAGGGTTTTTTTTTTTTTTTTAAATACTATTTTATTTGGATCTCTGATTATTCATAGTGGGGTTTTTTAATCCAAACAAGTTTAGACCTCAATATCTTCAAACCCTTAAGATTTATGATAATGAAAGTATGCTCGTCAGATTCTGCGAACAAAACTGTATATAGGAATGATAAAAAATCCTTGAGATATTCTCCGAATACGAACGCTGTGCAGTCATTATTTTCTACCTTTGTGCCGAGCGCAAGCCCAAGGAGATATTAGAGCTCAGAAAGCTGTCCAAATCAACTGTTCTTGATGTTGCCAAAGTTTTCAAGGAGTCTGATAGCGTCAGAAACAGCTGCAAGGAAGACTCATGATCGTTCTGAAAGCAAAAAAAATCACACAATACTTTCTGAAACCCCTACAGAACATGATCAGCGATGATACGAGCATCTCCATGTCTAACCTGGATATGCTAACTTATGGTTTCTTTTTTTGTACAACCCAAAAAGGTTTACGATTTACAGCCCTATACACACATTAAAATATTTGCATAAAAACTAGGCTTTACAGCATTATAAAATGCACTCAAATAAATCATGACGATCAACTACTAAATCATGGACATTACTCCATAAAATTAAATCAATTTTGCTGTTACTTCTATGCCGAGTACAAATACTTGATTTTTCCTTTCAATACGAGGTTTCTCTCATGCATACTCATATATCACTACAAGTTTACGTCATAAAAATATAGATGAAGTACTATTTCATCTCTTATTTGTAGTTTGTTCATTCAGTGTAGATAGAAAGGCAATGCATTCAACGATTTCCATAGTGTATTGTATGTGTAAGAAGAATCTATCATTATGGTTATTGAAATGACAGTTTTTGAATTTGTTTTTATACGTATGACGTCTGTACAATAGTCTATACACAGTCGCAGTGTATAATTCAAGGAATGAATAGCTGAATGGAACATCAACGTAGTTATAATACAATCCTATTGTTGTTATGATTATGCTAATATATAAAAAATATCTACTAGGGATGTCTCGGTTCCAATATGTTGACGTCTTCTCCTAAATTCTTCAAGGTGTCAAGTGTGACAAGAATAGGCCTTTCCTTTTTGTTCCTGACCTAAAACGATCCATCAGGTCCTATCCATGAATCCTATCCCTATAGTTAGTGTTGTGCCGTTCTTTATTTAGGATTGAAAACTTAATCCTGTACCAGTTCCGTCCAGTTCAGTCCTGCAATCCCTATAGTTGGTATTGTGTTGGTCCAAATTTAGGACTGAACACTGACATCCCGTCCAGTTCTGTCCTGCATATCAGTTCTAAAAACTTATAAAGTTTACTCCTTGATGACGTCACTCAACTTTATTTCTTCTTATTTTAATCCGTTCTAGTACTCACAGTTCTAAAGCCCGTCCTTATACTGGACTGAACTGGACCGAATAAATAAAGACCAACGCAACACTAGTCAAGAATCACAAGAAGAGGACCTTTCTCTTTGTTGCTGACCTAAAACGATCCATCAGGTCAAATCCTGGAATCATATCCCCATAGAAGCCAAAAAACACAATTAGATCCATTCAACTGTCTACAAAATCATTCATTTGGATTGATAGATTAATTCCTGCAATTCTCTTTATAAAAATAAATATATATGTTTTCAGGCTCAAAAAAATTAAAACATTGTCTTACAAATGAAGTTCAATGGATACATAATATTTTATTTTTTTTCAGTGATGAGATGAAGTAGGTAGTAAAAACATGTCCATAATGGTTAGTGGGTAGCTAAAATGGGATCTGAGGGCTTTCACATGCTTGGAACAAAGTTTCAAGCCTTCAGCATGACTCTGGTTGTCATTGGCAGTAGTGACAATGACAAAATTGGGACAAAACGTAGAAAGGACAAAACATTAAACAGAAGCCATCGAATAAGCCACTTTTAGGAAGATATTTCGACACAAGAAAAAATGCAAAAACAAAGAAAAGACACAAAAAATTGCGACACATAATTCAAGGTCATAATTTATTTTTAAAAAAAACTTTAAAAAGTCTGATTTCATGAATAAATGCGACTCAAAAAAAAAAAAAAAGTATACAAATTAAAATTTATTGTAATCAGAAAAAACGTAAAAAGTAGTTTTACTAATTAAAATATATAAATTGCTAAATAAATATTTTTTTTTCTTTTCATAGGCCATGATTGAAAAATATTTATTTATTGTTTTGTTTTTTTAATTTGGTTTTATTTTGAAGTACTTCTGGTACACCGGAACTTTGACCGGATTGAGGGTAACGATTTTTGATGGCACAGAAAAAATACTTTTGGAAATCATTACCAATGACCTCCTAACATGTAACATGGATCCCACATCTCGTGATCCATGATAATTTCTTATCATTTAAACGAAGAATTTGTTGAAATAAAGTTGTAAAAATATGACTTCTCGCTAATTAATGTGGTCGCCATTACAATTGGAAGAATATTTGAAAGGAGAACAGCTTAGCTATAATGACGTTTCATTATATTGGAACAAATGTGGATCCTCAATTCTACTACTCTGAGTCCAACAAGGACTTACAATTATAACTCCGCAACAAATCCTCAGGGTTACGCTCCGTCTTTTATGAGCACACACGAACGTTCAAAACAGGTTTTGAACCTAATTGAATCTATTTAGGAAAGGATCTTCACTACTCAGGGATTAAATAATAATCACAACTGCTAGGGAAAATGAACGGGTCAGCTAAAAAGCACAGCGGATTTACATCATTAGTTATTAGAAAATGAATAAGAATATTTCTTTGTGGGGGATGGAAAATATGTAAAGAAAGAAGAACATCAAATAAAAAGTTTTCAAGCCTTTTTTTTTTTTTTTTTTTTTTGAAGAAGGGAACGAATAAATATTATTTATTCATATGGACTATGATTTGGTTGCATTTTTACTTTTTTGTCCCTTATAATTATTCAGTCTATTATTAATCGGTTAAACACAAACTTGATTTATTTCACAGCGTTACTTTGCTGTCAGCTGTCGTTTCTTCCTTCTCCCTTCATATGTCATGGATATTTCATGATTTATTATTTTTGATAATTAAACTATTCTTATGCTCCGTTTCGAAAAGAAGGAAAATACTGTTTCTTGTTGATCTCCCGTCGTTTATATACTATTTTATATATATATATTGGCATTTTATTATTTCCATGAAGTAATTTTGTCTACTTCTTCATAGAAATAATAGAATAACTACTCCTTACAACTCTTTTAATAAAAGATTATAAAAGAGTATTGAATAAAATACTATGTAGATTTTAATAATATGTAATTTACAGGGAGCGGGGATCAAATTGTCGCCAAAATATTTTTCTACAAAAAACAACACAAAATATACATTTTTTAACTTTTCTATTGAAAATCAAAACTATAACGAGCATATAGGTATCGAGTAGCCATTCATTCGATATAATCACCGTTGGCATAAATAACGGCCTCAATACGGCCTTTGAACCGGCCCCAGGCTCTTCTGACCATCTCAGTGTCCATGTTGCCGAATACCTCCTTGATGGAGTCCATCAGGCTGGCCTTGGTGCTATGGGGATGTCTGTTGGTATGTCTCTCGACATAGCCCCAGACAAAATACTCCTAAGGTTGAAGCAATCGTTGAATTGGAGATTTCCCCTCCATTATTAACCAATGCCATGACTACGGCGGACCTCAAAAACTCCTCGTTCCACTTATAGCTCTTTATCTCCTCATATGATGACGGCATGATGCTAACTGAACTACGTATCGTCAGCTGATAAGAGTAGCTTTCCTATTTGGTAACCGGTTTTTTATTTGATAATGTCGTCTTCAAGTTATCAAGGTTTAAAGTAGGCGACAATCTGATCCCCGCTCTCTGTATTTTTAAAATGGTGAAGAAATAATATGGCAGCTATAGAGAGATAAATGGCAGTATAATAGACTTATTTGGTTAACTACCAGATGATTTCGGGCTTTTTTTTTTACTGTTAATTTTTTGGAAGAAAGGTTGCGTGATATAATAAAGGTCACGACGTGCTTTGAAAGAAAGTTTGCGAGATGCAATGAAGATAGCTATGCTTTCGAGTAAGTATGTATTCAAATGAAGAAGAATATATTAAAAAGAGAATAATATATGCTCATAATTAATTAGCCAAGAATCTAGCTTACAGTCCACATCCGGAATGCATCAAATATGATTGTACATAATGAAAGGAACTTAATAGGTACATATACTTATCCATGTAGTAGGCTTACTTTTATTATTCAGTATTATATAAATAGTTGTAATCACAATTCAAATCATTCACTGCTTGTGATAAATCGTTCTCATGTAAGGTTATAATATAATCATTTATGTACGTCCATTTTATAAGGGATAAAAAAGTTAAATATTTTCAATAACGGATTAGTCACGAATCATAGGATTTGATATATGGATATTTGGGATGATTGCTAATTTTATATTTTTGCCACTATGTATTAATATTACTAGTACATTTATCAACGAATTGATCAAATTGACCAATTATGCAGAGTTAAAAAGTAACTGTTCAAAGTTTGTCGAGTATATAAATGATTATTAAAGTATCTATGTATATTGAAAGTAAGTCATTATTTAATGTGGATAATTGATCTAAGAAATAATACTACAAATGAGGGTGCACGTCATATTAAAAAAGGAGTATTTTTATAGAATTGGATAAAAACTGTATGTCAAAAGGAATGAAACCTTACAGCCGCATTGATTAACTCATACTACATAAGATAAGAAATATCACTTAAGGGTACACTCTAATAACTTATACCCGCTAACAAACTAGTTCATGAAATTCCTCAAGAACTCAACCTTATTTCTAGGGGATAAAGATTTCAAATTATTATAGCCACTCTTAGTCTAATTACCAGGGAAATTCAATAAACAACATAGTTCACAAATTTAAACCTCCCCACTTCTTTTATAAAGAGTTTAATCACTTCTGAAAAAGGCTGTAACACCCCTAGTTTATCCTGGAATCTTTTTTCTATTTTAGGTGGAGCTTTTTGATCAAACTAATGGATTTTGTCTGGTAGTGTTCTATAGGCATTTTGGGAAGTAAAAATCCTTATTTTTAGCCTAATCATACTACCTCTAATAGTTATTAGAATTATTACGTTAAAAAGCAAATTTTTCACTCAGCTGGGTTACTTAGTAAAAATTAGCGGAGTTGTTCCCAATTTTCTGAGAAAGCAAGCTGTGGGAAGAGGGGTAAAGCCTGATAATTCTTTCTTAAACTTATACTACAGTAAGTATTTTAGATTAGGGGTGAGGAAGTATTTATTAAACAAGGGGAATGTCAGTACTGGTACGTTTAAGGTGAATTAGTTATTCATAGTTTATTTTATTCTTACGCTCTAGTGGCTGTTCCTGTTGTATGTAGTTCTGTATCGGTCCTTATTTATTTGGTACAGTCCAGTCTTAGAACCAGTCTTTAGGACTGTCGATCATTGGGACTTGTCCTTAAGACCGTCAGTCCAAGGAACCGACCTTAACTATCGGTCCTTCACTTTAATTTTCTATAAAAATATTGATGGTTTATTAAGACAAATAAGATAAATGAAATATCTATTAAATAAAAATGTTACTTAGTGATATAATTAAATATATAACGGAATAATTAAAAAAAAGTACTTTAGCTTCTTTAAGTACCAACTAGAGGTACCGAAGTATACTGGATGGGACCGGAATGGAATGGACTGCGGTCCTCAGTGCTAAATAAGTCCCGACAAAACACTATTGTATGTCTTTTTCGAATTCTGTATATTGACGGATTTTATTTAGTTATTTTTACTTTGTGATACAGGGGCGTTCGTAGGGTTATACGTATATATTTATTTTATTGTGGGACCTAATAATCTATTGAAGAAAAAAATCCAAAAATTTCAAAAACTAAACTTTAAATATTTAATTTTTTCAAAAATTCAAATATATTCACAAAAAATTAAATTTTTTGGGGAAAAATTTGGAAAATCCATAGCTATTTACAGAAAATTAAATTTTTTGGAAAAAAAATTTGTAATATTGAATAAATAAAAAAATTGGATTATTAAATTTTTTGGAAAAAAAATTTGTAATATTGAATAAATAAAAAAATTGGATTATTAAATTTTTTTTTTTAAACTTTAAATATTAAATTTTGTAGTAAATAGCAAGAATTTCTTAATTGGGGGCTATAGGCCCTCCAGCACACCTCTTGTGGACACTTTTATGATATATGGCAAATGATTAGGCAGGTTTTTATTTTTTATGTCATTTGAAGATATAAAATGATAATTTCAGTATTTTAAAAAAACCAAAAACATACTAATTAAAATTTTTATAAATTCTTCAAATTTTTTTTGCAAAAAATTTAATTTGCTGTGAATAGCTATGGATTTTTGTTTTCATTTCCCAAATAATTTAATTTTTTAAATTTTGTCATCAGCTATAGTTTTTCAAATAATTTAATACTCGAAATTTTCTTCCAACAATTTAACTGTTTGTGAATAGCTATGGATTTTTGTAATTTATCTTGAAAAAGTTTCACATTTGAAATTTAATTTTTGAATTTTTTCCCAAAAAATTTAACTTTTGAATTTTTTTTTTTTTTTTTTAATATTCCAAAGACCAAGACCTTTTTTAAATAATTTTTTTTTATATTATATATATAATAATCCTATCATAACAAACGCAGAGCCTTTATTTGGGAGTTATCATTTAAAAATTAAAGCAAAGTATGTCTGTTCTTCGACACCTAAATACTTCAAGCAATGCCAGGTACTACCACTAGAGATAACTTATATGTATTTATCATATTATTAAAAAGGGCAGTATTATGATATATATTGTATTGAGGAAGGACGAGTTTGAAGACTTAAAGCTCTAGTTTTACGATTAAGAAGCCGACCCTAGAATTAAAAAAAGAATCATCTTATTCTTCGTTCTCTTCTCTTATGAGAACGAAGTTATTCAGACTAAATGTTATATCAAAACTAATTATTTCATATGATTCCTATTTTATTTATTAAATCATTCTTTATTATATTTTATCGTTTTAAAATTGATTTCAATTAGTAAGAATTTAATTATGAAGAAAGTACATGTATATATTGCCATATTTTAAAAGGGAATAAAAAAAGATATATATAATAGAATCATACATAAAAAATGAATAAAATATCAACTTATAGAAAAATATACAAGTTGATTTGTGTATAAACTACGAGAATATAATGTGAGAGTGATATGACAATTTGCAACAATTATTCCATTAAATCGTTGTTCTTTGCTGTTGATAATAGATTTGTGTGTTTAAATTGCCCTTAACATTATAGAGAACGTTATTCAAGATCCAATCAATGGTCATTTCGCTAAGATATATATATGTGTGTGTTTGTAAACAAGGCCATGTTTGTTAGTAAATACATATAGTGGGTAAGCAAATAATAATAATAAGATATTTATGTATTCAAGGCAGATGGAAAATAGAAATAAGGCATGAATAGAACAAGAGGCATTGCTTTATTTAGGAGGAGTGAGTAGTATAACAATCGCTTCTAATCAATGAAGGCTTTTAGAAACAGGGGATGATGTAACTAGAATGCCTTAATGAAATGTGTACTGGAAACAAATTGTGACTTTTTGGTAAGAGCATTTCCCCCGTATTTTTTCTATGTGCAGAAGTGTAAAGTGGAATTTAAATATACACTTAGTGTGTACACAGTACGATGAGTATATTTTTTGGAATTTGATCTTAAAAATCATTAACCCTCAGGAAAAAATTCTCCTTTTCAAATTGAAGATGTTATATGATTTTTTTTTTTTTTAAATTGCCTTATATTAAAATTATCCATATAATAGATCAAACAAAATAAGGATTAAAATAATAATAAAATACATCAAGAGGGATTGCGATAAAATTAATATTTAAAAAAAAATTAAATTAAACCAACTCTTTCAATATTAAACGTCTATGTTTTTTATAGATTATTTCAAGTCTATCACTACAAAATATGGATACAATACATATGAAAATGATAAAATTTTAAAGAGACAAATCAACAACAAATATATTTTCGATGTTCTTTTTATCAGGTATCCACTTACTAGCCGTTTAAGGGTTGTGTAGAACTTTCATTGTGGGAAAAACTTGAGAATGTATGAAGCGTAGTTTCATTCTCTATCCTTCTAACGGGGAATCCTTAAGGGAAAGGTTGTTTATCTTGCGGCGGAAGCAATTAAAATTTTCTTGAGAGAGTGAAAGCTTATTGGACACATAGAAGTTAGGCAGCTAGCTATGTTTTGGCGCTAACTAAAGCAAGAAACCATATGTAGTTTCTAGGGTAGACTTTTCACCGAAACCAGAGATGTCTACTTAAGCAAACAAGTACTGGGGAACGTAGTAATTAAAATTAGAAAGATCAATATTCAACTCAAAAAAGTATTTAGGAGCAAATGATGCTAGACATCTTGCAAATACGTGGAGGATTGAGTTAAAAATCTTTCCACATAACTTGAAGAGCAAGTTGAAGTAAATAAAGCCCGTTAAAATTTGGAACTCATCTGTAAATTTCCTATTCCTGATTACAAAAGTGAGAGACTCCTTTTTTACCTTTTACCATGTTTGCGACACGTCTAGAAGATATGTTTGACAATTTTTTTTCACATTATGTTCCAAGGAAGTCTGAAGGCCCAGGTATAGGGGATTTATGAAACTTAGCTGCCCTTAGCAGAGGCAAATAAAATTTTCCAGACTTAACCCTTGACTATTCATATCATTTTGTTGGAAAGAGCCTCAACCTTGAGACTAATTAGGCTATCAAAAAGTCCAAATAACCCCTTAAAACAACTGATGAACAATGTTCACAATAGAAGCCAAGTGATACGTCGTACAAGATTTCCACAAGATTCTTTGAGAGACAAACCAGAAAGGAGAAATGTCAAACAGAAGCTAATTTGATAAATCTGTTGCCATAATAATATATTGATAGATTTTATAAATTAGAAATGTGAGAAAGCAATTCTTTTTCTGGATTACATGGTAAATCAATTATAATTTTTCTGCATTTTTTAGGCAGAACATGATCTAACTGAAGTAGTTCTCCTTCAAATTATTTCCTTGACCTTTTTAGAGCATCAATATAACTTTTGTGAAATAACTTCTCTAACCAACCTGCGTCAGCTTCGATCGCCCAATTGGCCAATCTTGGCAACGCAGTTGTTAATACACCACTGAAGGAATCAACTTTACGCTTATACATGTTGGCACGCGTCTGCAACTTCAATTTCCTCCATTCAGCTATTCATAAGGCTTATAAACCTTTCTAAATAGTGTTTATTTGAAATAGACTCTCTTAACCGAACATATCTGAATTTCAGAATAGACCTCAAGAGTCAACTTCCCCAATGGGAGGATTGCTGCTTTCTTTTTATTTAATTATAAACCTGAGAGTTTCTTGTACAACAGCAATCCCGAATTCCCTTCCACATGAATAGTTATATAATAGGCATATATTTTTAAAAGATGTTTTTTCTTTCCAAAATGAACTTCAAATTCAGAGTACTTGTGCCGCCTAATATTCTGAGCAAATTCGTCGATAAAATAAGGGAGCTACAGGCATTTCTGTGTGGAGCTCCTTTTAAGAAGAATTAGAGCACTTTCGAAACTATACAAAATGATTGTAGAAGTCCCATTTCAAAACAGTGCCCTTACTAGGTAAAAAAACGAGTGAGTTGTAATTTTTGGACAGAATAAAGGATTTGTCGATGATGAATAGAATCAAACGCTTTACTGAAAGCAATTGCAATAACATCATCGAACACATTATTCGAACCCAATGATTCTATAGAACATTGTTTGCGTGATATATCTGAAATACGTCCGTTTTTCAAGAAGTCTTTCTGATGGGCTCCAATCCTTTCGTTTAGAATCGGCTCTATTTGTCGAGCAATAACACTCAAAAGGACCCTATACGATTCATTTAACACTTTAACGGGTCTCCAATCATTGATATCCAAAACCATGCCCTTTCTTCGGTATTTATACAACTGGACCTTTAGAGGCCGAATTTGGCAATTTCCCAAATTTTTCAATACATTTCCCCACTTTTAATACGAAGGAAGTAATTTCTCCTCCAAAAGATTTAAAAAATAAATGACAATAATGAAGGGGAGATGAGACCCTCATGATCCATTCTTTGAAAATATAGCCCAATCATCCAGAAAACTTTTTCTTCTAAAATGTGACCTTCATATCATCTACTAAGTTAAGTAACCGGATAAGTTTATATAGAATGGGCATATTTTTGGGCAGTATCCATCCTCTTTGTCCAGATTCACATTCAAGTCCTCAACAAGTAGTAGAGAGATGGCAAAATTTATTTGATTATTAAATATTAACAGAAATAGAGTTATCGATTTTTGTTAGGGACATAGGCGTTTATTGCTGAGAAACAGTAATCACCATTACATACCTAAATTTTGTTCCAATTGCTAAACTGAGAACTTCCTTTTGCAAGAAAAGACTCATTCAATCCTTTTGATGCTAATTTTAAAACACCCCTTTTCTTATCTGAGCCGTAAAAATAACTTCTAAAAATCCTAAGGAGACACATAGGGTAGGAAAAGTTACACCTTATTGCAAAAGTGTTTTTTACATCCTGTAGACATACTATATTGATATTAAAAGATTCATGAGAGCGTGACAAAATTTATGGTCCTTGCCACTTCGAACATTAAATGAAATCAACTTAGTAATTTGCCCATATTTTTCTTAATATAATTCGTTATAGTGTTGGTAAAAGAGTGATTGGTTTTCAAATGAACAGCATTACTATTATTTATTTTTTGTAAAACCTCATTTTGGTCCTTTAATTCAATTTTATCGTCCTTTTATACATATTTTCTCTCTCAGAGATAAAAATATTCAGTTTTATTTCGTAATCAAGGATTCGTGTACCCTATTTAGACTTAAATAATATTTTATCTGGCCAAAATTAAATTAAAACGATTATAGCACTGCATTTTACCTCCCTCAAACTTTAATCTGACAATAGTTCTTAGAAAGGTTATAATTTGGGGGAGTGAAGAGGAGTCAGCATCCATTTCCACTATATAATCACTATTCCTCCAAATACTCTTGTGCTGAGGAAATAATTACTCAGCTCTCTTACCCTCAAGATTATTCATCGATTAGCGGTTATTTATTTCTCCGAATTGTTTTAACCAATCCACAATTTTAAGTTATGCAACTCGCTTAGGCGTATTAACTTACTTTATATAAGTTATTTTCCTATTAACGGATAATTTATAAATACCTCTCTATTTAAAAGACACCTATTCCTTTGACTACATCAACATTTTCCCATATTTTACTCACTTCAAATCTTCTATTCTGTCTCTCACATCAATTTGGAAAATTGAATATAAACAAGACTGTTCTACAAGAAAGCTCGGGTAAGTGTCTGCAAGTTCGTGTTCTTTAAACCCAAAGAATAAAACTAAATTATATACATCAATATGTTTTAATCTATCTTGACGAAAAACCTTTCCATCTTTGTTCTCAATAAGAACTGCAAAAGTTTTCCATTTAAGTTAACCATTCATTTTTATACTCTCATTAAGTTTAAGATTATAGTTATCACTTCTAGCAGTGACATGACATAAGAATACGATTCCTTAGCAAGATCATCTGGGATACAATCATTAGCAGGAGGAGTCAGGAGCGTAGCCCTGATAGTTTTTTCAGTATTAATATTTATCGTCTCTATTAATGGTGAATAATCCATAGTACCCTCAAATCAAGTGCTTTTTTGGAAGAAGATTTACATGGTTACTTATTATTTTTCGCCTTCAAGGATCTGAATTAAATACAAAACCGTTAATAAATATTCATTTTTAGGTACATGTATCCAAATTCAGAAAAATATTTTAATTTTTTCAGTACCTCTTTTTAAATTGGAGAAACTGCCATTATAAATACTCGTACAAAAAAGTAAAGAAAAATTAATCTTCTTTTTGAATTTATGATTTTAGATCAAAAATTATACAAATCATAGTTTGTTGTAAAGTGAACACAAGCAACTTCATTTGCTGAAAGAGCACATTAAAAAAATTAATGAATTAAAGGTTACCTAGGATTTATTGTTTGAGGATTATTTAGTCTACGTAATTTCGAGTTATAATTAGTTTTAATCTTTTACAATACACACATATATTATTAACTATTCCTCAATAATGTACATATGTTGTAATGAATACATTTTTTTGAAATAAAATTTCATTTAGTGTTAATAAATCATTGAATATACATAATATATTAGATTTATTTATTGTTATTTCATATTTGTTGTAATGTGGGAGCATAATAAATCAAGTTTGACTTTTAATTACATTGTAAACAGTTGTGTTGGGTCTGGTCAAGGGTTGTATTTGTCCTTAGTGTGGGACTTACAATCAGTACCATCTCTCATAGCGTTCTCCTTCCCATGCGTGTTATTGGTCCTAGAAGAACAACACAAATTTTAATCCTATTAACACCCTGTGCAAGGCATCCTTTCCATTAATATTATTATAAAGACTATCTCGAAATTGGAGACAGCGACAGCAGAAAGTTGAAATTCAATTATCACAACCTTTTAATAATAAAAATAACTAAACTCAGTTGAGAGAAGCGAAGTGACGAGTTGCGAAGCACAGAATATAATCGATTGAGGAAAAAGTAATTTCGTATTTCTTGCTTTATTCCACTGCTTTATAAGAAGTGTCACAATCATCCGATTTAAGCTAAGTATGTCCTGTTCTATTTGATAACTTATTGTTAACGAGAATCTATGGAGGACCAATTTTTATCCCCAAGGGCGCTGGCCATAGACAGGAACAGGTTGGAGTCAATTGGTGGCAGTTCTGGATTGTAGGGTGGATGCATAAGAATTTATCATCCAAAGTTTCTGCCACATCATCAAAGATCTGTGCGGTCTGGCATTGTCTCAATGATGTTTTTTGTCTTCAATTCACCAATCCTGGCCAATTTTGTTGGATCACCAGTTTTAAGCTGTCAAATTCTTCACATTAGAGGGTAAAATTGAGTGTTTGGCCATGGAGGAGCAGCTCAAAGTAGACCTCCTCTTCACAGGCCTCTATTGAGGCCAAATTTGTACCCCCAAGGGTATTGGCCATAGACAGGAACAGGCTGAAGTTAGTTGGTGGCTGGTCCAGATTGTAGGATAGATGCATAAGAACTTATCATCCAAGCTCTCAGAGTTTCTGGCACGTCATCAAAGATCTGTGCGACCTGGGATTGTCTCGATGATGTATTTTTGTCTCCAATTGACCAATGTAGTCACTTTTGTTGGATCACCAGTTTCAAGCCGTCGAATTGTTTACATTAGACGATAAAGTTGAGAGTTTGGCCCTAGGGGAGCAGCACTTAGTAGATGTTTCTCTGCCAATCCTACCATCACCTTCCTGGGAGTCAATTCTGACTTGGCCATGATGTGTCCACTTCGTTGGCTTTCGACCACAATTTCTATCGGTTGACATAGATTTAAGTGGTTCATTTTTAATTTCAAAATACAATCAGCTTCAGAAATGACATGTTTTTTTCTTTCAGGTAGTAAAAATGTACAATATGGCTAATTTCTTCCTTCTTTTTTTTTCCTCCATATTGGACGCACAATAATTCATGACTTAACTGCCCCAGTGCAATACTTTCCAAAAAGCTTATATATTATATACTTACATCTTTACAACACATGATACAATGTGACCAATAACGAAAAGATACTTATTTACAAAAAATGTCGTTAAAAAAGAAATACGAAATTAGTTTTTCCAGGACCAATTATTATTCCAGTAGTAGGAGAGGGCTCTCGACTCATTCTCGATATTCGTACAATTAGCACTTTTGAGGATCATGAAAGTAGATGGAAAGTATCATTATGTGAAGAAAGTTGTAAATTGGTCTCTTATAGAGTATTCGGGGAGGGGTGGGAGAGGGACACGGTTTGGATCCGTGGATTTAAATTCGGTTCACTGAGGGGCGTAGACCTATAAAAATATATACCATATAACCGTTTCAAAAGGTTGGTACTAGTATTCCCTATTGAGCAAAATCTCCCAAGGATATTGACCTATGCAAGTAACATATCCAGGACTAAGCTAATGAGGAATCCTTTATATATATACGAAACCCAATGAATAATTCAATCTTTTATCTAGCCTCCGAATAATTCGACAGGGAATTACTATTTTTTTAAAGTGCACATTGATTTGTATATGTTTTGAGGAAAACTAAAAACAAATACAAATTTCTTAGTTATGACCTTCAAGTATTACAAACGGATTGCCCTATTAAAAAATATTTAATTTTAGCGGTGTTTATGGAGAAAATCATTAATTTTTCTAATCAACATTTGCCAAAACAATAACTATATTACTCTTAATTTTAAAAAAATATCAATTTCAAAACAAAAAATCAGGACCCTTCGATATTAACTGATTTAAAAAACAATTTGTTGATAAATATATACAAGGCAGGGGTTTCCGGAGGGGATGGACTGGAAGAAATGTTAAAATATGAGAAAAAATTATTGTAAATACAGTTTTAGATTTTATTTAAAGGCATTTTCTTAAAATGCATTTGATTATGTATTTTAGTCCAATTTACCACGCCTCACTTATGAAGAAGTACTTGAATTTTAGCAGTATTTGAAGCAGCTTTTGGTGTATGTCTTCCCCTGAACTCAACTGAATGTATTGTTGTATCCATTCTTATGTATTCGGTTCAGTTCATTTCAGTCTTATGACTGGTGCTATCAGTTCTTGAGAGAGACGGGTCTTTCGAACTGTCAGTACTAGAACTGATTTTAAAAAAATAATTAAGTTGAGTGACGTCATCAAGGACGGAACTTTATAAGTTTTAGGTCTGATATTCATGACTGAACTGGACCGGACCGAGACTGAACTGGACTGCAGACCAAATCAGAAACCAATGCAACACTAACTTTATATATGTACTTGTATGATTAGTTAAATATTTTATAGTACAGATGTTGTGATCGATAAGAGTGAACATAATAGGCCAATATCTGTTGGAGTAAAGGGTAAAGTATAACTATACCTCATTGCCCTATGGACCCTTCCCAACTCCTCGTATTGTTTATCTTTGAGTCTTTAAGTCAATTTTCTATGCGAATGTCAGTGCAGATCTAACCCTTGTTTGCAATTGGTTTTTTACAAGTAATATGTGTTATAAAATATATATTAACGTTTTAAGGAAATATTTCTGAATAAGTAGGTATAAAAGTGGGTCACGAATAGTGATTCAAATCATGTGATTTTGTTAGCTGTTCTGTTTTTTTGGAATAGGTTCATCTGAAGAATGAATTTTCTTTTCCTAAGCGGATGTATTTATTATTTAATTCCGGAGTAGTAAAATTACTTTTCTCAATCGATTCAATTATATTGTAGATTGGACATTCACGCGTGCTCATAAAAGACGGACAGTAACCTTAAGTATTTTTTGCAGAGTTATAATTGTAAGTCCTTGTTGGACTCTGAGCAGAATTAGGGATCAAAATCTGAGTTATTCGTGACAATGTTTGTTTATTTCATTCTCTCCTCCTCCCATGGGACGTCTGATTGTAGCTGATCTCCAACAAAACATTCTTCAAGTTGTCAGGATTACCATGTTGATTTGCAGTTTCTTTGTTGTTGTTGTTGTTGTTTTTGACATGTCATTATACACACAATTTTCATCACAATTCATGGATCTCTAATAAGCAAAATTGAATAATTTGTAAGGAAGAAACTACCCTTAAAAATTAGAAAAGGAACACAGGTTGTTGTATGTACTTTTTCTTATTTTGTTCATTCTTTAATAGATTGTCGTGGTGTTAAATATCTCGTTCTGAAGTAAGCAATATTGCCTATCTTTGCTGTAAATTGTTTTAACAAACGAATAATAAAATAGATATACCCGTAGATGGATACATACATAACTTTAATCCTTTCCCTTGACTAATGCTATTTTAAATGTGGAAGATTCTTCTTTTTGTAGCAATCGTATGAAAGGCAGCTGATATTAACAAGGGTCTTAATTCAGGAGTGCCTTGTGTCTCGCTCCTGCCTTATACTCCTGTTTTTTTCCTTACAAAGATTCCAACTCTACTATTTATAAGTTGTTAAGAATTAATCAAAATGATAAAATCCTTTTTTAAACAATTCAAGGTGTTAAATTTATACAAATCCTGTCATAAAAAATAGCTCAAAATTAATCTATCTGATGACTGTAATACAATGAATTTCGATTATGGAAGAGTCTAAGGATTGGGATTATATTTTGTATTTTTATGATGTTTAAGTTTGTATTAAAATAATCCAAAACTATACAAATATATAAGCTTATAACATCAATTTAAAATCAATTTATATGAGATGTTGTTTGCTCAAATCACTTTAAAGTCCATTTTTTTTTCAAATTTGACAAGAAAACTTATTCAAAAAAACTTTGTGATCATATTTTTTTTTATGGTAATGTACATAATATACATATGTTGTATATATCTAGCAGTTATATATGTATTTGTATATGCTCAATTGAATGTATTTGTATGTAAATAAAAGTAGCTTAAGGCTTATGTCTTCTTCAATGCGGTTCGATGAAAGCCATTTTTTCTTAAAGTAATCGATTTATTCCAAACTATGAAAGTCATTCATAAAATATGTTCTTTATTCAAATAATATGTACAATGTGGTATGACCCACTTTTTTAAACAAAGAATGATGTTTCTCTGATGCAATTGCAAGGTTGTGTTACGTCAGCAATATGTAATTTTTGCCCCACTCCCATTACTTGCAAATACGTTCTGCCGCCGCTGATTGTACCTACACGTATCGATTACCAAAGAAGGCATTTCTGTAAAGAAAAAAACTGAGTCTAGCAATTAATTATCACCCTTAGCAATTATAAAAGGAAAAACGATTTATGTGTCTGCTCTTTCTTTTTTTTCTCTTCTTCATTTTTTAATAGGTCGTCGTGATGCTAACTTCTCCCTCTGAAGGAAGAATTCTCGCGTATTAAAAATGTATAATAAAATACATATATTTGAATTTAAATGTAATAACAGTATTTTCTCTTCTCTAAAGCTATTTTAAATGTCGGGTGTCCACTTCTTTATAGTAGAAATTCATTTTCTTCCCCCAAAATCATATAACGGGCAGCTGATATTAACAAGAATATTAATTCAGTAGTACCTTATGTCTCGCTATCGCCTTCTCCTCACGCTCTAACAAAAAAAAATCAAATTTCTACCTTCAGCTAAGGATATCATTTTTATAATGAAAAAACGACCGCGAGGAGAAGGCGGGAGCGATACATATGGTGTTACAGTCGGAAATAATGAAATATCATGTCATATATATTCAACCCCTCCACCCCAATCTCCAAGAAACAATTTACCATTGCCTCTGGTAACATTATATTTGATAATAAAAATTTGATTGACTTTATGTTTTGACATATGAATCGATTATGGATCTGAAATAAAAATTTAAATCACAAAAAGACTCCCTCTTAAATATAATATATATTGGTCCTAAAAACTCAAGAAGTCTTTTGGCGTTAAATAAATAGGTTTATTTTTATACTAAGATCAAAATAGTGCTTCATAACTTTCGGTCTATTTTATAAAAGAAAGCTCAAAACGAGTTTGAAAGTAATGCTATGTTTGATTTGAATGCAAAAAAAAAAAATCACTAATTTGGATGAAGTTTTCAAATGTTTCACGTTTCCTTGTAAGCATAATTTGGTTTAACCATCAATTCCACCTAAGCATAATTCATGTGGAAATAAATTAAATGCTGAAAACTTTAATCAAAGAAAAAAGTCAAATACACCAGCTAAATGTACCTCACTTTATCGTGAACCCCTCAAAATATTTAAAAAATGTGTTAATTTTCCAGTAAAATAATAAATACATTTAAAAAAAGGCAAATAATGCTTCAAAGTATGGTTGTGAAAAATATGACCTATCGGTAAGTCAAAAACATAAAACTGAAAATTAACTTAGTTTTCATGGTGTTTCTTTAGATTAGCTATAAACAGCTATAAGAGGAAATAAATAAACACAAATCCCATTCCGTGTTTACCAAGGATATTGGGAGGAACTACTACGATGTGGATCCTCAATTCTACTCCGAGTTCCACAAATTAAAAACAATTAAAACTCCCCAACAATTTATACATGTAACTCTCCGTCATTCATGAACACACACACACACTTTCTTTATACGTTAATGTTCTCTCCTCAAAAACTAAAGAATAATTATTACAGCTTTGGAAAATCGATTAGCTCTCAGATTTTTTTATTGTGAGCAACCTGAAGAGTTAACTTCTTTCTCCTACGCTCCTATCATTATTATTTAATTCATATATACGAAACCAGATGGAATATTTGTATGAGCTCACAACAGACAGTGAGTAACTCTGAGGATTTGTAGTAGAGTTATAATTGCAAGTCCTTGTTGGACTCAGAGTAGAATTAAGGATTGACATCAAAGTTATTTCCTTCTCACCCCCCTCCTTAGTCACAGCTAATTATGGCAGATGTAATCAAACGACATGACAGCTAAGCTCAAAATAGTTTTTTGTAATGTACTTGTATTATTTATATTACGCCAAGCTGCGGATTGAGTGTTCCTGAATGGAACTTAGGGAATCTACTGCAAATCTTCAACGGCTACGTAAACCTGGGCTCTTGTCTCTTATCCACTCCTACATACAGTCCTGTGGGTGTGATCCCAACACCTACGACTCCGCTGCGGAATCCTCTGCACCCCTTCTCCCCACCACGGATTCTCAGACAGGAACAAATTTCTTATGTGTCTCTCAACCTCCATCTTTCTACATGACTGGCCCTCATAAAGGCCATCGCTGGTCTTCCTGGAGTGAGGAGTTCCAAATCTATGTATCTCTTTGCGGCGAACTTCTCCCGTGCTAATTGTAATGTATTCGTGCTTCCTTCCCCTTGTTCTCTTCTCTTATTTTCTTGTATTTATATATGTGTGTAAAGTACAGTCTTGGAAACACGAATACATTACACTAATAAATATGATAACGACAATCATTGTCAATCTCTCGTAATCCCTCCAATCCTTTTTTCCTCTATGCCTTGAGCAGGTGGCGACAACTCTGCATATAAAATACTAATTACCTCTTCTTACCCAGGTGCGTGCAATAGTTGTAATCCACAACATTCTTCAAATTGTCAAATGTTGATTTTTGGTTTCCTTTTTTTTAACATGCCCAAAATGCTACCAATTAGAATCATTGAATATATTATATGAATGTACATTATATTATCATTATTCTTTTTTTTAAGTAATCAATTTAAAATAATTGATTCAAAAGCGACAGTCCATTAAAAGACAGGCAATAAATCAATTTGATCAATACTGCACATAAAAACAGCTTTGAAGAATAATGTAATTTTATGTTCACTTATTGGATACATATTAAACATATATATGAGACCTACACTGACTATATAAGTACATGGCCTCAACCAATAATATTATGATCATTAGTCCTAGTCACTTTTTATAACAACAATAAGATTAATTGAATTCGTAAGAATTGAAAAAATATTTAAATAAGATGGAATTTCACATAATCTACTCTGGTGAATGAGTTATTTATTAATTTAAACATTATTTTGTGGTAATATAATTTATTTTGTCAAAGATCACCACAACCTATCCTCCATAAAGAGAAAGCCAAATGACCTAAAATTAACGCGTCTTTACCTTTATTTTGTCTCGCAACCTTTCCGACGAAAAAGATAATAGAAAAAAACCCAAAATGTGTTGTTAGTTAACCAATTATTCTCAACTATGGAATTATTAATTACTAGCGGATATACACGGCATTGCCGGCAGTAGTTAGGCGTCGGCTAAAAGACAAACTTTGCTTTAATAATGTAAAAGCTAACTCCCCTGGAAAACCTCAGTGTTATTCTCTGTTTTTCATGAACATACTCACGTGTAACTACTCAATACTTAGATCAATTCCTTGTGTCCTATTCTCAAGAATAAAAGAATAGTAATAAGAGGTTGAGGAAAAAAAAATAATATGATGGGATGACTGATGACTTCTTTAGTCTCTATAGCGCTCACTAACAAAAACAAACGAAGCAAAAATGCCCGTATGCTACATACAAAATGCCTGCAAGAGTTGCACCTTCTTGGAAATGTATTCCGGGGTACCGTCTTGGCTAAACACATAGTTGTCACGGGAGAACGTGCTCTACAACCATGGCAAGACATGGGGCCTGAGGACCTTGTAGAAGACATCCGTATTGACTTTCTCGTTGGCCTTGAAGAATTAGGGAGGTACCTTGATGCCGTCGGGCGCCACGACGCCGAGGACCATGACCTGAGCTGGATGTTTGGCCTGAAGGTGCTCTCCACCTGAGCTCTTGATTCAGCCAAGAAGCGATCATTTCTCCTTTTCAGAACAGTCTCCACTATGAAGATCTTCCTGTCGGAGTCAATCTGAGTGCTCGGAGGAGATCGCACACCATCTGCCATTTTGCTTGTTTCTCGACTATTTTTGATCGCACAAAAACAAAACAAAGATCAAAATGTAGCTTTTTGAAGGGTGTCATGTACAAAATTGCCAGACTTTTACAACTGCGGCTAGACGGCCTCGAAGAGGGTTCAAATTTTTGAGTCCTCATCATGTATTTTATTCAAATATTAACATATACTATAAATGCATATTATAATATACATAAGAGAGCAATAACAAAAAAAAATCCAAACAGATCTCTTTGAACACACATGCACACGCCTGGAATATTTAACTAACATTGTTATGTTTTAGATAAAAAATATGTATCTGATGCACAACATGGATCACTGTATACAGTGCACCCTCAATATACGTTCGATGCTATTTGTACACGCCTCTAATATACCAGTAATATAACTAAAAAGTTATTTCATAGTTACAAAATATGTATACTATATACATCAGGGAGCACTATAAAGTACGCCCTGTGACTGTTTTTCATACATTCATACAGACAAACTTTGTTTCATAAATAAGATATAATGATTGTATGGAACTGTTCACTGATCCACAAAAACTAATTCATAATAAACGTTCAGAATATTAATCAGGGAGAAAAAGAGGTAAAAAATTGAGAGCTGATAACAAAACACAATGCAAATTTTATTAGTTTATTCGATTGGAGAGAAATAGGGACAATGTATATCAAGAACATCAATTATAAGCTCATCATCATCGGATGAATTTGGCTTATATACAAAAATGATAAAGCCTGTTTCATTTATTGGCAATGCCGTTTGCATAAAATTAATAGAATGTGTCAAAAGAGATCGATCAACATCTTCATACTTTCACGAAAATGTTATATTTGCGTATCTTGTATTTTATCCTTTGTCCTCGTGCAGAGGATCAATCCTCATATTTGTTAGGTTGTGATTTCCTTGAAAAAAATCAATCATATTCCGTAATGTGAAATACAAAACCTTCGCTCAGGTTGTAAATCCTGAGCGTTTTTTAGCGTGCAGGATTTTTGAAATTGTCAACCCAAACAGTGTGTTTTTATTTTCCAAATCTGTTATCATTATTCATTAATTCATGAGAAGAGAACATTCCAGTATAAAGAGTGCAATCTCAAGTGTGGTGTTAATGAATGACGGTGATTATCAATGAGGATTTATTGGGGAGTTAGTTATATGTATAAGTCCCTGATTAACTCGGAGTGGAATTGAGGATCGACATTTGAGTAATTCGTACCCATATTATTCCTGGATACCAAATGCTCCTTGTGTTTAATTTATTCTATCATAGCTGGTTGAAAATAATCTTATGAAACGTCATGACAACTAAGCTATCTCTCGATTCTTCAAATTATCAGGGTTACCATGTTAATTTTCAGGGGAAGGGGGTTACATACCGAAAATGCTTAGGATTTACAACCCTAAACAAAAAACTTTTACATAGACTAGTGTTTTGTGGACTTGAGTCGATAGAGTCAAGTCCATAAATGAAAAGAGGAAAATTAAGTAGCACTTCTCATTTATTAAAAAAAAATAATGAGAACCAATAATGAGAGTTCGCGTGTTATAGCAAAGATATTTTAGCAAGGCTCGATATAGCGTAGTTGTTTTTTAGTTAACTTCTAGGAGCAACCTAGTAAGAACCTCAAAAGAAATTGCGATGGATTAGAAAATCACCAGCAGTAAAAAACTTTAAATATTTGATGAGGTTTAATGATAGAAATCAGCCTACTCAATAAAATATGAAGTCGAATCGGGTTTCATAAACGATTTTTCTTTTTTTTGGATGGATAAAGTCTTCATTGTTGCTGATGGATTAGTCTTTTTTCTGTTATTTGATGAAAACTGAGTCCCAATACCCCAAACGATCACCTCCAAATATCATAGAAGAAAATGCATTACTCTTTCAGGAATCAAAATATTTTTTTCATTGATAGTTTGGGACTGCAAGACTCACGGTACAATGAATTTCGAACCAATAATGGGATTCCGCTTTTTATAACAAAGATTTTTTTAGCGAGGCTCGAATGCCTTGCATATAGCGAAGTTTTTTTATCAATAATTATTTGGGCAATCTTTTTTCCAGCTAAGATCGTTTTAGCGAAGTTTTAATCATTTATATAACAATACCGAGGGAACTATTGGTAATGTGGTACACAATATTCCCAGCCTCTCTAAAATTTTCAGTACAGCTGATGAAATATGCAAACTCTAATAAAAAACACAAGCGGAAACTAAGTTAGACAGTATCATGAACTCTACAGCAAATAATTCAAAGAGCGTTCATCAATTTTATTCTACCGGTTAGATCGTCAGAGGTGAAAATTTATAATCATTTTTAGAAAATTATAATGAATTGATGGAGCTTTGGAAATGGTCTATATAATATAATGGTTATAATGTAAAAGATACTAAAATTAAAGGTAGAATTAGCTCAATGTATAGTTTCTAGGTATTGATCAGAAGTGTTAAGGGAATATAAATTTAGGGAATTTGTTAATTCATCTTCAAATAATTTGTTAGTTGTAATCATATAAAGTATTTGTTTAATTGTGATACCATATAAATATTTATTTATAATTAAGTGTTTATTAGCTTATGAAACCCTTATCTAACAAAAAGGCTAGATTTATTCGTTATAACGACTCGATTACGAGTCTTCATCTCTGGATATGACGGTGAGATTATAGAAATTACAAGAGTAATCACTAATGATGTCAACAGTTAAATGGCTCCAATATTTTGCCAATCATTTTTTAGAAGTAGGGGGGCAATAACAATTATGAAAAGAAAAAACATTTTTTGGCTGCTATATGATAATTGTAAATTCTCAAAAAGTGGGGAGGTCATTGCCCCCTGTTGCACGGCCCCTGAGCCCCCTAATTAAGACGGAACCTGCTCCTTTTTTACCCCTATAATAAATAAATAAAAATGAAATGAACCAGTTTTCAACTTTGACCATTCACCCTTCCGAAGATCCCTGCATGGCCATTGGTCCTGTCTATTATGTGAAGCAATTCAGTGTAACTTTGAAAATATATGATCAAAAATAGAAATTATGTTGCATTTTATCATCAGAAATCAAGATAAATCAGAATTAAAAAAGAATTTTATAAAGTTGTTCTCCTTTAGAAATTACTCGAATTCCGCTTCCCATTTGAAACATGGGTATAATGTATATTTATAAAAAAACAACAAATTAATGACTATACTCAATAAGTATATATACTTATATGTAAGTGCATCTCCTAGTAACAACTTAAGGAGTCGAGAAATGTGACATGTAAATACAGGGATCCAGATAATGAAAAGATATTGCAAATCAACAAAACTATTTCACATATCTTCTTGACTCCATTTCAGAGCATCTTCAGACCTTGCTTTCTTGCTATTTGCAGCCTCAACTAATTTCTTTTCAAATCCGTTTGAACGGTCAACACCATCCCATCGATATCCAGGAAGTATTTGAAAACGATTAGGAAATGGTGTAGGTCCTTTATATTTAGGATACTCTGAAAAAAGAAATGAGCAGTTGTTTTTTTTGTGGGTTTTTTTTAAAGAAAATCAATGCATATTTACGTGGTCCTCCGTTTTTCTCAACAATTTTCACTTTCTTTTTACGAATATATTTTAACATGGGATCTTCATCTCGTTCTATATTCCTAAGATACTCATCTAGATCCTTATCGTCCTTTGAGCGAGCAAGAGGTTTGTCCATTTCATGAAGATCCTCCTTTATACGAGCCTGAGTTATTTCTAGTTGTTTTATACTTTAAATAAGAAAGTTATTGAAAACCATTAGTATTAATCAACAAATTTAATTCATTTTCAAAATCTATGATTTTCCGTTAATGAATAAAAAACAAATTGATTTAACATATAAGTAACAATCTCTCGACATACCCTTTGCTCCATCGCGTATACTTTTCTTTGACTTCATCAGGAATCTCGTTTTCCTTTTTCTTTTTCCGTTTGAGCTCTTCTTTCTCCTTGAGTCTTCCTCGAACTTTAGTTTCAGCTCCTCGACCAGAAACATCATTACTTAGCTGAGAACAAAGTAATATACATAACATTTGTATAAAAGAACATTGTTAATAATTACGATTAAATCCACTTACTTTAGAAAATGTAGTTCTTTCCTTGTTTCGAATCTCATCCATTTCTCGTTTCAAGGTTTTACCGTCTTGAAGTCCAGCTTTTTTACCATCCAGAGTTTTACTTACTAAATTAGATTTATTTCTCGGAGGAGATTCATCGGAATCGTACGTGCGTTTTTCTTGCTTCATAGATCGTCTAGGAGGTGAAGCATCAGAAGAAAGTTCCTCTTTGATGGGACAGCGTCTTGGAGGAGAGGCGTCAGAGTCTGGCTCTTGTTTGATTTTACGCGGTGGGCTCAAATCATCATGATCAGTGGGTTCTTTTTTGATGCGTGGTCTTTGTTTTCTGGGAGGACTCTCATCACTGGAGTCATGTCTTTTTCTTTGTAGTTGATCTTGGTTGATCAGGTGACTTGGAGGACTGTCATCACTAGAGTCATGCCTTTTTCTTCTACGTGGCATAGAGTCTCCTCTATATGAGGACCTTTCCCGAGAATCTGAATGCTCAGAGCCGTCCCTTTTTTTTGATGGAGCTCTTTTTACTGCGTCTGCTGAATGTACACTCTTTTGCGAGGAATTTCTTCTTGATTCTGATGTGGAGTCTTCATCGCTAGAATCATGTCTTCTGCGGGGATGAAAGGAGCTCTGGCCTCTTTTGTCATCTTCATCACTCGAGTCATGCCGCTGCTTCCTTCTGTCCTCACGTATGTGCTCTGGTGAACCTTGACTCCTGGGACTAAGAGGTTCTTCTTTAATGTCTTGAGGAACTTTTAGCATGCCCGAAGGTGCATTATCTTTATTCCAACCTTCAAGCGGCTTCCACTCTCCCGTGGATAACTTTTCCTTGATGATAACATCCATTGGGCGGGAATCAATTATCCCAGCTACAGACGGAAGCTCTTCCCCTCTACCCAGACGTATTGCCGTCTCTTCATCACAATCCTCTTCATCAAGATTGTCCTTCTGCTCGGAGCCTCCAAAGAAGACATCATTATCAATGATCTTCATACTTGGAGTCTTCAATGGCAATTTTTTGTCCTTCTTCTTTTTCTTCTTCTTCTTCTTTTCGGGAAGATCCGTGCAAGAGTCAGGGGCATCCTCTGCCGTCTTTGACAAATATTTCTTCAAATAATCCACTTTCGAGATTTGTCCACTCATTATGATTTTATTCAATGCAATTTCATTGATTTAATTAATAATGTCTATTAAATAATAAATGCACAAGACTAAAGACGGCGCTCGGATTGTTTATTTACATTTGAATGACGTCATAGAACAATCATTCACAATGTTTTATATTGAATATTATTATGGTAGTAGGGAAGACAAATGCGGGTTGTTGTAACATAATATATATTAATATTAGAAATAACATCCATGATGACTTATGTACCATCTCATTGAATAAATTATATACTTCCAATCTCAATACATACAACTGATTTTGAGAAAATTTTTGTTACACCGTTTCCGACCCATTTTCACGTTTAATTTTTTTAAGGTAGACAATTAACGATTAAAGGAAATAATTATGGCTACATAATAAATCCACTCACTTATGAAAAAATCTGGGAACAAAAGGTCTGAAGTCTTAACAAAATTCAGGATCGAAACGTAAGGTGATTTAGATATTATTATGAATGAAACGACTAAAGTCTTCCCTATGCATATTTTCCCCCTCAACTACCTGTTTTGCCTGTAGTGACGACATTCAATATTAAATACGGTCTCCTCATAACAATTGTCAACAAATAACAAAAATAATTAAATGAAGTCTCAAGGATCCAACAAAGAGGCATATCGAAGCTTAAAGCGAAAGTTCCGAGAGCTCATCACGGCCAACGAAATCCTTCAAGAAGAGCTAAAGCGACGACAAAAAAAACTTCTCCGTGTCAATCAAGACAAATACTTCCTTATGGAACGGCTCCTTCATCACGAAAAGCCCCTTCAGTATAAACCCGACAGCAACGAGGAGAAACGAGTGAAAAAATCTAAAAAATCTCTTTTATTATCTCCTCCGCTTCTGCCACCACCATTGCCACCACAGCCCGAGTCTGTTCCAGTTTCTCTACCAGCTCCTGCTCCACCCCCACCTACGATGAGTTCCTTCGAGGACAGCGCCTCATCTACCTTTGATTTTGACTCCTTTCCCACAGCTATGCCCAATGAACTCTTTGACTCGGATATCAAAATTGAGGAAGAGGTCGTTTTTTCGTAGTCAGTCGTGTAGTTTTGTTTTGTTTTGTATGTATTATCCATTTGAAAAGTTATTTGCGAGTTAGTAAAGTGATGGATCGCAAATCGAAGAATAAATTAATGATATATCAAGTATGTTGTGTGTAATGAATGTTTCTTAGGTTTTGAAAGGTAGAAGTTATGACAACATGTTTGGAAGTGAAATATATAATAATCGTTACGTGTATATATAGAACACAAAAAAAATGGATGGGATAATTAATTTAATAAAACAATGGCAGTACACATAGTTAAAAAAAAATATTCTAAGACGATTTAAGAATGTCAAAGAAACAAAATAATTATGCTATGAATCCATAAAGCACGATTCTGCATTGTATTTATAATATCCAAAAAGGGGGATAAAAGAAATAAATAAACGTATATTTAAAGGAACACATCCTCAGTATTAGATAACCTATAATTAATTATAACGGAGTCAATCGGGGGAGTACAAAAGAAGTAGATAATCATCAAAAATGTCTTATTTTATTTGGCAATCGTAAAAAGATCTCCAGCTGAGGGAAGAGGAGCAAGACCGCCTGTCACATCAGGCAGTTTTGTAAGATCCGGTAACGATGATATATGTGATTTGAGGTCATTTTTTACGGCATTCACTTTTTCCAATTTATCCCGATACTGCTCAAGCCTCTCTTCAGCCTGTGCTTCCAAATCTCTTTGAGCAGAAAGGAAATCTGTAATCATTTTCCCTACGCGTTTCCGATCTTTTAACTCTTGCTGTAGCCTTTCGTTATAGGCACTCAGGAGCTCAGTCGCCTGACTAACCTAAAAAAAACACAATAAAAACAATTAGTATTGAGTAGTACCCTTCATCAAATGAACAGCTTCTAAAAAGACACATACCTTATGCATGAGTTTATAGCCTTCTTCGGCAGATTGCAAATTTGAAAGTTGTGAGACTTCACTGACTTCTGGAGGGAGTCTTGCAATTTTTTCACGGATAACTGCATCCGATGAAGCTGAGTTTTCTAGATCTTGAAGGGCTTTAATGAGCTCTTCAGGCTCTGGAGGATCTGCTACAGAGGCTGGAGGACTATCTAATACGTTGGAGTCTCTTTCTTCTTCTTCCTCCTCTTCCTCTTCTTGTTGTTCATCCTCCACTGACTTTTTACGCCATGTTTTGGACTTTTTCTGAGGTGGAGGAGTAGAATCCGCCTCGACTCGGGATTCAAGAGTCTTTCCTGTCCAAATACGAGTAATGTCGGTTTGAATGCTTTGTTCAAAGATGCTTCGCTCTCGCCAAATGTTGATGAGGCGTCCAATGCTTTTGATGGTTTTTTGATCCAAATGAGTATTTGCCAAATGTTCGACAACTCCTTTCATGATACTCCCAAATTCCTTAGCATACTCGGGATGCTTCTTTTTCGAGTTTTGAACAACATCATTTGCCAGGTAGAGAAATGTGAGCTTTCGGCCATGATTCGTCTTCCCCATTTCCTTGAGCCATGTCTTGACAATGTTCTGCAAAATAAATTAAATGAACCAGGTTAGTTCGTTCCGAATGAGGAGAGAAATCCTTCCATGCCTGGTAATGCTTGCGGTGATGAATCAACCAGAGGGAGAGCTGTTGAATGCTTTGCTGGGAATTATTCAGATCCGCCAGCTTTTTTTCTAAAGCGGCCTCCGAGAAACCCGACATTTTTATAGTTGCTTCAACAAACAAATACAAACCTCTCCCGTTGATCTGAGTCCTTGGAGAATAAAGTGTCATTTGATTCAATGAAAAAAAAAATTGCAGCTAAGTTAGGGGAGACGGGTTAACATTCTAAATAACCCTCTATAAATATGTAATATTATATTGAAGGAATGTGCCCGTTTATAACGGTGTTTATGCTAAAACTAATTAATTCCTTGCTGGATATGTTCATTTCATTTGGTATCTAAATGTAAAATTCACGCTACTGAAAGAGTAATACAGATATATATATATATATAAATTATAATTTGGTATTAACCAAATTATAATTTATACTCCCATTATCATGTGATATGCTGTTATACACAGATCCTTTTTATAATAATACAAATTGAAATTTCAAATTCGTAGGGCATCTTTGAATCTAAATACGAGTTTAAATTATATCATAAGAAATATTAAATAAGAGATTTAAAAGGGGGATAATGTACTGCAGTCTTCCCTAATATATATTTATTTGTCTTTTCATTCTTCGTTTTCTTTTTTTGCTTGCTCCGCCCATAACTTCATTACAATACTCACTAAGCCAATAGAATGATGTATTTCTAAAACATACCTCAGTTTGGACAGAATAAACCGAGTAATACTCTATATTCTAGTAATATTGGTAACATTGTACTAATTAGAGTGAGACAGCTATATAATTTTAATGGGAAGATCCATTCTTGAATGACTGATCCAGAATTAAACGCCATTTTATAATAATAAATAAGAGATTTCGCCTCTTCGTACGGTTTTTGATTTTCTGTTGTTATGATCTATCTTGTTCGGAATGCGACTCGATCCATTCAACTTCATTTGCGTGGAATGAGCACGGGCGTAAGTCTTAACTACACAAAATATCAGGGAAATGATGAATTAAGCCCACTTCTGATAACACATGGACTCCTTGGCACGAGTAAAAATTGGAGTGCAATTGCTAAAGTATATTGTTTAAATTATAGAATATGTTGGAATACATAATTATCCAAGTTGATAATAATTTAGAAAATACGGAAAAGGACGGACAGAACAGTCGTTATATTTGACGCTCGAAATCATGGTAAAAGTCCTTGGACATTAAGTTTGAGCTACGAGGGAATGGTAGCAGATCTTAGAAAGTTATATGATAGCTTGAACTTAAGAAAAGCTATTCTTATGGGTGTGTTTTTGTGTTGTTTAAAAATTAATTATAATTAACTCCTTGTTAGTTATTGTACATAATGAGTTTTCAATAACAAATTTCTTAGAAATTACTAACTATGGTTATAAAACACTTATATAAATAATTATATCCATCTATATTTTTATCATATGAGCGCAAAAGAGTGATATTAATATTCCGTCTCTAACTGCAGGTCATTCCATGGGGGGTCGAACACTTTTGGGGTTTGCACTAGTATATCCTGAACTAGTAGATAAATTAATAAGCGTGGATATATCTCAAATTCCATTGGAAAGAACGAAAAATATAATTCTCGATAAATACATTTACGTAGAAGGTTTACGGAATGTTAAAATACCTCAAAATCTCTCCCTCTTTGACACTCGATCCGATATTAAGAAGCAATTATATCCATATGTTTCCGAAATAGGAATAAGGGAATGGTTATCATTAAACTTATATAAAGACTCTCAAGGTGTTTCCCGTTGGAATGTAAATATTGAGGCCCTTGGGAAGGACGAACTGAGAAATATTGCAGAGTTTCCAAAGCAATGGATTGATTTGAAGTCCAATGTTCCAGTTTTATTCATTTGTGGGGAAAAGTCGGGTTTCATTCAAAAAGAAGATCATGAAGCTATTCAAACTCAATTCTTTGAGTCAACTATTACCTATCTTCCTGGAACTAGTCATTGGTTACATGCAGAAAAACCAAATGAGTTCACAGAGACTGTTTTAAAATTTATTTCTTAAAGAAATTATCCAAGTTGTGACATTTCTTTTGGTCATTCTTCTATTAGATTTCCATGGTCATTAAAAAAAACGTGACGTGTATTGAGTATTAAATGGACTGATTACATTCATCATGTATTTAGATTTTGCTTCACGTAAACAAAGACTGTGCAATATGAAAGTTAAGTTTGTATTTATTTTTGTTTCATTCTATAGCTTTTTCAAAATTAATAAATGAAATATGGACACAATTTATTAAAAAAGTTTTCACCACTAGGTAGTTCTACAAATAAAGTAAAGCATTTTTTTCTTTAATCTTATAAAAAAAGGTCCTTGGAAAATAAATTTATTTCTTAAAATATTTTATATAAAAAAGACAAGGGCCTGAATAATTATTTTTTCACAAGTTCCGCTCACAGTAAAATGGGCGCTAGGAGATAACTATCTATGAATTAAAAGTGATATTTACGGATGGATTATGTTTCTCCAGATTACATCGTATAACAGATGCCACTTCTAATGAGTTCTACTAAAGGACTCAATGGAAAGAGCGGATAGACAAAAAATGTACAACATCAACAAAAATATAAGGTAAAGAAATAAGGTCTAAATCTACAGCTATTGCACCGAATGATGTAGAGTTGTAATTCTTTCAGGATTAATGATTGAAAATGGTTTTTTTTATTTTATAAAATAGGTGTTTATACTTTGTTCCATTATCTTTATTAAAAAATTCAATTTAAAAAAAAATTAAATAAATATGAAGTTAAAAAAGAACCGATTTTACTTTTTAAATATGAAATACTTAAATAATATTTTTAGGAAATAATAGATTTAAACAATTCATTATAATTAAATGTCGCCAACAATCAAGACATGTGTTGCACAATTTCATGCATACTTCCACTTTTTTTTCTGTTAAATGAGAGCTTTAGTTGTTGTTTTTAAGTAGACATTCCATGATGTACTAAACGCCACCGTCCTTCTGGAGGCTTCTGCAGAAACATTTATTCTTCAAAGTGAGTCTAAAGCAAATAATTAGAATATGGAGCCCAGTGACATCCTTATAAAACAACCCATTAATTTTATTTTCACATACCTCACATAGTCAAAAAATAGTGGATTATATTACTTGGTACAATTTGAGTCTTTCGTGGAAGTCCAATTCGTACGTTTGATGGAATTGATCCATAACTTCTTGCGATTTATGTCTTTTGGTAAATTAAACATTGGGTGATTAGCCAGTCGAAGTTGATCTATAATTACAATACTCTGCACTACACGTTAACATTAATATGTATATACATATACTAAAATATACTGCAACTAATAATTATTGCCTAATTATCATAAATAATTAAATTAAGCTCACAAGGTAGTTCATAAATTGCCTTCAAGATCTTTAAAATATACCTTATGGCAGCTGACAATTTTGTGTCAATCAGTAACGAAAAGGAAAAAATATGTTCTTCGACTAATTGTCCACTCTTTCCATTCAGTCCTTTAAGTTCTAGAAATATCGGGAGTGGTCCCTTGCTCTACTCCAAATATTAGTAGAACTTAAAGGAATCTAGGCAAAGAGTGGACACTTAAGGCAAGGAAGGTAAGATATAGTAATTCTCAATTCTGATTAGCTTAAAATTTGAAGCTGCTACATGTTCCTCAAGACACGCCGCCAGTTTGAACAGACCGTCTCCCCTCCTAGTAAAAAGAGAAGAATAAGGTTGTACGTCACAACAATAACACGATATTATTATATCGGTGTTAGGAACATAGTCTTCCTTGTCTTTTGATTGAATTGTTTATTTGCCCCTTACCCGCACTTTTCCTAGAGTCCTTTAGTAGAACTCATTGTCACTTCATTACAAGTGTTCTCGGAAGTATTTACCTTTATTATAACACGCCAACTTTCCTCCAAAAGAAAAATACTTGAGAAATCAGTCGGAAGTTACCCAGTTTTTCCCAACTATGGAATTATTATTCAATAATTGTTTGGAATTGTTCATTACCTAATAATAGTTCATTGAAAATGAACCAATCAACTTTAAAAATAATGATGAGAGGAAAAATTGCAGAAACATCTACAGTTGACAACAAAATTCATATTTATTTTTTGTCAGCGATTGATCATTCTACATTTTAATGTTTTGAACTTTGATTTTTCTTCTCGAATTACATCTTGTTGATTTCCCTACTATTTAAGAAAATATACACGATTTTTTTGTATTTTGCAACCTTATCTACAAAAAGGAGAGAAAAAGGTCATAAATAAATCAGTTGATAACCCATTATTCGTTCTGAATACTAATTAAGGGAAGAGTATATGAAAAATGGACAGCTGAAAAAAATTAGTGTAAATGTTTGCTAGTTGATAATGCCATGTAGTCATACTATGGGTAGAGATGGGATTTTTGTAAGAGCGCAACGAGAAGGCGGGAGTGAGACTTATGGTATTAGTGAAATAAGACTCTTTTTATTATAAATTGCCTGTTATATGATTGGGGGAGAAAAATAATGAAGTCAATTACATAATAAGAGTGAGTCGTGCTATTAAAAAGTTTATTTTGATAAATAAACAAAAACCAACCAATGACTTTCCCATTACTTTCAAATGTGAAGGTCATTAGTGTATGTATGTATATTAGTATATATTCTAATAAGATAGTAACATTTATATAATGGACATACATATACATTGTTTTAAATGGATTTACTGCAAATGATCATTATTTGGGCTGGGACTTTGGTTGAGGTGTGTGAACAGGCTCGCAAATGATATCTGGTTCTTTTGTTTTCTTCTATTAGTTACTTGTTATCGACAATAAATAATAAATACTACTAATGGAACGGATATGTAAGGATGTTCTTTATGTGAAGAAAAAAGAGCACGAGGAGAATGCGGAGCTAGACTTATTGAATGCATGAATTAAGAGCCTTGTTAATATCAGTTGCCTGTTATATGATTTTGGGCGGAGATAAATGGATTACTCCTCTAAAAAGGAGAACCTTATACATTTAAAATAAGATTAGTGCAGGGAAATATTATAATTATATTTAATTTTATATTTATTTTATTATACATTTTTAAACAATTTAGAACTAAAACAGGCAAGAATGCTTACATCAGAGGGAGAAGTTAACACCGTAACGACCTATTAAATAATGATCAATAAAGAAGAAATAGCAGACGCTTGCACTCTTCCGGTGTTATTCGTAGTTATAACTAAGGTTGATAATTTTGGCAAGAATACAAAAGCGTGCGAGGAGAAGGGAAGAAATACTTATGGTATCATTGATTAAATAATATACATCTTCTTCTATCAAGAACGTTATCATTCCCGCCTTTATTATTCAATATTAATATAATATTAGATGCTGATAGTCGATAGAGAACTGAATAAAATGTCTAAAATAACGTCACCTTCTGTCTGGATTTCTGAAAATGGAGGCCCAGGAATTTGGAAAATACTTACGGGATGAGAAACAGATGGCTTGTCGGATTTGTCGATATAAATGTGCCTTTAGTCTCCTGTCTAGAATTACACGCCACTCATTATCCTCATCTCATATCAAGAGTATGGATATTAATCTATAAAATCAAGTTAACGATGAATACATCAAGTCAGACTTTAACTTTCATCTCACGAAGATGATTATTGCATGTAATATAACCTTATCAATTGCTAATCATCCTAAAAAATACACGGGTAAATTCTTCCCTTCCCGAGGAACCATCATTAATTAATGGAGGATGTCGGTAATGATGTCATTTATAGAAATACCTCCATTGTAAATTGTGAAGTTAAGATAATTTTCAGCCTGTTTAGAGTCATCCACACCAAATTACGAAATGGAACTCTGAATTTTGTACCATCTAAGAGTAAGTATTCATTTTTTTTTTAAATCTAATCATAAAATATGATTCTATTTTGGCTAAAATTATCAAGAATTATGATACACAACTCATTAAATGGCAAAAGCAAGTCCTTAAATGGTCACAACAACGGGAGTAGTAGCTTTGGAGGGCTCGAAACTAGTTTGTCTGACATTAGTTTAATCACTTAAAGACCTGATCATTAGGTTTTCCAATATTACATAGTCAATTAATATTACTTTTTTATCTCTTAAGGATTAACTATGGTTCATAAGCTCCAAGAAATGGTGTTCAGAAAACTCATTAAAGGCAAAAAAACTGCTTAAATGGTCACACCAACGGGGGTAGTTACATTGGGTGTAGCATTATAATTAGCAATTGTGTGTATCCTTCATAATAATAGTATACTGTTATACAAGCAAATAATAAGAGGGGGGGGGCTACTATAACGGATAAAAAACGTCTAAGTCAATTATACGTAGTATATCTTCATTAAACATTTTGTTAATAAATACTTTCGCTATACACTCAAAAATCATAATAAAGCAGGAAGCTAATAATCACATCAGTGTTTTAAACAATTATACCATAAGTCTTTCTCCCCCCTCCCTTCTCCTTGCAAGCGTTTTTCTCTACAGAATTATCAACTTTAGTTACAACTAGCCTTGAAATGTTTATTATGAAAAAACTACATTTAAAAATTAGAAAAGGAAAAACGGTTGTTGCGTGTGCTCTTTCTTCTTTTTTGTTTATTATTTAATAGGTCTTCGTTGTGTTTGCGTTTTCCTCTGAAAGAAGAAATATCCTCTATCTTAGGTCTAAATTGTTTTAAAAATCCATATTGAAATAAATAAATATTAATTGAAATACAATTAAAATATTTATCTTGCAGTACTGCTATTTTAACTGTTGAAGGTTCTCCTCTTTAGTCGCTGGTTTTGTTTTTGTTTTGTTTTTTTTTCTACCTGACTAAAAGTAACTCATCATGCCTTCTGAGATAATTATATGTTCCCCTTGATGTTGATTTTTTGTTCCTTTAATTGGAAAAATGGAGTTGTACTGATTAAGTATGTAGAAACGAACATTATAATATTAAAATAACTCCATCGGACCTAGGATTTGTCTTTGAAGTCTATAGCTATATGACCCTGAAGTAAATTTCCTTCTGTAAGAACAACTGAGAAGTAAACCTTTGGACATTGAGTTCAAGAGAATAATTTCTCCCCCCACGTTGTCCATTGAGCAACGTCGTCCATTTCTGTTTTCTTTGGCTGCTCCTATGTACCTGCAGTTTTGTGTTTTGAGGTATCGAACTCAGTCCAGGGTTTGAAAAAGTTACTTACAAACATAGCCTTGGTATTCCAGGATGTACTGACTAGAGCTACAATAATCTTGCTGGTTGTATCCAAGTCTTTTTTAAATCTGTTTCTTGTAAATCATGGGCCTTTAAGGTTTTGTTCCTCTGATACAGTATAATATCGTGTACAAAACCATCCTCAGAGGCCCTAGCAAATCATTTATAACCCCACTTGTTTGGCTTGCTTTGAATATATTGCCTCAAAGTATCTACTGTCTTCCCTTTATAAGCAACCATCACTTCATCTATTGACTGTTTAGGAGTTTGAGGTTCATCCCTGAAACCGGAATTGAGGAAACAGAAGAGCAGCCGTATTTTGAGAAACGAACAAATTTTGTGTGCTTGATTGTTGTCATTGAAGTCTTTATAAATCATAAATTATTAAAGGAAATTTTGTCTGTTTGTCAAAGCTAATAATTCTTGTAATCCCAGGTACTAAAACTAATATTTAATTTAAGGGCAATGTAAGGTAGTGTTCTAAAATTTTTCGAAATAAAGTATGATTAAGTCGATTATTTTACTAATTGTAATAAGAAATTGATATTTTAGAGGCAAGGGGATTAACACTAGTTTAAATGTCCTGAATATCCAATCTAATTGATTATTTTTAATTACTGTCGTTAAAAGGCTAAAGTATCAAGGTGTTCCTTCTTTAAAACAAAAAATACCCTATGTATTTTATTGTCAGCTGTCGATGACATCGTCTCACTTGATACATCATGACTATTTCATAGTTTATTCTTTATAATAGATAAACGAATTAATAAGTTATGTATATTATAATTATGTTCCGTTTCTAGAAGGACGAGAAAACAATTTCTTGTTGATCCTTCGCAGGCGTTGCATATTTATATATAAGTAGTATCTCCAGAATCATACACGCTTTATAAAATTACTAAAGCAAAAGTTGTATTCTCAATTAAACATAAACGACTGAGGAGGTTTATACTAAATAATAGATTAAGAAATCCTATCGGAAAGAACGTGGAATCAACTTGTAAAGCTGAACGCTAAACTATTCCCCTCCCGGGTTGAAATTACGACACACGGGTAAAATAATGATTCAAAAAAAAATTAAATTAAATAAAGCACGTCAAAATACTAAACTAAATGGAAACATAAGCTGTTTTTAAACGACCAATGGACTGTTTCGAAGGGGTTCCTCTTCTGTTTAAAATAAAATAGTCATCATGTTTCTCCAATATTTCGAAAGGACCCTCATATGGAGCGTCAAGAGGTCCTCTGATTGGGGCACTCTGGAACTTTCTTGGCTGCCTGCAACTTTCCTTCTTCAAAGTCTGTTGGCTAACTGAAGAGTGATGATTTGTCCTAAAATTATTATTCGTTGTTTTCACCCTTTCGAACACATCAGGAGAGTGAGAACGAATTTCTTCGCCATAAACTTCTTGAGAAGGATAAATGCTGAAGAGTAGTTCTCAGATCCAAAAGATCCTGTTCAGTGCCTTTATCCAATTTTTTTCAAAACATGGAAATGAGTTATTCGTTGAAAGCTAATTCAAACAAGAAAAAACACAAACTGTTGATCGAAAAGTGGATCAATTTCCTCACATCAAAGAAAAAGAAGAACTCTGTCCTCACAAAGCAAAAATCGGCTTTTTGGGGCGATTCAGAATAGAGAGAAACGTCGAAGGAATCTAATGAAAACTTCTTGGAGCTTTGTTTCCTGCGTTCACACGGCAATCAGATTCTCAAAATAAAGTGCATGCCAAAGTCAAAAATTCGGTTCAGCTTGAGCAGGTTTTCCCAAGTGGACTTGAGCTGATATCTAAAATGAGCTCTAGAGATTATAGCATCCAAAAAAACAAAGAATATAATTGAAGATGTCATTAATAATTCTAGTGATGATGACTACTGGTTCTCGGTAATTGTTGATGAGACTTCAGATATGTCAAACACAGAGCAGTTCAGTCTGTCACTGGGATATCTGTGAGTGAAGGCATCAAGAAAGAGAGCATGTAAAAGTGACGTAGACTGACGGCAAATATTTTTTTGAGAAGCTTCACGAAGTTGTCAAGGATCTTGGCCTTAACCCCGCCCAGACTGTCTCTCCAGCTGCAGACGGTTCCTCCAACATATCCAGCATCAAGCACGTCTCACCACCAGGTGGAAGGAAATACCCCCTCAACCTTGTAGTCAAGGATTTTCTCTCATATATAACACTGTTGAGAAATACAATGGGGACACTGCAAATTTTATACAACTTCATTAAAGGGTCACCAAAGAGGTCAGTAATCTATAATATAAGTCGGTGAAGAAAACTAGTTAAGATGATGAGCTTGCCAAAATGATGACCTTGAAGAACCAGTCTGCCACCCACTGGAGTGTCGGCTACTATGCTGTACACGATGTATATCTAGAAATGGTTACAATCATGACACCTTTCATAATTGTGAGAAAAGTTAAAATATGTTGTCGAGTTCAACAGCCATTCATCTGCTCAACAGCATCTTTTTTTACGATTTTTTTTTTTTTTTGGCATTGAACTGTTGAAGACACTCCTCAGGCACACATCTAGGTTGTAGCTGAACTGGAAGGTAAAAAAAGTTGACCTAAGAAAGCACCGAAAAACTGCAAACCTAGTGATCAGGACTCTTGAAGATCTTAAGAATGAGAAAAGCTTTGAATAAATCTGGAAAGTTGGTGAGTTGAAGTTGTCTGAGCTGAAATCAGTAGCTGAGGAGGAAGACTAAATTGATTTGGACTTCAAGGAGGCGAAGATTCCAGGGATAGTAAAGTGAAAAGGAACAACTGAATCCGACTTCCGTAAAACACATTTCGATGTTGCAATCAATAAGATTGGATCGAGGCTTGAGAGCATATTTGCCACAAACTTTACATACATCACAATTTATCTCATAGCAATCGTCAATAACAGTGATGTAGAGACTTGTGTGATGGCGCATTTCGCCAAGCACTACAGGTTTGATCCTGAGCAGCTCCAGTAAGACCATGCAATCGTCCTGCAATTCAAGGTTAAATCTATAGTGGTTCATTTTGGATCATATATTTAAAATTTATATTTCTGTTGGCAGATACTGACACAGAGGACATGTTTCCTTCATAAATTGCTACAGAGTTAATAAGCTCGGAAGTGTTTCGCCTGATGCCAGAGCTATACATAGTGATCTTGATCGTGGCCTCAATGACCATTAGCAGCTGTGAAGCGGAACTTTTCAATCCTGTCTCAGAAAACTCAAGAACTACATGTGCCAAGAGAGGCTCTCCTCCCTCATCCTCTTGTGAATGGACAGGGTAATGGTGGGCAACGTGCTCCACGAAGACACGGACAGTTAGATTGCCACCCTTACACCAACGAAAGAGAAGAGTAACTTTTTCTAAGTCATGATAAAGAACATATGTATTTTTTCTTTATCAATTTCATGCATATCACCACGTATACAAGCAAGGTAAGAAAGTCAAGACTTGAGATCATAATTTGCTATCTTTTTTGTCGACGTAACCATTTCATGGTCTACTATAATCTCGTTCATTAACTTCATCTGTTATTACTTTCTGAATATTTAAGGAGGTTTAAATTGTACAAAATTGTTTATTGAACAAAACTTTGGCTCTCATTTTCGCCCCATGCATAGAATACTTCGTTATGTTCCTTCCATACTGAATAAGTCGGTATTTACTTTCCATCTTGTCATTATGGACGGGACACCAAATCAGGACACCCACGCTACTTGAAATGCATCTGCAATCACTGGAGCTGTAGTATTTGAAAGAGACACTGCTTCTAGCCATCTAGTCCTTATGTCAATTATAGTAAGCAGATATCTCATTCTATTTACTTGAGTGAAGGGACCAACTAAATGGACTTGGATATGGTAGAATTTCTAGTTAAACGCATCAATTACTGACGTCTTTTTGTTTACGTGTGTCGTGATTTTCGTCTTGGCACAAGTGTTACAATCATAGATGCACTTTCTTACATCTTCTTTTTAATTCTCCAAAAATAGCAAGAAGCAATTTTCCTTGTTGGGGCTTGTGCCCCTCTGTGACTTTCACAGTGAACTCTCCCAATAATTTTAATAACCAACGACGGTGGTACAATTGGACGAGGGACGGGATTACGGATGTCACAAATTAAATTGAAGCATTAGGTTCATGGAGGGTCCTTACGTTTGCAAATAAATGTATTTGTAAATATCTCTACTAGTTTAAGAAATAAAAAGGTTTTTGTCCTGCTATCGAAAATTCTAAAATTGTAAAACTGTACCCTCTACATATAAGAGACGGTGGTATCAAAATTAATCGGAACTATCTCTGTTTAAACTTTGTATAACGTCACTGTACTTGAAAAAACACATGATGTCATGCTGTCAGCAAATTATCTGTAAAATCGGTCTAGACCGATTTTTTTTGCCCGAACCTGACCGAATTTTTCATTTGGACCGATTTAGACTGAATTTTCATATGATACCAGTACAGAATGAGCTTATTTGTTATACCAAACTAATTCGATCCAACAAAAATATAACGGTGTCAGACCGATCTAGGATTCCCAGACCTAAATCTTACACTAAAACTGATATAAGTAAACAGCGCTCATTAGATTGCTATGTGAATTCTATTATAAGTTATAAGGATGAAAAGGAAGCTTAATTTGATATCTCTCAGCAAGTTTCTTCCTTCATCGCTTAATTCTTATTGTCATAGTCCCTAAAGTCATGGATCCCTTCAATTTAAGGGAAAATTAACAATAAAAAAGGCTAATATGAGGGTCGTTTGAAATGTCCGTGCAAATTACGAGAGATGGCACTAATGGTGCATGTTGAGGTTATATTTAGTTAAGAGCATATCCTGGAAGAACGCATGCCAATTTTGAGCCAGATCTGTATATTTACTTCTGTTTGGTATTTGTTTGAATCGAGGAAGTGGAGCAATTTCAAAAAAATGGACAAAAAAGAATTTTGTGAGTTGATAAAACATTAGTTTATGAAAAGCAAAACGGCTCAGGAGACTAAAAAATAAGCTTGATAAACATTGTGGGGTCTCTCTACCTTCGGTTAGATCAGTTTATAAGTGGTGTCAAAAAATTTTGGAGTGAAAAAATGGGCAGAAGTAATGTTTTGGACACCCTGTTGAGGTCACTACTCCAGAAATCATTGATAAATCCCTGATATGGTATTGAATGACAGAATAGTGAAGGTGCGTGAGATTGCTAGTGCTGTAGGCATCTTAACCATATTTCCCTAAATTTTGCGACCACAACTGATGAGGTGTGAGCTGGTGCATTGTCGTCATGGAAAATGACTTTTTTGTGGTACAATCGTGGGCGTTTTTCTTTTATCTCAGTTTTCTAACGGTCACATAACGATGCATCGTTTATTATTTTACCATTTTCCAGATAGTCGATGAATATATTATTCCTTGTGAATTCAAAAGACAGTTGCCATAATCTTTCAGCCGATTTCTCCCTTCAAACGAATCCCACACAGAAAAAAGTAAACCAATAGGGCTTAAAGTTGGTGTGTATTCTTCCAAGAGATGCTACTAACTAAACATAACATCGATATGCGTCAGTAGTGCCATCTCTTAGACTTTGCACGGACTTTTCAAATGACTCACGCATATCAAATAAAAATTATTATAAAATTTGAAATATATATTTTAAACAAAGGTTTTTTCTCCGTAGCTATTCCAACTGCTTTCTAAATTTTAACTTCATGGTACATATGGACATACACACATACATTCTACCATAAAAGTACCAGGAACTTTTATAAATATAACACACAAATTTCACATTTTTTCAATAAAATTTATTTTTTCTTCAAAGTAATCTCTTTTGGATCCATTGTACGAAGTGACTTGCTCACTGACCTTTTTTTTTTGTAGAAAATTCAGCTCTTTTGGAACAAAACCGTGCCGCAATCTGTCTCATGCCAAAGTTTTCAATCATAATGGTACGAACTGACTTGTGAGATACGTTAAGCCCCTTAAGCTAATTTGACGACTTATCTAAACCATCTCCTTCACTGTGTACAGAAAGTACACAGTCTTCGACGATCTCACAGGATTATATATATATATATATCTTTTTGGGGGAGGGGGGTCCTTATTTATAGAATTATTTAGAAAAAAAATCCCAAAATTAATTATTTTTAACAAAATTTGAAAAATTAAATTTTTGGAAAAAAATTTCAAAAATCTACAGCTATTCACAGAACAATAATTTTTTTGCAAAAGAAAAATTCAAAATTGAAATTGTAAATCAACATTTTCGCACAAAAATTCAAATATTAAATTTTTTGGAAAAAAAAATTCAAAAATTAACAGCTATTCACAAAAAATCATTTTTTTAAATTTAAATTATAAATAAAAAAATTTCAAAAATCCACAACAAGTGAGAGAAAATTAAATTTTTAGTAAAAAGCATAAATTCCTTAATTTGAGGGGAGGGGTACAGCCCCTTCAGCCCACCCCTGGGGATACCCCTGTTATTGTACAAGGTATTGCACAACAATTGGAACAAAACTTTACCCTCATCTTAATCCTGTATGGATCAGTGATAATAAAAGAGGTTAGGTTATTAATAAAATAAATTTCCATTTGTTTTTACTTTTAGTCAGTTGTTGAGATGGAGAAACATGATCATTCATCAAGTTGTGTTTTGTTAATTTTAAATTTAAAAAATTCTTTGAATGTGAATAACTCCATAATTAATTTTGTTTGAGCCCCATTATTCAAGAATTTCAAATGACTACAGTGGGTCCAGTTCGGGATTAACCGATCTGCACCAACTTTAGAAAGGGTAAAATTTTTCTTTATGAAGCAAAATTGTTACGATCGTTTTTACTTCATAAATTCATATAAATGCAAATATTAACATTTAATAGTTCCAATAGGACAAAATGTTAGTAATACCAACGGTTTCAAATGGTACTCTGCGCCCCAAAAAATTTGGCATTCTGAAATTGTTTTATTAAACGTTTATTGGTTGAAAAATTGGAACTCTTAGAAAATGGCAATAATAATGCAAACCTTTATTAATTATATTCCAAAAGATCTACTATTGCGAAAACCATAATTTAGCTGTAAAACCAATAAAAGATAAATATTTTCTTTATAAAATGGTAAAATGGTTACTCTGTGGGAGAATTGAGGTAGCGATTGAGGTCCATGGAGGTCCTATTTAAAATTAATATGCTATTAAATAAAACCCAAAAAATTGTCAAAATACATTTGTTCAAGATCTGGATGAGGTAAACGGTTGTTTAAAATTGTGCTGCAAGGATCTGGAGAGTCAAGAAGTAAGTGAAAGAGCCTGGAGGTGATTATGAATCAACAAAATAGCGTGTTGATGACAAAATGAGGTGATACTGCCGGAGGGATCAAGATTTAATTGCAAATTTGAAAAAAAAATCATTGATGAGGGCCATTGCCAGATATCTCATCTCTTCTGAAAAGTCGATCAGGTATTGTGTGGCAGATGATTTGCAATATTAATCATACAATATGTGATATTTGAGATGGTTGTCGTTTCTTTTTTGTTTGTTTTTTTGACTTTGTTGTAGACCCCTAAGGACTTTTTTGTTTGGGATGCATTTGAGGGACACACCAAGACATTTTTCTGCAACAGAAAATCTTATCTGATATCCACGATCCGGGAGGATTTCCGTAATCAGCCAAATGAGACTGTCATCCAGACTTTCTCCCATTTCCAAAGTCGATTTGAGACTGTTATTGCCGCCAAAGGTAATTAATTATATTGAATAATAATATTATTTTTTATTCATCTGTTATTTTGCAAAAATTTTAGTAAAATCGGATGCTTAGTGTAGGAGAAAATCTATTAAAAAATAATCAAGTTTGTTTTTAAACAGAGGACGCACTCTGTATAATAAAGAATATTTGACAGACGTCAACAAAAAAAATATAGACCCCAAGCTTTTTTCTAGTATTTAATTTACCTTGTAACAATCCAGGTTACGAGTGGATCATTGTGACCTATCTATCAATAAAAAGTATAACAATAACATCCTCCAACGCATCCTAATGAGAATTTTGTATAAATAAGTATGTACAAAAACGGATCTTGTCATATTTAAATTTTTATTATTTGAGCACCAAACGTAGAAATATTATTTACGATTATAATTTAAATCTATTTTATATATATATATATATATTATAGTCACAACACGGTGTGTATTTTTTTTTTTTTTTTTTTTTTTTTAAAGAATATTAAAATTATAAGGAGCAAGAGTTGTTCTGAAATAAAATATATAGTTCATGCTTCGAAAACATAATTATTGTTTTGTCTCATTAAGTAGCTACTTGGTTTTTTGAAATTTTCGAATAAAAATTAATTTAAAGATAATTGTTTGTCTTGTTTTTGATTATAAAAATATAGGTAGACATAAATATTGTTAAAATGAGTTGGAAGAGATAAAAATAATATTTTGAAATGGGGAACAATAAACAATATTATATGGTATAAAAAATAAAATTTTGTTTGCTTATTTTATTTTGTAGTTATCCAAAAAAAAAAAAAAAATGCCAAAAACGTCATAATACGTAAGTATGTAACTCAGGGAAAAAATAAATTTATGAAAAGCAATCAAATTGGAATGTTATAAGATTGAATTAAACAAAAAAACTTTTAATTGCAAAGGGTGTAAGAAATTCAAAAATCATTTTTTATTAAATGCACATTATTATTTTTTTAGTTGTTATTTCTCAGGATTGTAGTATCGGCCTTACAGAGTATGGAACACTTAAAATCCGTCCCGTCCATAAAAAATTATTTCATTTTATAACACTGTCTAAAAGGGATCATATTCATTAATATTATAAATAGAGAAGTTAAAATGAGCGCATCCGGCGTGTCCAAATTAAGTCCTCCTCTTATACGAATAGTAACTTTTATAAGCAAATAGTAGAGTATAAGAAGATTTATCATTACACGGCGGAGGCGCACATATTCCCTTCTCTGTATCATAATAGGAAAGTGTATCAGTTTACCAATTAGTAAAACACCAAAACTTTTCAATCCTCAACATTAGCGTTCAGCTAGCTAATGTATATGGAGCTTTTGAAAGATAGTTTAACCATATCACTTGCAAGATTTTAAATGCAATCCAAAAAAAAAAAAAATACTGCCTATAAACTAGGGTACAAATGCTGAGCAAAAAACTAATAGCTAAATACTAGCGTTTACATGCTGAGCAAAAGGCTACTAAGTAATTGCTAGCGTTCTAAAGCTGCGACAAAAAATACTGGCTATATGCTTGCGTTCAAATGCTGTGCCCAGAACTTATAGCTCATGGTAGCTCATGGTCAACATTGCGTTGTTTTCTACATTAATCTTGACTGGGATCTTTAATGTGCAAATATAGTTTGTCATTATTTTTAACTCAGGCTTAGTTAAAGTACTTATGTTTCTTTGAAAAATGGGTGAAAATTGATTGATGAATAATGATGAATCCGTCATATAGAAAATATTGTATAATGGGACGGTTAAGGAGTCCGATTTGGACGCATCCTTATGATTAAATGACGGGACCAGAAGGGAACTTTTCGGACCGCTACATCCTCCCCTACTATTTTTAATGTATGCATGACAGGATATTATAAAATGGCCGTAGCTTGGAATTAATGTTACAAAATTATGAAGTAATAATTATCTTTTAATGTATATGAAAATTCGTCTTTTTATGATCATCTTCGTCTTTTTGAAAAAATACGGATTTTCCTTGATTTTTTTGCACTATAAAGATGATGAGAGTCCTTGGGATACTTTTACAATAAATACTGAGATTTCCTTGACTTGAGTTAGAGATGAATGGATATTATAATAGGAAGATAACGAATGTAGTATGTGTGTGTTGTTCTTTCGTTTAAGGAACCTCAGGAAATTTTAGTCTTCCAGAAGGAAGACTGTAAGAGTGTGTACACCGTATCCATGAGTCGAAGGCAAAATAAAAAGACGTTGAAATTCAAAAGCATTAAATATATTCGAAGCAGGAGATTGAATGCCTCATTTCCGTTAGTGAATGAAGAAGATGATGTATTATTACTAAAATTATAAAGAGAAGTTAATGGAAGTATTGAAGTAGAAGAAGGGACTCTTTTTGTTATTATAGAAAGTGGAGAGGAAGGAAGAAGAGAAGAAGAAGAAGAAGGCTTGGGCTCGTTCCCAGGGCTTGACCCGGGTAGCAAAATTTCTCAGCTAGGGAATCGAACAAAGTGGCTGTAGGTCAAATCGTAGTTTTGAAAATTGCTGTATTGAAAACCATTGCGAACCCACTCTCCCATATTTGTGGCTTTAAAGAGTTCCTTGTGCGAATCAACGGATTTGGATTTCTAAAGGATACAAAAGTGATTGTTAAATTTATAATAGATAGAGGCGCGTGAACTACAGGGCAATGGTCATTGGACCTCAACTTTTGTGGATTTTTTATTGTTATCCTAGTAAAAATGTCAAAATTTTATCGACAAAATTAGTCTCTTTCAAAATAATTTCAATATAAAGTTTTACAAAAAAGTTTCTTAAATTTTTATAAATATATTATTTGTCAAATTCGTGCATATATCAAAAAAATCCACTTTTTTTATGTTGATTTTATTGGTCAGATGGAGGTGCACGGATTAAGTATAATTAAACATTATAGTATCAGATTAATTCCATCTGACCTAGTAATTGTGAATGAAGTCCATTACTCTAAGTATATTTCCTTCTCTAAGAATAACCGAGACACGAAACTACACACATATTGAGTTCAAGAAAATAATTTCTTCATTAAGCTTCGCCATAAACATTATACATTATATCGAAAAAGCCCCATAAAAGAAAAATCCGAGTCACAGCCATGCTCTGCTCCTAAAAAAGTTCTACGGGCGCCCATGATGATGTGACCTAGGGGCCTAGTTTTTTTTTAAAATAAAATTAATAATCCAATTTCACAACTAAATTTTAACAAAATTTGAAAAATTTATATCCATTCACAAATAATTAAACTTTTTTGGAGAAAGATTTCAAAATTTGATAGAGTTTTTAATAGAAAATTTAATGTAAAAAAAAAAATTCAAAAATTAAATTTGAAATATTAAAATTTTTCAAAAAAAAGTTATAAAAATTACACCTATATACAAAAAATTCAATTTAAAATATTAAAATTTTCCAAAAACAAATCTAAAAAGCACAGCTATTTATAAAAAATTAAATTCTATAAAAAAAAATTTAAAAGTATGCTTCAAATATGATTTAAAACTTTAATATGAAATTTTTACCGGAAAATTTGGAAAATTATATTAAATTTCAAATATTTAATTTTCTTGTAAAAAGCAAGAACTATTAAGAACTAACCAGCCCACCCCTTATGGACGCCTCTATATAATTTGTAAATATATTTTCGTATTAGATAATACAAGGATTACTCTATAAATGGTGAAAAAAATATTTTTGATTAACTTAATACTGTTTTTTCTATTTTTCTAAATGAAGCAAAGATTAATAGAAATCAGAACTGCGGAGACGATGCCTTTTTTGTTGGATTCGGAGTCAGGAGTCGACAAATTTGTACCGAATCTGGCTCCAAAAATTATTATCATTTATGTAAATTAAACTGAGTCTATATTAGTACAATTTACTTAGAGCATAGCGAGTATCCGTGCTAGTTCATTAATTAGACATGTGAATAGTCAATTTCATCAGAAAATGTAACATTGTAATGAGAGGTTGGTGGTATTGTCGTTTCTCGGGTACGAGTAAATAAATTATTATCCAAAACTTATGAATATATTAGCAATAGATAAATTTTGATCCATTTCATTCCTTGTTATTCTAGTTAAATATCTTATATTCCAAAAAAAATTCTTTTTATATATCACAATTATTTACTATATATAACTAATAACTACGTATGGGTAGAAATTAAATCTATATTTATATATGTACAAGGTTAGACCATAATGTAATAGGGCTTGCTTGAATTTTCAATTTGATTTATCGTACGAACTGCTGGGCAAGATTTTGATAAAACACGCAACACATCATATTCTATGACGCCACTATTAAAAAGCGTGGTGGAAGTCAAAAACCAGTCGTACATGGGTTATGGTATAACCTTCTATTTCTATTAACCTTGATTTATACTTATGAATAAAAGTTTGTCTATCTTTATGTGTTTTTGTATCTATGTATATTTGAATGTATGCTATCAATAAGTCATTTTTGAGTGTAGATACTTGATCTAAAAAATAACGATACAATTGAATGTGCACGCTATATTAAAAAAGAAGAAAGAACGTTTAGGTCAACTCATACATCCAACTCTATACTCTAAAGTATGAGATGAGGACTCATTTTTAAAAACAACGTCTGTAGCTAAAGCTGAAGTCTAAAGTACTCTCTTGCTCCTCACGTCATATTTTAAATTAATTTACGAGCTGTTGTTATGATTCTTTCCTTCTTGAAAAGAGAACATCCAAGTATTGTGTAACTGCTTGTGAGTGTGCAGATGAAAAACAAAGGATTTCTTGGTGAATTATTTTCTATATAGTTAAAGCAAAGCTTATCTGTTCGTCGGTGCAAAACAATTATGGGCCATGCCGTGTACTACCGCTACTTTTAAAAAAGAAACGTCAGAAGCGTCCATAGGGGGTGGGCGTAAGTGGCAAACGCTACCCCAAAAAAATTAAGGAATTCTTGCTCTTTACTTGGATTATTCTAAATTTAATATAATTTTTCAATTTTTTTTTCAAAAAATTTAACTCTTTCTGAACAGCTATTGTTTTTTGATTTGTTTTTCGAAATCAAAAATATAATTCCTTGAAAAAAGCTATGAATTTTTGAATTTTTTTTCCAAAAAATGTAATATCTAAATTTTTTTTTCCAAAAAAAAATACTTTTTGAGAACATCTTTGGTTTTTTGAAAAAAAATTCGAAACAATTTAATTTTTTGTGAACAGTTGTGGTTTTTTCATTTATTTTTTTTTCAAAAAAATATTATTTTTGAGAAGAACTATGGATTTTTGAAATTTTTTTCCAAAAAATTTAATATTTTAAATATAATTTTTGAAATTAAAAAAAATAATAATTTTTCAAATTTTGTCCCAAAAAATTGATTTTTTGGATTTTTTTTAAATTTAGGCCCCTCTCCCCCTCAAAAAAAAAAATATATATACAATTCTGTGGATCCCCTTGCAAATCACAGAAAAAAATGAAGTAATTTACTTCTTAATCTGTCTCATATATACATAGTTTTAGCTTAATAACTCTGGGAAATGCTTCATACTACCACTAATTACAAATAATTATGAAAGAGGAGAGATAATTTAATCAAAAGAGGCCTGTAATGAATGTTTTAAGGGGATCTTAGATTTTTATTTATTAGCTATTATTCTGATAACAGAAAATAAATCAACCTACAAAAATATTTCAAGTCTTAAGACATTCATTACACAATTATTCAATTCTCCATTTCATTTCATAACTTTGCTACTCTAAAAAATGGTGTATATAGTATTCCAGTTGGATAATATTATAAACATTTAAAATCTTACTCGATTAGAAAAAACAGTGACCAAAAATTTCCCTGGACGAAAAGTGCTTAAAACACGCTGTAATATATCCAAATAGGAGGAAGACGGAATATTACTCTCGAAGCTCACATATGAAAACTCCGGTTCTGGAGTAATATGAATTGTACAATATTCACCCTAATGGATGAAAAAATAAGGTAAATACACATGTTCTTATCTATTCCCTTCTTAAGACATTTATTACCAATCCAAAGTCATTTGAATCCTACAAAAAAAGGTAAATGTATTATGTAAATACCAACTTAAGAATCAAATTTTAATAGAGCCTTACATTTCGAAGAATACCATTCATTGAGTATCCACAAGGTTTAAAAAGAAAGTCATCAATTTCCATATTGGGAAGAATCTTATCGATCCCGGATTTCTATAATGTGACAAAAGGAAATATGTTAATTATCAATAGAGTACTTTCAGGTGACGTTAGCATTGTTGATGTTGGCCTTTTTGAGGGCCTAAACCACCAAGTCTTACTACAATGAAAATCCTTATTTTTTATTAATATGAAGGAGAATAGTGAATTTCCGAGGGGTCCATTGAAATCTGAGCATTTATTAATTCAATAATTAATGAAGGTTGATTCATGTTTCGATATATTAAAGCATAAACAATTAGTCACAAAACAAAACAAATTTGAGCTCTTTAGCTAACGTACAAGTCGAGAAAAGGACACTTGAAAGTGATCCACGAATTTTCATTCGTGTACTCCAAGTAGTTGGGAAAAATTTAATTTTTTGTGAATAGCTGTGTATTTTTTAAATTTTTTTCCCAAAAATTTTCTTATATGCTGCGGACGCCCCTGAAGTAGATATTAATGTTGACACTCAGTCCAACACCAAAATTTTCTGTCGTTTCGGTCTTTGGATCAATATTTCAGACTGTAGACCGACCATTAATCGTTTTCTAATCGTGAAACGATTGCTTTGATCCCAATCTATGTACAAATTTTCTACCTATGCTGATTGGGCACACTATATAAGTTGACCCACACGTCATACTTTCTCTTTCTATCTCGAAATCGGAGACAGGGTCAGCGGAAAGTTGAAATTAAATTATTGCAACCTTTAAATACTTTGGAAATAACATTGCGAAGCTAAGAACATATTATTCTCATTGGAGTAGGAGAAAAAGGACTTTGACTTTTTCGAGATATTCCGACAATTAGCACTTTGGAGGATCGTGAAAGTAGATGGAAGGTCTCATTATGTGGAGAAAGTTATGAGTTTCTCTTTTATGGAGTTTACAGAGGAAGGGGAAGAGAAGAGAAAAGAGGGACTTAAAGTCGATCCATAGACTGAGAAAAAAGGCATGAGGAGCCAAACAGATCAACCCCTAGTCCAGCAAAGTTATTTCAATTTTATAATTGAATTTCAACTTTTAATTTTCACTCTCTCCAAATTTGAGATAGAAAGAAAAAGTGCGGGAAAACTTATACAGTGTACCCTACTGATGTATGAGTTGTACATATATGATTTATGCAACACATTTAACTCAACATTGGGCCGATGTTTCCATTTTTGAAACACAACTGACGTCATCCACAATTAATGTATATAATCAGACTTGACCGAATTTTGAATGAGACTCATCTGGACCGTACTTTATTTAAGGAATGGATTACTTTGGTTCACTAAAAATCATGACGATCGTCGACCCTCATGATTTTTAGACCGAAACCCAACAATAATAGAAATGGACTTGTATTAGGCTAAAGGCAACTTACAATGGTAGCGTCACGACCATCCTTTGAATTACTTTCATAGAAAATATCCATAACTTCAGGATCCAATTCTGTCATGATGATTTCAATGGTTTGATCCGGCTCTTCGTCCAATCTCCCAGACACATAGCGATCTAATGGATTAAGAGCATATAGATACCAACAATCTCTGCAAACCAAGAAAAGTAAGGGATTTTGAATTCCATGTCTTGACAATCAAGTCTCTTAAGATTTTTTTTTCCACATAGTTCTTTGATTGTTTGTTTGTATGTTTAAACAAATAGGCACGTGTAATGCCTATGTTTGTTCTAACTTTTGTTTTGTAAGAAAAAGCAAATGGAATTCAAGTGGTTGGTGCTTGTAAAGAAAGTTATAAAAAAGATAAATTGTCATTGCATGAAACTGACAATTTATATCTACGTGTGTGTGTGTGCGTGTGCGAGTACTACCCAAGGGATTCTGAGAGGGAGGGAGGGGGAAAGTGAGTAGTTGTACGAGACATTGGAAAAAATTTCATTTACTTGTTCATAGATCCCATACAGTAAGCGGATCCATCCGGAAAGATCTTATCCAAGAGTGCGGCCTCCTGATCAAAACTCTTATGGGGTTTGTATTGAAGCTCGGGTTTCTTAAAATTCTTTCTCGAGTAGAAAATTTCCTCAAATTCATCGAAACCCGTGTACTTCTTTACAAGACGATACAATTCATCAAGACACTGGAGTGGCGTGGTGGTTCCACAGGTCTTGAGAATGAAGCGTCGTTGAGAAACAAACAAGGAGCTCTCACTCAGAACATAGGCGTCCAATATAGCATTGGAAGACGAACTCACGATGCTGCATTGAACGTTCTCCAATAAAAGCTCCAAACACTCTCTGAAAAATAAAAAATAAACATCATCTATCATGTAAACACACGTGCAAAATTATATGTACGAATAGCATGAGGCCACTGAACTTGGAAATGAACACACACATGGCACCAATAATTTAAAAATAAATATATCATTAATTATTTCTACGAAAAATTAATCAATTATTTACAATTTTACAAAAAAAAAAAAAAAAAATCATCTCATTTGATTGACAATACATTGAGTAATGTTTTGTATGCATATATGTATGTCCCCAGTCTTTGAAAACATACACATTCCGCTATGATTTTAGTACTCATCCCTGTACAATGAGATATTTTTTTAATGTCTACTACTTTTGACAAATCATTTCCTGTATTTTTTTTCAGAAAAGTTAAATCAACAATATAATGTTTAGACAAAATATGAACGTAGTATCCATAAATAAAGTCATGATTTAAATTGATAGAAGTAAACACTATTTATGGTACAACCTTTGTAATTGTAGGTTCATTCTGATAGTGAACATTCCACATTGGCTGAAAAGTCCTGGACTTAATAAAGACAAAGTTTTTGGGTTTTTTTCGATCAAAATATGCTTTTTTTAATAAATATTATTATTTATTCACTTTTTGAAGCGTAACCCCCCCCCCCCGCTAACATTTTTCAAGTCATTCCTTAGCTTGAACAGAATTTTTTCCCCCATCAAGAAACAGTGCCAAATTAAAACGGGAAATTGTTTTTGATCCATTGTTTTAGAAATGACAAAAATAGCGTATCACTTAGGACAATAACTCACAAACTAAAGAACAAATTGTCATGAAAGTTTGACAGCTGTCTTTTGAAGGTTGGCACTAAATGAAAATGAGGTGAATTTAAAAAAAAATAGCGTAATCTATGTGTGAAGCCTTGGACTTTTTAGTCCAACTTGTAAAGAAATGATCATTTACAGTTTTATATCGAAGGATCAAGTCAGATACGTATAAAATAGAGAGTGGAGCAACTCTCTCCAAGAAAAGGTTTTACTCTCCTACATCATAATATCGAAAATCAAGAAGAACCTAATCAGAAACCCTATTGTCCCTACATATTTGCAAATAAAGTTTTTATATCTTCGAATACTTTCATAGTCGAAAAAAAACATTGTGATGAGAGGGATACTCCACACTATGGGGAGAATTGTGAATCCTGATTAACCTCTAATTCATTAGTCAACACGTTCTAAAAATGCATTTTGTTATATAATCCAGGACTTTGAGATCATTATGTAGCGATCAAAATTGATGTCTGTATAATTAGGAGCAAATTCCAAAATTTGTGATTTTTCAAATTATATACATTATTTTTATAAATTTATTATAAATATGTATTTTGATATATATGAATTTAAATGCTTATATATATAGGCGTAGGAGATTTGGGGCAGGAGGGAGGTGAGGTCAATTGCCACCCCATTTTAAACAAAGCAAGCGATATTCGAGCATATAATTGTTGAAAAAGCCTAAAACGAAGTTACTACAGTCAAATAATTATTTTTTTTTTTAAATACGACCAAAGTTATGTCTTTATTTTAACAAAAAAATCTATAAAAAAGAAAGGTCAATAAATAATTGGGTTCTATTCAGGGTCATTAGAAATTGTTTTTATTCAAAAAAAGTTGTCACAAAAAACAACAACATTGAATTAATCAGCTTAGTCCCAAATATATGTATACTGATTTATGTATTAATATTTTGAAAAATTGAAGTTGTACCCTTAAAAAATTATCATCTTCTATATATGTGTCTTTATCAACAAGTTTAATAAATATATCACAAGTAGCCGCAATGAATTCAATTATTACACGCAATAACCCCAAAGTTTTAAGAAAGAGTTCAAATGATTTTCCACGTATTATGGTTGCTCTTTTAGGATAAAATTGCCATATCTGCTCAAATTTGGAAAATTGAATTATCAGGGCTACCTTTATGCTCAACTTATCCTAAGTAGTGATGGAAATCGTGTGTTTTTGGGCATGTTAAAAAAAACCCAAATCAAATTGGTAAGCTTGATCATTTGAATAAAGTTTTGGAGTAGATCAGCTACAATCAGCTGTGACAAAGGAGGAAGGGGGAAACGGAAATAAACAAAGTCATTGTCAAAAATTACTTCTATGTCGATCTCCCATTCTACTCTAAGTCCAACACAGACTACACATTATTACTCCACAACAAATCTTCAAGGTGACTCTTCCGTCTTTAATGATCACAAACGAATGCTTGTTTTATCAGTTTTTGAATATAATTGAATCTATTTAGAAAAGGGAGTTCACTACTCAGGAATTAAATAAGTATCACAAATGCTAAGGAAATGAAAATTCATTCTTCAGACTACCAATTCAAAAAAACATAGGGCAGTTAAAAAATTCACAGGACTGACATCCCTTCCTATTGTTGTGTCCTTTATCAATGTAATAATGTTCCTATAGTGTGAATCTTATATTTACTGGTTATAACATAAATTTTGCCTCTCTTGAAGAATTTTGAGATGTCTGAATAGGGCATTTTTACACTAAAGCAGCGAATTGTAAATAAATATTTTCCTTAAATGACAATAAAAAAACGACAATTTTTAATTTACAAATAATAAAAAAATAAATTAAATAATATTATCATTCGAGGGGGTGTATTATTTTTCTACAAGATGGCGCCACCCTTAATCATTTAGTAAACAAACTCCTATAAAATGGAAGTTACCATATAGACTTCTTAATTTGTAACTTTTTAAATTGTTCATCATGAGCTTATAGCAACACGGGCATAGAAACTTATAAATAAATCAAACCGTACAAGGTCTAGCTTTTTTTTGTGTCATCAAAAAAGCAAATTAAATATAGTTTGTCTTATTTTATCAACAAAAAAGAGGATCAAGATTTTACATTTTTGAACACGTGTACGCGACATTACAGACTGAAGAGAGTGACTAAATATTTTCATTCATCAAAAAAAAATTATTTTGTCAAATACATGATTATTTTAGAGAACATGACTTAAATAATAATTAGTAAATAATCTCATTAATTCAAAAAATGGCCACCTTTTCCACTCAGTTATATTTATTTTAAATCTTATATGAGGATATGTAAATTGCATGAACCATGCATTCCTTCTCTGCTTTATTTTTTTTTGGGGGGTGGCCTTGTTGGCCATTTTTTGGAGGGAAAAAGAGTGTAGAAAATATGGACATGTTTGTAAAAATTACTATATATTTTTTACAATATACACTATGTATATTGTAAAAAGTTTATATTGCGAGAAAATAATAGAAAAGGCCCAGCTAGATATACATATTTGTGGACGAGGAGGAAGGTGAAAGTAACTTTCCTCTAATAATAGTCACTGCATGGAAAGAGTAGGGGATTTCTTTCAATGTACTTGATACAAGGTTTATGATCATATTTGGACTTTTAGTAGTTTGTAAAAAACCACACATAAACAAGACAGAAATCCAGAGTGCATCTTGATTAAGTTTTATGCATTACCAGGGGTATGTTTAAGGAATAGTATCCTCCTGGTAAAAGTGCATATTCAGCATGAACAGGCCTACTATCTACATGCATATAGGAAAAGAAAATCACTCTCATATTTTTATTATTTTTGTTGTGAAAGGGCATGACGCAATATTGTATAGAGTAATGTTTTTGATTATTTTTTAATCATTCATATCTATTCTCTGTATATATAATACAAACAAAGGTATTATTCATAATTAATCCTTCTTTTAAGAGGTAGAGATGGGACTATTGATCTATCTATTTATACCTTGGGATTTTCCTCAAATCACACTCATTGACGTTTGTTTTCGAAGTTGTGAACCAAACCTCGAGTAATTTTTCCACTCCTTCAAAGAAATTCTCGTCACTTGACACTTGATTATATTCCGTAGCCAATGATGATTTCGATATATTATTTTCCTCAAATTTTGTAGGACACATTTTGATGATGTTTATATATATTTTTATTTATTTTTTTCAAAAATAAAGGGATTGATGCGTCCGAAGAATGACGGTGATTGAAGAAAAACACCCAAATAAGTGAAGGGAGAAGTTCACAGAGATGGGAAGGAGAGATTGCTTGCTTTGTCACTAAACTTTAATAATCATTTTTCTTGCTTTTTTATTTGGAAAATAATAAAAACAGGCAGGTCTTTCTAGGCCTGCAAGTTAGAGATATGCACGGAAAAAAGGAAGGGGGGAAAAAATCATAGAAAACATTTTCTTCTCCTCTTCTTTTCAAGCGTTGTTACACTTTTTTCTTCTCTCTAGCTCTCAAGTCATAACCAAAAAATAAATAGCGAAATACAAGTTATGTTTGGAGAGAGAAGAAAAAGAGAAAAAGACGAGAGGCACAAATTGATGATAGCAAATAAGATTTGAAGTTACTTAAGTTCATGCAATATCATCCCAGGAGCGAACGCAGGGATATATATATAAATTTTTTTTTTTTTGAGGGGGTTGGCTTGGTTTTTTGGGATTTTTTTTTAATGCAAAAATTAAAACTACTCTCAAAAAAAAAAAAAAATGGCTACAGCCCGCCAGCGCACCTCCTGAGGACACCACTGCATCTCACTACAATGTTGTATTCGTTTCGAATTCCTTGTTAAGACTTATTGTACAATGTATACCTGTTGATAGTTGGAAAGTCTGTATAGATGAAAGGGAAAGTGTATATTTTGAAGTAAAATGCCAATTTATTACATTTTTGAAGGATATGCACATCGTAGCCCCCGTATAAGATATACCGGGTCGTGCAATTTTTTAATACTAAAATGATTGAATTAAGCAATGATGTATAATTTTGTATACAACTTGGAATATCTAAAAGAGTTGTATTAATATTATTTATAATAAGGATCATTAACATTGAATATGACCATCATAGACAGTAATAGCGGCTTCCAGGCTGTCGCAGAGTTTGCTACAGATGCTTTTAATGTAGACTCATTGATGGAGTCCTTTAAAACATCATTATTTTGGTGAACGATTCGGCAGGCCTGGGACTCTAATTATTTATGCCCTACCTATGGCCTGCTGGCCGTATTACAGCCTACTTAATGTTTAATTGCGGCCCACCACTCATTCTCATATCAAGTGTTTTTGTTTTTTTTTAATTATCGCTCTGGGAATTTTTTTATTCTTTTTTTTTTTTAGCAGAGCAAAAATAAAAAAAAAACCCCCCTCTCCCAATATAATCCTGGGGACGCTGTTGAACAGGGTTTCTAGATGGACCTTTTTGAAACAGTTTGGTCTAGAAAAATTAGATAAGGTTTAATTTATATATTTGGCTTGAATTGGAAATAAATATGTATTTAATAGTTTTGTTTTATGAGGATATTTTTCATGTGACACATATTTCAAGGGGCAGTGCAGCCCATTATATTAAAGGTTGAACATCTCTGATCTCGAGGTTTCCAATCTAAATATTAGGGAGACCAAGAGTTCACCAAAAAACTAGAACTGAACTAATGGTACACTTTTTAACCGTCTCTACTATCATGAGTTGTATTATTTGTTTTTTTTTGCTCGTAGAGACACAATCAGCCTCTTTAATCGATATATGGCCATTATTTATGTCAATGGTCCTATCCGTCATGAAGAAATCCGGCTGCTCTTTAAAGGATTTGACTACAGCTTCAGTTGTCAATTTTATAAGAAAGAGTATTTCTGGCGGCATCTCCAAGATTATCACCTTTATCTAGATGATATTTGGCATGATAAACAGCTGCCTTTGATCCATTCTTGAAGTAACAACTGATTTTGAAGATATTCCGATTACAAGGAGGAACGTAATCTTTTGCCTTTACTGTTCTTGTGACATGATAATCAACTTTAATGTTTTGAATTAAAGCTAAACAAAAAGAAAATACTACGAGCTCTTTGGTGAATGGAAAAAGAATCACATTGTTGGATTATACGCCGAGTTTTTAAGTTTTAAAAAATGCCAAAAAACTTTGAAACGACCCGGTATCTACCTAGGTATATAGTTACTCTTAATACATCATCTTTGGGATGTATTTTTATAAGTTCAATAAATATCCAGTTTTTAATAGGAAATTTCTTTCGCCAGGATGAAAAAATTTTACTCAAAAATAAATTAAAAATTTTTCTTCCAAAATATACAATATTTTACATTTTTGTGAATAGCTATGGATTTTTGTATTTAAAAAAAAAAAAATCCAAAACCCAGCCTCTTCCATCCCAAATTAATATAGAATCCTGCAGAACCCCCTAAATATCCACATATATTGGGACTATTTTGGTTTAAAAAATAAGATTGGCCATATACTTACTTTTTCAGCACTGAAAGTGGGTTTTTAAAGAAATTATTTGGAAGAAATTAACTGTAGCCCAACAAACTACTTTGGATGCTCAAACGATCAGAAACGGACCTCTAAATCGAATAAAATAAATATCAAAGGACAGCCCAAAATTTTATTGTAAGTGCTGATTAAATATAAATTCCTCAATCTGGAGTGTCATAATCAAACGTAGACAAAGAAGGACAACCGATCATAACATAAAATTTGTATGAAATAAGAGAAGAAGTCAAAAAATAATTATTGTGAACAAAATATTCAACATCGCTGAGGATATCAAACTTCAATGGAAGTACTCTAACGAGTACTTTTAATATTCCTTATGTATGTTTTGGATATTGTTGACTTGATAGCTATGTATTAATTAATTTTCCAGATGGCATCAAGATTAATTATGTGTGATGATGTGCATTACACATGAATAGGCTGTCGGAAACAGCTTACATACAGGGTGATGACTCAAAAATTAGAAAATTTTAAAAGCCGTTTTCATTTATACATATTTTTATTTTGTGCCTATTTTATGACAAATTTTTGAAGCAAAAGTTGGTAATTTAACAACTTTCTACAATTTTTATTAAATATGTCCCCCTCCATTCTGAATGATGGCTTAAATACAGGGACAAACAGAAGCACAGCTGGCCTTTATGAAGTCCGAGGACAAGTTGTTCCACTCATCCGTGATCAAAGCCTACAGAGCATTGACATTCGGGTGAGAAGTCTTGTTCGTTTTGCCTCCGAGACGCTCCAAACACTGAAGTACAGAAGGGTTTACCTTGGGTGAGGACGAAAGCCTGAAGTCTGCCAACCACAAGACAGCCGAATTCTCCCTGCAGAAAGGCTGCACCTTCTTGGACGTATGTGCCGGGACGCCGTCTTGGGTAAACACATAGTTGTCCCTGGGTAATTACTCTTCATCTATGGTAAGACATGGTATCTGAGAGCCTTGTAGTAGTCGTCCGTGTTGACTTTCTCGTTGACCTTGACAAAGTAGGAAGGGGTCTTGCTGCCGTCGGACGCCACAGCACCGAGGACCATGACCTGAGCTGCATATTTTCCCCTGAAGGTTCCCTCAACTTTAGCTCTTGATTCTGCCCAGAAGGGATCATCTTTTCTGTTCAAAACAGCGTCCACTCTTCTTGTCGGAGATCGACTTGTGCGTGGTGGAGATCGCGTACCTTCTGTCGTTTTCCTTGTTGCTCGGTCATTTTTGATCGCACAGTAACAAAACAAACAACAAATTTTAGCTTTTTGTCAGTTCTTTCAAATGGTCCTAAGTACAAAATTGTTAGAGTATTAGAATTGAGGCTAGACGGGCTCGAAGTGGATTCTCACTTTTGAGTACTCATCCTGTAGTATAATAGAATGAATTCTGGTACATTTAGCCTATAATTATCTTTTAAAAGAAGCCGTAATTATCATTTGAAGTAACTCACGACCTAAAGAACGTATTCCAATCCCTTATATACATGGAATACTTGAATTGTTACAAAAATACGATAGTGAAGTAATTTGTCCAAAGAAACGCATTATTTGCACACTCTGATCAGCTACTTTTTGATATATTAAGAAGGAGAATCGGACAACAGAAAGATGTATCGAAGGGACTGATGATAGCTAAGTATGTTCTGTTCTTGCTTTCATAAGGATGTACCTTCTTTAAAGGACCTAAAAAAGTGATGATTCCATAATTAAAATGAGAGGCACTAAATCATGATTCCATGATGTACTGGTCAAATGTACTTAAGATTAAGCCTCTTTATTTTGCATCTCTATCTGACCAAAACATATTACTAACATAATAAAGAACCAATTTGTGGTACCTAAGCGGACGAATCACACTTAAGCCATCGAAAGGGCAATCAAAGTAATGGTTGAAGCATGCACTGAAAAATGATGCCACACTTTCGCACAATGCGGGATTTCAATATCATTATAGATTAAAGTACACATGGAATACAAATATATTTTGAAATATAGTTTTTCAATGATGGGTTTGGAGTTTGGCTGGACTATTATCAAGAAAATATTTATCGTCACTAATTTATGTATAATTTGATTCATAAGCATTATTTATATTTTATGAAGCAATTTTGTCTAAAATTAATATTCGAAAAAATACCACTTGTCATTCTACTTACTAGGCGTGTATAAAAGGGAAAGTCTTTCTAGAAAAAAAATTGTATTAACAAAATAGACATTGAACAAGGTACATATATGATGAACAAAAATTATTGTTATGACATAAGTATACGTAAAAAAGTATTCACTTTGTTGTAGGGAAGATGAATCTCGAATTGCCTGAAATTCAATTGACATTTATTTTATAGTAATAAAACAAAACCTGGAGAGTGCATCTTGTAAATAAAAAAGATTAAACTTCTTCACTACTTCCTAACGGGCTATGTGGCATCATAACCCATGGGCTACAGTGTATGATTATTCTCCCTCTATAATTATAGAACAGACAGTCTAGCTTCAGGCTCACTACACCAAATGCCAATTTCAACCGTCGGCCTTTACTACCGATGGTTAGATACATGATTTAGGAGGTTTGAAGTAATTTTATGCTCAAGTTGTAGCCTAGAGTTTTATTAGCTAGTACAAATTAGAAAAATACATTATTTTTGAACGTTAATTTCACTGATTGTATATAACTGCATATGAGACATTAATGAATTGTGAAATATTTTATGTGTTCAAAGATGACAGAATAGTTGTGTATATTTTACTTGCTCAGCTTTACAACACTCAGTTAAAAATATTGCATGTGTGGCACTTAACTATAGCCGCCTAGACGATTAATTTTTTCCATGCGGATTTTCAGCACTGGGAGATACCAATATGCCTTATAAAAGAATTTTAATAATCTGTTTAATTATTTTTGTCATCGTTTAAACATAGATATTTATACACACAAACATGATTGAGGATAAACTCAAATTGTTATAGTGTTTTATATATTTTCCCTAGAAACAGAGATTCACATAAATCACAATCCTCAAACTTGTTGACATTTTCAGTGTTATTTTTTTATTCGTGTATGTGCTGGGTGTTCAAAGAGTCTTGGAATGTTAATAAAATAAAAATATAAGATATTTTGTAAGAACTTTTTGAAAACATCCAGTTCGAACTTTTTGGCACGATAGTTTTAGAAGTGAGGTCAGCTGCTAAGGTATAATACTCTTAAGTGGGAAATTGAAGCCAAAAGAAAGGAGGTTGATGACCTTTAAAGCAAATCCAAGATTTAAAATGACTGAGCTGTCCAAGAAAAAAGTCATTTGTTAAGTCCACAGTGTCAAGGGTCGTAGAAATTGCTAGTGGTAAGTCCCGAAGGGTTCAAAAACAAAATATAACATAGTCACTTAAAAAAAAAACCCCGATCCTTGCCAGCCTGAGTCATCCTGAATTATCTGAAACATAAGTGAAAGAGTGTCATGTTCTTTGGTTATAAAAACCTTCACTCTTGATCCTGTTGTTAAAAGGCAAAATAATAGGTCTAAAACCCTAGATTTTATCCCTGAAAAACGGGATCCCGAAAGATAAGCCCGAGATTTTAGTTTCTAATGAGTTACTTCATAGTATGCCTATATTTACCTATACGGGGGGGGATGTCGCATAAGTATTTAATTTGATACTTAGACTTAAAAACTTTAGGCTAACTTATGAAACAAACATGCGATTAAAAAGGATACTAAATGAATATGCTTATGTTCCAATTATTTAAATTTTACAGCTTTAAAATGACTGGATTATTAATCAAGTAAATCCCGATCAATATATAATTTTAAAGTTATTTTACAGGTAGTAAAAAAATTTTCCGTGCAAAGTTGATTTTTCTTATTCTAAAAACTGCGATTCGTGGGAACACTTGTATTTGAAAATGGCCAATTTTGATTCAAAAAGCCATTATTTTTTTCAAATTAGAATGACGTGTACCATGCTAAATATGGCTTATGAGGTCTTAAACTTTGCAAAAGCCCGTTTTTTATTGTTTTCAGCAGAAAATTTCTGAAGGCAGAGCGGGGACATGCAGGATTAACTTGTAAACAAGACAGTTTAATACACACATGAAATTATTCTTGTGTTTTAAACAGTATTTCGAATATATCATTTATGCAAAAAAGATCATTATATTTACATACATATGTATATAATTTTATTTTGTGTGATCATATTTTTGATAAACTTGTTTTGCCTACTACTAATAAGGCAGAAGTCAATGGCGTTGTTTGTTTTGCTATTTAATTAACATAAGATATATTCTGACTTTAATCAATATTTGAGTGATATTAAATATTTACAAATATTAAGTTGAATAACCGAATCGAATAGAAAGATATATTTAGAGTCATACATGTTATTACTCGACGATTAAAACGTCTCAGTATAGCTGTGCTGAAATCATTGGGTTGTTAAGGACACCTTAGCCTCGCTGGTTACACCCAGGTGCAGACAGTTAGAGAATAATCTTCAATGGATCAAAGTTGCCGATTATATTATTGATATTTTCCCCCAAAAATCCAGAACATTTTTTATTTATACAGGGTGGTCAAACCATTCAAATCTAATTCCTACAAATCCAATAACTAATTAAGGTTGAGTGATTAAAATTAATTCATATTTTTATATATTAAAGCGTAAACAATTAGTCAAAAAAACTTGAGCTCTCTAGTTTACGTACAAGTTTAAAAATGACATTTGAACGTGATCAACGAATTTACATTCTCACACTCCACGCAGTAGGGCGTCTCCAAGACCACCGTCTAACCTGTCAGCAAGTCCAAAAATGCGTTTATTTATGATATGCAATATGTCACTCATGGGTAGAGATTGATATTTCGTAGAGCACGAGGAGAAGGCGGGAGCGAGTCATATTACTACTAATTATGATGCTTCATAATATCAACTGCATTTTATATTACCTTTTTTAAGAGAAAATGTATAACAACAATCGAAATGAGAACCTTCAATATTGAAAACAGCATTAGTGTTGTTGGAAAATTTAAAAAAATTATATATTTAAATATGCATTTCAAAAAAATTACCCCAAATTATCTCATTTCCTATACAACCGGCACTTTTTACTAATAAGTAGGTAAGTATTTTTGTAGAACGCGAAGAGAAGGCATGAGCGAGAATTATGGTACTACTGAATTCAGACCCTTGTTAACATAAGCTGTCTGTTATATAATTCGGGGGGTTGAATTATTTTTATGAATTCTTCTTTCTGATTTATATTTTAACACCACGACGGTCCAATGAAGAAGGAAAGAAAAAGAAAAAAGAGACAACCTTTTTTTCTTTTCTAATCTATAAACTGTGTTTTTTTCTTGGCAAAAAAATCCCATCCCTGATTGTAAAAAGCTCAAAATTGAATTACTGTGAACTGGTCCCAGACTGCCTAATAATGATGGACTTCAAACTACTAAGTCCATCTACTTTGATACTACTTTTTTTCTAAGGTAAGAAGTTCTCGGCTTGTCACAGAGATGGTATTGCAATCGGGAAACATAATGTTTCCTCCTGTGTACAAGGATCATACCCTTTTATGACTAGTTTCAACTGGTTTGCTTGTGTATTTTGTTTACACGAACTGTTTCAGTAAGCATCAAATGTTTTAGAAGGGCTCTGCTCCTTCCATGTCAACTGTTGAATAGTGGGCAGTTGAATTTAAACGTGGTCATTATCTGCCAGAAAAGTCATGGGGAGCGTGTTTTGGGATGCGAAAAGGATACTGTTAATTTATGATCTTGAATAATCAGGAACAATTACACGCGAATATTACTCCAACCTTATTCGCTAGATGGATCCCAAAATTCGCGAGAAGAAGCCTCGTTTAAAGAAGAATAAAGTCATCTTTCACCCGGACAAAGCACCTGCAAACAAAAGTGTGCTGACAATGAAACAACTCTGATATTTGGTGTATGATATTCTTAGTCATAATCCTGATTTGGCAACCTCAGACTTCGATCTTTTCAAGAAATGTTTCCAAAATATACAACTGTCTTGATGGAGAAAACTTGTACTATTATTTTTCAAATATAGAGAATAATAAGTTATGTTATGTTATACTGCAGTTATAACGTAGAAAAAAATAATGCTGATATAGTAAGATATATGCCTTGTTCTATGATTATCATAGCTTTTCTTCCATACATATAAATTCTATTAATCTTATTTTATCATGTATACCTAAATCTCTTGTATAAATGTACAATCCTTCATATAAAGAAGCTTATATATTTTAATTCGGATTCCTAATTAATGTTTTTCTCAATACTTGAGAAATGAAGTTGTTTTTTTCTTTAAAAAATAATTAATTTTTATAAATAGGGAGAAACAGAGGAAATAAAATGGAAGGAAAGACAGACAGAGAGAGAAAGAGAGAAATGAGGAACTCAAAGTGCATCAAATTTCATATTCCTAAGTTTAAAGGAATCCTCGAAGCGGATCTTCTACTTATCCAATCCAATTCTCAGGGGTGTTTGCAGGGGAGGCTGGAGGGGCTGTATCCCCCCCCCAATTTGAGGAATTTTTTATTCTTAAATTAATATTTGATTAAATTTTTCAAATTTTTTTCGAAACAAATTATTTGTCTGTCAATAGCTGTAGATTTTTGAAATTTTTCCCTAAAATATTTAATTTTTGAAGTTTTTTTCCAAAAAAATTTATATTTGAAATTTAATTCTAGAATTTAAAAAAATAAATAAATATTGGATTAAATTTTTTTCCAAAATATTTAATTGTTTATAAATACCCATGGATTTTTATAAATTTTCTCCGATCATTTAATATTTGAAATTTAATTCTAGAAATTTATTTACAAAAAAATTTATATCTGCAATTTAATTTTAGAAATTTATTTACAAAAAAATTTATATTTGAAATTTAATTTTAGAATTAAAAAAAAATAAAAATTAATATTTGATTAAATTTTTTTCCAGGGGTCATCAACCTTTTTAAAGCTGAGGGTTACTTCAAGATTCCCAAAAGACTTTAGGACTATCAGCTCAAAAAATATGTATAAATGAATCTAGAAATCAAAAGTATACAATATTTTTAGAGCAAGTCCAGCTCGCAACTAAGAAGAAACCAATCTGCAACTGGGTGCCCATGGGTATAGGGCTGGTGACTCCTGGTTTAGAGGTAGCTTAACGGCCTTAAAGTTTTTGAAAATTGCCAACTTTTTCGAAAGAAAGTCATTTCTTCCTCGATTATCGTAAAAACCGTTTAAGATACATTTATTTATACTAAAATTATTTTTTATAAATGATTTAATTGACTCTAAGAAACATTTATGTTGTTCTGAGAAATAAATATTTATAAGGTTAATTATAATGCATAAAAGTTGACAAGAAAACTCATACATCTACAACATGTGGCGTCCTATATTTTTATATTCAACCCATTTTCATCTTACAAAACATGACTTTTTCTTTGGGTTGTATCGGTCCTTAATTTGGGAGTAAAATTAGTGATGTTTATCGGTCCCTCATAAGTTTTGAAGGCTAATTGGTAACAAATATTACCCCCCCTGCCAATACATTATAGTTTCCTTACAAGTTAATTAACATGGTTGCTAATTTGAACAAAGATAGAAATGAGATATACGAGTATTACTGAAATATTTCTTAATTTAGGAAAAGATAAATAAAGTAATCTCTAAAAAGTTATTGAATATAAAAAGATGTATCATGAAAAGGGTTCATGATAATCGATTTGGACATTTCAAGAAAATTAAAAACAAGAAACACCATAATGTACATTAGATTCACATCTAGCTTTTATCTCGACTGTCAAAAGAGAGTGAAAAAATTTTAAGAAAAAAAAGACATAAGTTAGCGTGCTTTCTATATTTTTCTTATTGCCAATGGTTGGTTATTATTTAGAAAATAGCTATTAATTATTCAATAAATTGAATCGATAATCTTATGAATAAACTGAGTATGGAATGACACTAATTCTAAGCGAAAGCCTTGATTGATAGAAAGTAAAATAAAAATCCAAATAATATGTAATCCCTTTGTAGATTTCATTAAAGTGGAGTCATTTACTTTCAATCATAAAAAAAGTCAACTGTATAAAATGAATGAAAAATACTAAAAGGAAAATACAATACAACTGTGTTGATTTTGAAAAGCTAGTTGTGATTAATTATTGGCAACATATATTTTTGGTTATATTAAATTTTGTTTTAATTTTAGCCATAATTTTCTAGTATTATTTATGGATTTTCCCTACAGTGCAAACTTGCCCCATGGCTGGGGCAAGTCGGCTAAAGAAATTGCCAACATTCACATAAATATTATAGCTAAGTTACTATTAACTATGTTATGAATTTAGTGCCCAAAGTTGCATATTGTTTTGAGCTATGTAAATAAAAAATCAGAGCTCAATATTACTTCTACAAACTGAATAATGGGCCAAAAAGGGAAAAGTGTACCAACTATCGCCATTTATCCCTAATTTCTGATGTCCTAGAATAATTAAAATATTAATTACATTAATATAGAAGATAACTGGTTAGAATAAAAATGTAATATAGACTCATATTTGAGACAAGTTATTCTAGTTTGTTTAGTGTTGACGGCCCATACTACTGCTCACTTCAGTACTACCTTTAAGGGTTTGGTACGTTTTTACCCACGGTGCGGTACGTATATGTATAATCACATAAGTAAAATATTTTGATATTAAACAATTTTTTTAGTGGTACACTTTATATATTTTCAATTTTTCAAGAGTAAAATTTAAACAAGATATTTTGTGAGTACATTAATTTTACAAAATCATCTGAAAATAGTGTTTGGCACATCTTTTACTCAATATGTAAGCCCAATGCTCTAATAACTGCCTGAATACTACCCCTACATCCCTTACAGACCTTGACTATGTAGTCAGGTTCGATCTTAGTCCACTCCTTCTTGATGGAAGCCTCTAGAGACTCGACACTTCTTTGAGGAATAGCACACGCCCTCTCCTCCAGACGCGTTTAGATAGAGTAGTCCAAGGGGTTCGCACCTGGAGAGTAGGGTAGTCACATGTTGAGGTTCAAAAAGTCCGGAAAGTTGTCTCTCAGGAAGGCCTGAGTCTTAGCAGACCAATGACAAGGAGTGAAAAAATAATTGTCCCAAAACTTTTCTCTCGCCCAAGATAGCACTTTCATATATGGAAGTTCAATGTAAGCATCTGCATTGGGCCACACCTTCCTCTTCACAAAAATGACATGGCAGACAACGCCCTAAACCATGGTTCTCGCTGTTTTTGTTTTTTCTGAAGACATGTCTCCCTGTAGCTGAGATTTTCTATGGTTGTTCGGTTTTGATGTAGGGACTGTTCTGTTTATTCACAGTGGTAACGACGATATAAAAAGAATCATCAGAAAAGAGCAAAAAAACTCTGCCCGAATATTTGTTGCCCTTGAGAAAATTTAAACACTTTTTTGCTTTTTCCAAACGTCTCAACTTACTCTGTTCAGGGATAGGATGTCTTGTTGGGATTTCAAAATCGAACATATTAATAGTATTACATAGTTTTATTAACCCATTAAAGTTATTTAACCTAAAATATTTTAACTATTTGTACTGAAAATAAATTATTAAAGAATAAGATATCGAAAAAACTTACACACTACCTTAATTCTTTTAATAAAAACTTTATACTGTTATACCGTACCAAACCACACACCGTGAAGGATTTACCGGGGTTCGAACCGAACCGTGGGTTTAGCATATCATCCCAACCCTAATATATATATATATCTATTTCCATTCAAATTGCTAAAGAATTTGAAAATACTGTTGATTTAGCTTTTCAATTCTGACACAGTTATACATCAATATAATATACTTGTAAATTATAAACAAATCAAAGTTCATTTTCATATTGCAAAAAGTTAAGTAATGATCGACACTTCTGCGAAATGTGCAAACCCTTTTTTGCTGAAATAATAAACAATAAATCTATATGTATTGATTTACAACGATGTGATGTGATGATATTTTTACAAAAAATCATTCATATACATATAGTGTGTCAGGCTAAATTCTCTGATTTTTGTAAGAATATTCAAATACCTTTTTATTGAAAGGACTTTATTTTTTATCTGGTTTCATTGTAATTTTCTAAAGACCTCATTCAGAAAAGCATAGTTTCTAATGTTATAGTGGTTACATAATTTAATGTCTACAAAGTCCAAATGGAATATTTAAATGAAAAAAATAACTGATATTTCAGAACGGTATCCCACAAACATCAACGGCGATTATGTTTGTTTGATTTTCCCAGTAGTCGAAACTGATAATTTGTAGAATATTTTCGAGAAAAGCAGCTTAATTGTCATAACGTTATATTAAAATAGTTGCAAGCTGCTATGAACCAAAGGAAATAAACACAAATATCACTCCGTATCTATCATATATAAGGGGAAGGAATTTCTCCAATGTCGATAATATACTATTACGTTCAGGTCATATCTTATATGGTACAACTCCATAAATACTTTTACAATATATAGTGTTGGATTCAAATCACCATAAATCGAAGCGAGTTCAGTTATGTTTAAGTTCGAGTTTTTGAGAATTTTCCCATTTAAGTATAATGAAATGTAATTTTCCCATTTAAGTATAATGAAATGTAATTTCTCCTTTTTAATAAATCCACTCTTCTTTTTTTAATCTCTACTCTCTAATTATTTACAGTAGTATTGTTTGGACTAGAGTAGAACCGAACCGAGCCATTCTAGTCGATAAATTAGAACAGGGGGGAAAAGAGATAAAATATAATAGCTAAGCATACCACCCTGTCCATTGATTACTTGACCGAATCGTAACGAGTTGATAATGGTAGAAGTCGACATATCTCTAATTTACTCGTCTATGAGTAACTAGAAATTTGGCTAATCATCACTCCAATGCTTCAATTTATTTTGATTATTCGAGTACAAGTAAAGTCAAATTTCTTAAAAAGAAAATATGCTCAAGAAGTAATTTTCAGTCAATTATATGTCAGCTTTAATAAAGTCAATTTTTTCTAGAATAAGAGTAATTCGGATTCTATTCAAGCACTACTAAACTACATATATTGTATAAGTATTATTAACAGTATGAAGGAGTAGTAATTCAGTTATTTATATGTAGCACGAGGAATTATTGAGTAATTTATGATGTCTCGAAAACTCACTATAAACTAAAAAAGTTCACGCCAAACATTTTGTTCCAATTGATGAAAGGAAATATGAAGAAGTTTCTTGGATCTCGGCACTAATTGCAAATTGCGAAAAAATATCTACTACAACGAGTGCAATAATCATTTGTGTTGTGTTTTATTTTAAAAACTGTTTTTTCATCTCAATATCTCTGGATAATTGAGCCCAAAACGGCCCATGCTTTTAGGAAGTTCCAATTTTTTAATATTTTCTCTAGGAAATAAAATTTTTCTTATACTTTGAAAACTTTTCCCTATACTGAGGATACCTTTCCAGTCTCCAGTTAGGTAGTATATGAACTTGGAGTTCACATAAAAGTTCAACCAGCATACCCTCTTTGAGAAGTTCATATTGGAAGCTTTGATTATTTTTGCGTTGCATTCAACCTTTCTCATCCTTCGAAATAGATTCCAAACATTTGATTATCTTTTACTTTATCCATGAGGGGTATAAGTGCCAAATTAAAAAGGTATAGAGATAGGGGATCCCCCTGGCGGGCACCCCTCTTGCAACTTAAACGCCATCTATGTAGAAAAAGGAGGCTGCACAGAAATAAAGCCTCTTATCATGTCATATATGCCATCGCTAAAGTTTTTTTTTCAATTTGTCCTAAAACCAGCCTCTGACTTATTGTATCAAAAGCCTTGCGGAAATCAGCTGCTATGATTGCACTACTTCCTCCTTTCGACTTAGTATTTTCAATAATTCAATCTGTATTCAGCGTAATATCGTAAATGTGTTGCTTAGGCCTGAAACCAACTTGCTCTTCAGGAATTATAAGATGATATGTGGGGCATCATCTTTAGCGTAATGACACCTCATGTTATTTTGTGCAAGACTTCTGATAGGGTTATCGGACGGAAACTTCTTGGATCGGCTGCTTTATTGTCGGATTTTGGTATTAAGGTAATAATTCTTCGTTTTAGAATAAAATGCAAATCTCCTGTTTTCCTTATTTCTTTTCTTTATCTATTAGAGTTATTATCTTCGCCACTTGGTTGCAGAACTGTTTAAAAAATGGAACAGTAATTCCCCTAAAGCCATGTGACTTGCCTTCTTTCAAATGCTTACTGATGTACAAATTAAAGTCCGATTCATAAAAAATTTGACTTTCTTCTTCTACCAGTTTCATTCGTAGTCCGTGCCGTTTTCCAGCAAAAATATCTGCACAGATCTCCTTTGCTTCTAGTAAATTGATTTTCCCTGGAATGTTCTGAAACTGATGATTTCTGTTTGTCCCAAAACCAGACACATATTTTTCAACACTCTAAGGCGTTTCAATTATTCGATGAAAGAAAGTATTTTATATTCAAGCATTAATATTTGTGTCTATTGAATATAGGACTCAGTCAATTGAAGCTGGTTCTCTAGTTGTCTTATCTTGTTATATGTTTTGGTTTATTTATCTACAATTTCCACACAAAACCTTTTCAATATGGAGAATATCAGTAGGGGTGTCCAATCAAACGATGGAGTTGTTTTTTTTTATTCTCAAAAATTCAATTCGGTTGGAAGACAAAATGTTATAAGAAAACAGGATTTAAACTTTTTTTTTATGTCATTCCATCAAATTATGAAGAAAAAAAAATGAAATTTTTTCCAAAAAATATAATCCTGCGGACGCTCCTGGTTGTAGTCTTCAAGATAGCCAATCTAATTTGTTTACAAACACATATAGAGGAGGGAGATCTAAAAATTAAGGATGTCCAATCGGAGGGGGTTTCATGTTTTGGACAAACACAGACAGGGGGAGGGGGGTCAAAACTTTTTCCCGGACGTCTTAAATGTATGATCCCCTATGATATTTATTTTTATTGCGTTCCCTCTTAATTATGTTATGTATGTCTGTTATATATTTTTGTGAATCATAAAAATCCATGAAAAAAATAAATAACCTCTTTATATAAAAAAATGACAAATCGAAAAAAAATTCCTGAAATTGTGACATTTTAATTTTTTTATTCTGATCACAAAAAATTCTGCAAAATTGAGGGGGAAGCAATGACTCCCTGACCCCTATGATTCTGGTGCGATCGTAGGGTAGTTCTAAATGAAAGTGCTTTTTAGACTCTTAGTAGAATTGAGAATCGACATTGGAGTTACTCAGATAGAGTGGGATTAGTGTTTACTTCCTTCCTCGATCTCTCATAGCTTCTCCCAAACTTTATTCAAATGGTTGATATTACAAGTTATCTTTTATACAACTCTTGAGTCTAGCTATACGGACCTCAGAGAAAGGAAATTGGTTAGTATGAGATTAAAATGTAATTATTAATTCTAACCAAGGTTTTTCATTTCCTGGAAAATCTAGTATGTTTTTTTTTAAATACTTTTAGAAGAAAGAATAAATTTTATGTTAGTTCTATACAAATATATTCTCAATTTTCATTTTCTTTCTTCTTTAATTATCACTTATAGTGTCCGGGTTCTTTGTTTTTTAGAGCCCATGTGCCCCACTTTTCAGAATTCCATAACCTTAATAAAAAACTTAAATAATAAGGAGCTAAATGTTTGATACAGCTTTGGGGCTGTATAATTATGATATACACGACACCATTCGTGAACTAGAAATGTACTCGTGCATCTCTAGAATATATGTAAGTATTTTTGTAAGAATTTGAAGGATGTCACTTCAAAGTCTACAGCAACAACACAATATTATTATACTCAAAATACCGAACTTTTTTTGTAGATAGGGAACAGTTTACCAAACTTATTTTATTGAAACTAAGGAGAACATATTTCATTTTTATAAATATCAAACTTGCATATATCAATATACGTATTTTACTGTATTTACGAGTACAAAAGTATTTGCACTTGAACTTGAATAAAAGTTATGCTTCTCAACTTGTAATTTTCATTAAAAAAAGTCAAAAATTACAATTTTAATCAATCAACCATTTAAGGAATATTCTTTTATTAACTTATCATTGTCTCAAGTATGTTCAATTATTCATTACTTTACGAATTATTCATCCCTGGGTTTGGCTTTACTGGGTTGCCCATTGAAATAGGAACACTAACTAATTCAAAAATTACTCAAGGTTGAGTGATTGAAATCAATTCATATTTTAATATATTAATACATAAACAATTAGTTACAAAAAGAAACAAGTTTGAGCTCTCTAACATATATACAAGTCGAGAAAATGACACTTGAACATGATCCACGAATTTCCATTCGCGCACTACAAGAAGTTGGGTGTCTTGTGTAAGCAAGTCCGAAACGGGGTAGAACAATAAGGGCTCTGTCATAAAAGACTTAACTTGAATTTTCAAAAGGAGGATCTAAATGAAACCGCCCAGGCAAATCCCCTCAAGATCATTACGCCCCATGCAAAGGAGATCGGGGTTTCACACCCTAATCTCCAGAAAACTATAAAAAGTTGGGTGGAAAGAGCCTAGGGAGAGTGAAGAAGCCACTTTTGACACCAGCAATGAAAGAAACTCTTTTGAATGAGTTTTCAATGAGTCTTTGAACACTTTTTGACACTTTTGGTCCCCTACAGCACAGATACCAACCCCCTCAACTACACCATTGTATGTCGAGGGGAGGACTGCAGTGTTCTTCATCCAAACACAGATGCCCTCAAAGCCACTGTCAGCCAGCACCGGGACACCATGACAGAGGATTCCATAGCCGCCTAGAAGCTATTATTGCCTTTAAGTGTGCTACAACAATGATTAATAGAGCTCAGACACTCAAATATTTATAGTATTGATTTTGTTCAAATTCTAGGGTTAATTAATAAAATATATCTTCTTGAAGTTTAAAGTTAATAGTATTGGGATTTTAATGGAGTAACGCACGTTTGCGTTCAAAAATAAATATTGCCAAAAAACAAAAATAGAAAAAGGATCTCTTAAAAAAATAGAAAGAAATTTATTTTGTCATTAGATAAAATTCAAAAATTAAGAGGAAAAAGTGCAACGTGGTTTATGAATGACCCCGTATTATATATAACATTTCATAAAAACAAGATGAAAATTTGAAAACAACTTGATTTTGTGATTTATATTTTAACCCATTGAAAACAATATGGGGAATGAGTAAACTATGAATTTCCATATATCACTTTCTGCTTGGATGTACATATCTATCTATGTGATAATGAACTCTGCAAATGATTATTGCAAATAAAAAAGAATAAAATTCTTTGAAATGATGCATTTTAAAAAATTATTGTTGAGCCCTGATTTGATATAATATGTATGTGTAGTACTCTGTCAGTCCTTATTTAGGACTGAAAACTGTATTCCCGTACACTCAGTCCTGAAAACTTTATAAAGTTCGTTCCTTGATGACGTCACTCAACTTTATTTCTTCTTTTTTTAATCAGTTCTGCTACTGGACTGGACCAAAAAATAAGAACTACTACAACATGTATGTTTGGATCTTAAAAATATAGGAATCAAGGGTGACTTTTGGTGTTACCTGAAGGTGTAAAACCAGGGCTCCACAGCCACACTCGTCCTTGGCTAATAAATAAACAGTCGGGCAAAGTGCAGGCTATCTTATATCCCTCCCGTTTTACTGTACTTTAAATACCATATATACACAGACAATTTTGGGTTCAAATTATGAGGATTACCTTGTGGGAACGTCTCAAACGTCAAATAAGGCAGTGATTCCCAAAAGTGGGGGTCGTGGAAAACAACGGAGGAGTCATTCAAAAACTGGATACCCTCTCTCACCATCACAGCTAATCATTGGTCGTCTGACATGAGTAATGTGATTTTTGAACTTTCATATGACCAAAAAAATAGAAATAGATTTTGATTCTAAAACACTTGACGAATTCTGATTTCTATGATGAAAGAGTATCCACTGCTGATCAAAAGAGCTTTAGATTTACTTAAAACATTTGGCTCAACTTATTTATGTGAGATGACATTTGCTGTATTAATTTCTATCCAAGATATATACAGATGTGGCTTAATGTGCAAAATGATCTTTGTGTTTCTGTGTCCAAAATAAAACCTAGAATAGACCTGCTTTGCTCAATGCACAGTCCCCTTCCGTCAAATTAAGACCTTGATTCCTTTATAAACCGATTTGCACATCCACAGCATGTAATTTCATTTATTTGTAAGTCTCAATTTTAACTTTATTTACCTTAAAAAGAAAATTGAAAGCATATAAATAATTCAAAGCAGTACGTATCTCGCTGTTTTTATAAGTACAATATATTCGAGTATTTTGTAATTATATTTCTGATATTTTTCAATATATGTAGAGTTAAAATCTTTATATTTGATCACATATAGACTCATATTATTTGCCTCTGGGTTGAACTTCATAAGGTTTATATTGCCTTAAAGTCATTTATTGGCATAAAATCCACCCATATTTTATATTCATCTCTCAATGAGAAGTGTAGGGGTGGAACTAAAAAAAAGTTTGGGAACCCCTGGAATAGTGTACTAGTAAAATTGCCTGATTTGGATAAAATTTTCGGCGCGTCAAAAGCGTATTTCTCCATAGTTTAGTATTTGGAATCTGTTTCAATAATTGTGAGTTCACTTTTCCAATTTTTTTAATGTTTGATTTAATATGAGAATCTGTTTGAAAAACCAAATAAGCAATTTTAAATAAAACTATGTATTATTTATATTCAAAGCCTTTTTTTTTTAATCGCATTGCTTGGATTTTTCTAAAAGCTTCCTTAAACATACTTAGGGACTTTAAAGTTCCTAGATAGTCTCCAAATCATTCTATATTATTCATTTTTATATGAAAACAAATATTATGGGTGATTTTTAAATAATCTTTATTTTTGAAAGATAAATTTGACAATATCCTGCGTAGTTTGGAAAAATCTTTTTGTAGTTTTGTAATCCCAATACTTACCTTATTTTAAAACAAAAGTACCTCTACACTAGTCCTTTATTGCCTAAAAATGATCTAATATTTGCAGTATTCTGGGGTAGTAATTTTTTCAACAAGCCCTGTTGGCCAGTAGCTAGTGTTAACGACCTTTGAACCTATTGTAAAACGAATTCCGTCTCATATATATTTATAGTATAATCATAGCTCAGTGGTTTCCAATGTGGGCTCTTAATAAACCTCCTCCATTTCTGCAAAAAACATTTCTGAGCAATGTTTCTTTTTATATTATAATTTGGGATTCCCCAGGAAAGTTTCAGAAACAAACCGTATCGAATGATGTCTCAGAACTACTGCCATGGTGTATAACTTTATGTAAGCTTACCCCTATGCTTGGAGTTGAAAAATGCATACATTGATTTATATATTTCTGTAAAGACGGTTAAATTAATTTTGTCGAGCATTTGTTTCAACCATCATTCTAAAGAATGACTGACGTGATCCAAGTATTAGATATTCAAGTTCTTCAAACAGCTTTCATATCTATAATATTCCAATATATTTACTAAATTTACCAACAATTACACAATAAATACTATTCTGTTTGAACATAGAAAAACACTAACTAAACATCAGCTTGTCGACCCGACTGAAATGTGACCGTAGAGGGATGAGGGAGTCCATTAAAATTAATAAAATGTCCGGGTGTTGCTTTCTTCGGAGTAAGATAGGAGTACTTTTTACGGAAATGAATGTCAGCATACTGTACATTTGGAGGGGTTTTAAGACAGGGAATCACTTTTTTCTGTGGGGGAAGGGGTGGTTTTTGAACTGTGATGTTGGTTGATGGAGGGGGTAAGGAGGTCACAGTGATGACGTTGGATGATAAGTCGGGAACGGATCTTTCAATATATTCGTGTAAATTATCCGTTGAGGCACCTTGAGAGTAAACTTTTGGCCGTTCTGTCCGAGAGTTAACTTTGCACAGAGGAGTATTACGTTTTCGAAGCAAAAGTATGACAATGCATGATAATAGAATGAGAAGTATGAGGCCTGATATTCCAGCTCCAAGAACTGCTGATAGAGAAAAGGGTTCGGATATGGAAATTCTTATTCCAGTACGAATCGAGTTTTCTTCATTTCTAATCATTAAATAATATATTCGAGAGTCCTCTGCTAGCGCATCCTCAATTACTAATTCCGTCTCGTAGCAATCCCTCATTTTTCTTTCGATGGGTGGAACATAAAAACGGCCATGTCGTTGACCTTCAAAAAGCTCTAAACTACCCCAAATCCATCGAAGTTCTTCTTGTTTTGGATCAGAGCAGAAAAGAGCCTTGATAGAAGCATCAAAGCCACCAGTAAATGACAAAGAATCCAGAGGAAAGCGAATTTCAGGAGATCCAACCATGTTGACATCGAAATAAGAACCATGGATTTTCCGTTCTTGTCCTTTTATGGCGTTGAAGGCTGCACAGGACCATTCTCCCTGATCCTTATAGCTTGCATTATTCAAATCAAATGAATGGCCGTTCCCTCGAGAGAAAATCTGTTCCCCCTCTTCCTCTGTGAGTATTCGTTGATTCCATTCAATTTCCGGATTTGGATTACCATCAGCCGAGCAGTGAAATGTTGCAGATGAACCAATGCGTAGATCAATGGAGCGAGATGATGGAGCAATCTCCATGTTTCGGGGAGGATATAAAACCTCAAATGAAATGCTCAGCTCATCACTTGAACCAATATCGTTTTGTGCCATGCAAAAGTATGTTCCTTCATCACCTTGTCGAACGGGCTCGAAAGTGAGATATTCAGTAGAGCTGAAGAATAAATTAAGAAATATCAGATATCTATATTTTTGGTTTGATATGATTTGATACAATTATTGAAATATAACAAGATCTATTATACTTACGGATAGCGTGATTCCCCACCCGCTTTTCTCCAATAAACTGAAGCTGGAGGATTTGCATCGGTCAGACAGCGGAAGGAAACATCATCAACCAAAGCCTCTAATTCCGAAGCATTCCTATTTTTTTCCAGAGTGACAATGGGAGCATATAAAACGTCCATTTGAACGCGGATTTCACGCATTTTTCGAGAGTAAGCTTCGTGAAATGCAACGCACTTGAGATTCTTTTGATTGTCATCTTTGGAAAGGATCAGTTCTACATTAGATATGGCATTAAAAAGACGAGAGTTCCCTGTCTCATTGGTCTGTGAACTACCAGGTATTTCTTCTTCTTCTATGAACCATCGTAGAGCCGGAGGTGGATTACCGTTACGACTTTCACAACGAACGCGTACGGGACGTCCTGCTGGAATGTGAATACTTGGCTGAAATATACAAACAAAGACTCTTAGTCATGGATTGCTTATAAGAATTTATATATATCATGCAAACCTCAGAGGTTAAATATTGATCGTCATAGTAAATGCGTGGATCTGACGGAGGTACACGAACTATGAGTCGAGCTGGATTTGATGATAAGGCGTCATTAGCATCATAGGTTGAGGGAGACACCTGACATTCCCACATGCCTATAAATTTAATTAAAACATAGTTAGCTATCACCTCCTACATATACATATTTGGCAATCAAATAAATTATTAAATCCCCAGCATATCCTTTAACATCAAGAAAGCTCCAAACACAAAATCAACCATTACAAATACAAATTATTTTATAAATCAGTCTAAATTTTTGTCAATAGTTTGTAAGAGTAAATTTCTCCAATCTGTAATACTGATTAGAATATAAATCCCATTGTATCTTATCTTAATTTACTATAATAATTGAAATTGAAAGTCAATAATTCAGGACCTTGTAAGATCTATTTTGTTTAATTCCTCAAGAAATGTTATTTAGTCTAATTGTCTTAATTTCTAACTCAAACTTGATATTTTTTAACTGTTGCAACTAGTGGTGTGTCTTTCCTTTTTATTCACTCCTTGGATTTTTTCATAAAAATATCGAAGGATTATTAAGGCAAATAAGATATATGAAATATATATTAAGATCTTGCAAAAAAGTATGACTTTTTTCATTATAGTACGAACATATAACATTGTTACTGAGTTATATAGTTTATTCTATTATGTAACAGAATAATTAAAAAAAGAAAAACATCCTATTTGACGTCACGAGGGATTGATTTTACCTTCTTTAAGGACCAAAATTGGGACTGAATAGGACCGATATGGACTGGACCGCGGTCCTCGGTCCTAAATAAGGATCCACACATACTTAGTTGCAACCATACCGGGCTTTGGTAACAGTTGAAACATTTGACGTGTTGCATTCAATTACAATTTACGGAAAAACAACTCGTCTTTTAATATTTCTAAAGGTTCTATGACCCATTACCGAATGTCATTTTGCCGAAAGGATACTTTGTCAAACGGACACATTGCCGAATGGATAGTTTGTCCAAAAAAATATGTTTTATGCATTATTCCTATTACAATACTGTAAGGTACACGATTTCTAAATAGATTCAAACACTGTAAACATATATTATTAAGTTGTGTTAAATTTTGAGTCAAACTAACTATCACCTGTCTTTCTGACATATTATAAGAGACAGACAAAACATTGCTCAAATAATTTAGTTTATAGTATTTTTTATGAGACTGTTAAAAAAGTAATCTTATTAGGTATAACTTTGTAGTAAAATATAATATGGCTACATTTTTATATCTAGCACCCTTTTTATAAAAAGAAACATAAAAAAGGCAAAAATCAATGGCCATTATTTTTCCCAACTATTATTTTTTTAAACCCATTCGGCATACTTTTATTTATAATTATGACAAACAAAAACAAACAAATATCCTAACTAAATAAAACCCAACCCCAACATATATCTGCCATCTGTCGGAAAAATTAGCTAAAACATCGAGTTTTTTTCGATTACACCTTCCAAATTTGTTGGCATGGGTTTCTTGTTACATCTGCAAGGATATATTATAAACTGCACTTTACTGATGATGGCCTTCACCTTAAAAGCTCTGGGAAGATTCGGATCGGTGGCCACTACCCAATCAGTTTGTGACGTCGAGACTTGTAGTGTTTCTTTTAATTTTACTTCAGACATTCCTACCAAATGACTCACCTTATTACACTCGTAGAAAAGATATGCTGACACTTATAATTTCTCGCTACAGAATGTGCAGTTCATACTCTCATCCTCGTTATTCGACTTATTCGTATAAATTGATGAGGTAGCGATTCTGTATCGGACCCATTTTTGCTTTGATGAAGTAAAAAGGTTTATAAAAATAGTATTTTTGTATCGAAGTCAACCCTAAGGGGACCTAGTATCTCCAACCGTTTGGTTACCAGCTTTTTGGCGCTGAGGTTTCTCCACGACCTAGTAGTTCCGTTCTTATTCGTTTATTTTTTATTGACTCCAGAGATATGGAAAAAGTATTTGTTGGTCTAAAACGCCTAGTTCCTTTGTACTTGAGGACCAGTGAAGTAGTCCTCTTGTGAGTTGTAAAGTTTGGTAGGCCAACTCCTCGTTTATTCCAAAGCCTGAGTTCTCCAGTGGTGGTAATATTGAGGAGTGAATAGTAATAACTCCTTGTATCCAGTAAAAAGGTTTCGGACCGCCCTTGAGACATTCTTTTCCAGTACCAACTACAATGGAGTTATTATTGAATACTTGTTATAAATTGTCCACGCCCTAACAATAACTTCTGAACACTGATAAGGGGAAAAGAACAAGCCAACAACACAATATAGTGTAAATTCTTATGTGAGGTCACTCTGCATTAACAGGGACAGTCTTAAGTATTGGTGTTTCTATATGAAACAGATTTTGTAGGGCCCATATCACAATCTGGGTAGGGATAATAATAAAAGTTAATAATTGAGGCCATGGCCAGTTTTAGCGTGAGCCAAATATTTTTAGAGACAATATTTTCATGAAAAAAGATTTAAAAGCACGCCCGATTTTCTGACATAAGAAGTATAAATCTTACAATAGCGATAGGCCATAGGACGTTCAACTTATCTATCTCCTTTTAGTCAGAAAAAAAACATGATGGCTGATAAGAAGGGTTGAGTAGTTTGTAATGAAAAAACTACCTATAAAAATTAGAAAAGGAAAAACGGTTGTTGTGTGTGCTCTTTCTTCTCTTTTGTTCATTATTTAATCGCCATCGCAGTGCTAACTTCTCCCTCTCAAGAATGTATTATTGCCTATCTTTGGTGTAAGTTGATATAAAAATGCTTAATTCAATTATATTTATAATATTTTCCTTACAGTAATGCTATATTAAATGTAGAAGATTATCGTCTTAATAGCAGTAATTCATTTTCTCCCGCCCAAAAACATATAACTGACAGCTGATATTAACAGGGGGATTCAATTCAGTAATGTTAGTTATCCTGCCTTCCCCTCGCGCTCTTACAAAAATCCCATCTCTACTGATAAATGATGTACCCAGAGGTGTATAAAATATATCTTAGAAAGTGGGAATCTAAGTAGTTTTTTTTGTATTCCAAAACTGTTGTCACTATTCTTGGAGACGGAACATCCAAGTATAAAGTAATCACTAGTGCGTGTGCTCATGAATATCCGAGAGTAAGAATGAGGATTTACGAGGCAGTTATAAGAATAGGCCCTTGTTGGACTTTGAGTAGAATTGAGGATAGACATTGAAGTAATTCCAACCTATATGTCATTGCTATATACGGAATGGGATTTGTATTTGTTTCCTTCCTCTCACGGCTGATTACAGCTGATCTAATAAAACGTCATGACAGCTGTTCTTTTCCCAAATATTCTTCAAATTAATAGAGTAACAACATCCATTTTCGCTTTCTTTTGTTTTAACCTTTTTGGGCTTAGTTTTTGTAATATTTTTGAAAGAAAAATCAAAAAAATCCATAGCTATTTACAAAACTTTAATTTTTTGGTTTTTTTATTTCAGAAATACACAACTATTAACAAAAAAAAATATTTTATTTTTTTCCAAATATTAAAATGTTTCCTCTTCTGCATAATTTGCTCGATTGACAATAAAAAATTCTATTCGAAAGATAAAATTCTTTATTTTTTGGGAGGAGCCTAGAGCCCCTCCAGCCCACCCCCTGCGGACGCCACTGCTGTTCATAAACTTTAGGGATGTAGGATTTTTATCAAGGATATTTATAGCATCACATATTAAGGATTAGTTATATTATATGTTATATTAGTAAGTCATGACAATGTATGTATTTTATGGTCGTATGAGTAATATGTACTATTTTCAGTTTATTTTATTTTTACATACCTGTTTTTATGGATATACCTTGTTTCTAAGTATCATGGCATGAGTGAGATCTAGAGCCATCACAAAATTGTGGGGGCTCTTTTCTTTATTTCCTTTTTGAAAATTTGAATTTAGTTAATTTTTTCCTTCTCAAGTGACTATTTTTTAGAAAAGAAAACCACTTCGACCATAGTGTTAGGAATTGCATAAGATCGCCCCTATGTATAAAAATTAAAAATTTGACTTTATAACTTTGTCCAATATTTTAATCCCACATTTGTTTATTATAACAGCAAGGTTTTTAGACATTTTTTCTATTGAATAAAAAGTGTCTACACGATACAAAAATGCAACGTATATTCTACCTTTGGACAAAAGAATTGCGTCATTCAAATGCATTTAAAAGCAATAAGATAGTCGACAATGAAATGAAAATAAATTACCATATTTTCATAATGATCTGTGGAAATATGCATTATATTAGTACATGTAATATTTTGTCTCAAACAAATAAGGATTTGAAGTGAGTGTGACATGGCAAAGGAAATGCAAATATGTAGGTATATACTAGAGTTAAGATTCGGTCCGAGACTGCTTTCTCACATCCCCCCCGTTTTGGTCTTAAGAAATTTTTTCTAGACCGTGAAACGAAATTTCCCTTTCTAAAAGATGATCTCCCGTAAAAAATGTCATTTTTCCCCCTTAAATTTAAATTTCTGAAGAAAAAAAATGACGTGGAATCTGAGTTCGAACCAGTCTAAGATTTCCAAACCGAAACCTAACACAAGTATATACACACATATTTTTTTTTTTTTTTTATATTTGGAGCAAAAAGATTATAACTTCATCATAGAGATAAATATTTTTGTGCTCACTTTATTCTATTTTCGGAAGTGAACGGATTTATATATATAAATTCATTCTAGCTTAGCACAATAAAGTTTAAACTATATTGTAGATACGTTCAATCTATAATATATATGTTATGTTTATTCCAGGATTTGTATATATCTAGCACAGAACGGGATTATTTTGGTGTACTTTTTTAATTATTTGGGAATAAGTCATTGAAGAAAAACTTTGATTATATTACATGTCATTATAGTGCAGTGCAATTTGATACGTACGGTCTATTTAAGCCAATAAATAATTAAATGTATCTTCACACATTTGTGCTTCTAAATTGGAATGTGTTTATCAATTAAAATTACCACTCTTTTTTCTTTTTTTTACTAAATAAATGATCAAATACACAAAATGCAATATGAATTAATAAATACAGTGAGCCCTCACGCTTTTGCATTTCTTTATTTGTGGATTCAATCATGCCCAGTTTCATTTTTGGACCATAAATACTCATTATTCAAGGTGTGTTTTTTTTTGTAGTTTTTTTTTGTAGTTTTTCATCACGTACATAGATAACAAATTGTAATGGATATTTTTGTAAATATAGATAAAAATTTATTGCTAATATATTTTTCTACAGAAATGACTTAAGCCGTTAATACCCCAATTTTTTGGAACATTATGGAAAAAGATTTATTGGATCTTAAAAGTTTAGATTTCAAGTACAAATGTATCAGAATTCGACAAAAACTTGATGAGAACACAAAGTAGACAACTCACAAATTGTTATGGAAAACAAAAACTTCTTTCAATAGAATCGAGTTAAAATCATTTCTTAACTGGCAACTAAAGTTACCAAAGTCATTAATGTAACGAACAAAAAAGAGGGGTTTATCAAATTTTACTACAAAATGACTTTAGTTTGTTAATATTCCGTGGTTATTAAATCATCAACTCAGCTATCAATTACATAATGGAATTGATTTATAGTATATATCTAGATTTTAAACCAAATTTTGTCTGTATGTTTTCCAATACCTCATTTTTGAGCATTACTAATTGATCTAAGAAATTAAAAAGGTAGCAACGAGGGTGTGTATCTCAGTGGGTCATATTTTAATATACATACATATATCAATCATAGTAAGTTATACGTTTTTTGTTTTGTTTTTTGAAGAGTACTTATTTATATTAATAAAACAAAGTTTGTTTTAAAAAAAATTGAACATTTAGTTAAAAAAGGTCTATCAAAATTATTTTATGCAAAATAATTAAAAGAGTTGTTTTTTATTATAATCTATATATACTAAGTAAGAGGTTAATGCCTTTTTTCATCATTTGATCGAGATATACGACGTAAAGATGACCTCGTAGGACAATTCAATTTTGCATAGGTGATTTTCATACCAAAGGACAACTTTTAAATGTACCTACGACTCAGTACTGTCTTCAAACTACGTTTAGTCTTATTTATTAATATTTATATGTATTGGAGGTTTCAACTGTTTGTAGCAAGTTCTGATTTGTATCAACAGCGAATAATGAGGGCTCGCAATAATTGGATTCGAGATCATTTACAAAATCTTATATATATTTACTAGCAAAGGGTTACCCGGTGTTCCTCGGGTCAAGAAGGGAGCAGGAAATCACATTGATAATGGTCAGTGTTATTTCTTCTTAATATTTAGATCCCTTCGGTGCGGGTGGGTATTATAAGATAGCGCCTGCATAACATATGTATTATTATGATTTTTTTTTTTAAATGTGTTATAGACTTCTAATAACATATTCACATCTATTCATGGAAAAATTTGTCTATATGAGAAGTCCATCTTTTATTTTTGTCAAGAAATTGCAAAATCAAAATTTGAAAAGAACAATAACATTTATTGCCATTGTAAAAAGGAGCACAAATCTTCCATAAAAAACTCGTAATTGCAAAAATAAAAAAGTCTGGAGAATAATGTTGTTGAAAAAGTAGTATATATCTGACTTATTTTTACAAAAGTTATATAATAAAATGTTCCAGAAATTGAAAATACTAATGTTTAGTATTAGGGTTTTAATTTATGTCCAAAATGCATCGTTTTGTGGCATGTCTTATTAAAAATTGAAGATTGACGTATGATGAAAAAAATTCAGAAAATGAGAGATATTTCTAATTTTACACTAATTTTTATAAATCAAATTTATATGCAAACGAATTTCCAAACAAATTTTACAAACTTTATTTTTTTACAAATCCAATATTCATTAGAAAATCCATTTTTTTTTTTTTTTTTTTTTTTTTTTTTTTTGCATCTGAAAAAAAAAAAACCGAAACTGCAATTTTCACCGATTTCTTTTTTTCCAGATAACTTTTTTGATTTTGAATTAATTTAGAAAGCGTTGTTATTCGTATAGTGTATTATTATTTTTTTTTTTTTTTTTGGAAAACCCACATTTTAATTATAACTCAACCCCTTATAAAGTCTCCTTGAGCTTCAAAAACATTTTTTGTGTTTTGGGGGTATAGAATAATCCCTTTTATATGACCCCCACCCCGAAAATCGGCACCCCGTCTTCGCCTGGCCAAGTTCAAAAGAGGTACCCATGAAAATTTCAGGCTCCTAAACCCAAAAGTGTGGTGGCCCATAAAGTGACACACACAAGCAAACTCGTATATATAATTATATATACAGATAAGTCGAGTTTGACTTTTTTCGTTTCTTTCAATTGTCGAACAGATCAGGCTAAATAACCAAGTTTTATAACATTGAAACAATAAATAAAAGGTCTTAAACCTTTTAATTTTTCCCTCAATTACCTAGGTTTATCAAATATCTTACCCTAATATCCATTAAATATCTGTCATTACATAGTTATACAATCCTATTTCCATATTATATGTAAAAATTAACTATTACTCTGGAAAGATCAAGATATTTTTCTCAAATTATCCTATTTTTCTCCTACTTAATCGATCAAAAAAAATAAAGAAGTTTAACCACTTTTGGTACATCTTACTTTAATTTAATTGAAATGTTAGTGTTTGTTTATCATAAGCATCAAGTAGTACTCAAGGCTGATGCTAAGTTTTTTTTTTTTTTTAATTATTATTCTTAAAGCCATTAAATGAAGTTTCATTGATATTTATAAGAAAGTTGTTTATTTTATGTATTAAAAATATCAATTTTGAGGCTTCAAGAAGCGTCCCATTCAATTATGACGTCAGAGATAATTCTCTATATATGAAATGTTGGTAACGTCATGCGAGTTTCAAAATTTTGATATTCATTAAAATGGCGTCATATATGATTAAATTTGTTGCATAAATCTGTACAGCGGATGAATCAGGATGGAGAAGAAAATTGGCCTATAGATTGAGCCTGTAAATATTGTTTTACGTTTTGAGAACGGGATTCAAATCGGTCTAGGAAAAATACCTTATTACCGTACTTAAAGTTTGGTCTTATACCAAGTTTCAACACTTTACCAAAATAGCCCTGTTGAAAAAAAAGTGCTTTAGAGTTAATATTTTTTTTAGTTAAACACTTTATTTTTTTAGGCAAGATTTACCATTACATTAATTTCAAACTCCTTTAACTAGATTTATCGATATGGAACAAAGGTTTTGACATCTTGTTTGTGAATGTCACAAAAAAAAAGTTTAATTTTAAAGCTTCTTTGAAATGTTCAATATCTTCAAACGTGGGTATTGCCGTTGTCAATGATTTATAACTTTTATTATCACTTAGGATCTAAAGTAACTTTTTTGTTACCATACAATTTCATCAAGAGTAATTTTTTAGGGGTTAAATAATACATTGACAAAATATTATACAAATTTACTGTTGGTTTGAGTATTAATCGAACTCAAAATAAACTCGACTTTATTAAAGTGGATCATTTTCTGAAAATCAATCAAATTCGCCAGAATTATTAGGTTAAGTAAAAACTTCTGAGTGTTTTTCGCTAGATGTCTATAGTGATCAATGCATTGCATAAAAAAAAAGCTTAAAGTATACTAAAGTTTAAGTGTACATTTAAAAAAAAAAGTTTATCTAGAGTTTTGTTTTTGGTGAACCCAGTTGTGAGTTACAGCTAACTTTCTGAAAAAGAGGAAATTCGATACATTCTTTAGTATCACTATGAACAGGGTGGAAATTCAATTAGTCCATTTTTTATTATAACTCAAAATACGTAAGAAACTACAATAGTAGTAGTTTGTTTCTAATAGTTTTATTTTGAGTTGCTATGCACGCTTTATCCCCCTTTGTAGATGTACGGTGAAATAACAAATTTTGATTGGGGTGTAAAAGTAAACGGCTATCAATGATACTAAAATTACGAGATGCCTCTTGCTAAGGGATTTTTTTTAAATTTATGTTATAGTTCCTTGAAAAGACTCGGTGACACCATGTTATTAGAGACTGATGTGAACCAGTGTTGCATTCGTCCAGCACCCTTAGGATCAGTCCTAAAGACTTTCGTTCATTGGGGCTGGTCCTTAAGACCGTCGTTCCTTATAACTGTGTATTCTTGGGACTGGTCCTTAATTATCGGTCCTGGGAATTTTTCCTAAAGATGTTCATGTTTCTTAAAAGCCAAATAAGGTATATGATATATATATTAAGATTATTGCACATATCTTAATAAAATATCTTATATTTTTCTGTATAATACGAACATCTTATAATGTTACAAAGTTAAATAATTGATTCTATTATATGAAGGATTAGTTAAAAAAGGAAGAACACACTCAATGACGTCACGATGGATCGATTTTACCTAGGACTAGATGAGATTGAACTGAACTGCAACCTGGTCCTTGGTCCTAAATAAGGACCAACACAACACTAGTCATGTGACATTAACTTTACCAATTATGTAAAAGAATATTACACTTAATTATATTTTCAAAAGACGTATTACATGCTTGGACTATTCCTAGGTTGGATGTGAAAATAAATGCGGATTCTATGTGGATTAACACTTTGTCTGTGTATAAATTCCGGCCAAGGCTATATTTTGACCATTGCTTAGAAAATTGTGGGGTTCATCATAGATTTATGACAATTTTACTTGAAATAGTAAGAGATTTTACAAATTGGTTGAAGTTAATTACAGATGAATAAGCATAAAATGTGTTGTACAATATTTTTTTCAAATTTTCTGATGAATAATTCAATTTTTCCGACTATAATATAAGATGCCTTCTTTTAGAAAATAAACTTTCTTTTTTTTTTCAAAAGAATCATAAGTATTTCTGAATACGTAATTTCTGTTTTTAATCGAAAGCCTTTTTTGAAAAAGGTCGATCTTTCTTGGCCCTTTTCCTAATCTCAAATAACATTTTTTTTTAAAGATCTTATTAATACAGATTCATTAAAAAGGAGAAATAGCTACATCACATCGAGGGTTGAGGGGCAAATGGGCGTAACTCAAAATTTACAAATATTAGTTTAATTACCTATATGGCATTATAGAAGTCTAATATTTAATGTTAAAAACAAAGAAAAACAGACTCTTGAAATGATATTCTCGGATCATTTTATTGGAAAAATTGGAATTTATAATAAAAAATGGCGTTTCCAAGCTTAATTATGTAAATTTATTATTTAAGTTATGACAAGTTGGCTCTTAACCAATTTGAGTTTTGGATTGGGACCAATTGTGTTAAATAAAATCTAGAAGAAGTCACCAGAAAGTTTGGAAAGACTTGTGGCCTCTTTATAATATTTCGACTTAGCCGACTATAAAATTATATAGCTTTTTGGGAAAATAAGCCTATCATTTTCCTCAAAAAGAATAAAAACTATATCTTATTAAATAATTTGACTCATTTTTAAATAAATAAATAAAAAAAAGTGTAGGTTATTTTGGGCCTTTTCCTAAAATGACACATTATTTTATCGAATGACTTTTTTTTGCAAAAACTTATTAATTTTCATAAAACAAAAAAGAGGAACAACCAAATCACGTATTTTGTGGAAACTCTCAATAATCGAACTCGATTCAAATTGAAAATGAGTATATTGTCCAAATATGAATTCAACTTGATGCCTAACTCAAAATTTCGAGCTCGAACAACTTCAAAATCCTGCTTCGAATCAAACTCACTAAAAAACATCGGAATACCCTAACTCAGGGACTACCTGCCATACAAACAGTCTTATTTTTGCCTTAATTGCAACTAATGAAGATAGGTATGTATCAATAGAAAAAAGTTGTGAATCCCTGACACTTCACTCTCACAGGTAGTGAAATAAACCAATGCAACAGAGCTAAAAAATACATATATTATACTGACATGTATGTACATAAGTACAAAAGATATTTAGCACCTGTGTTTTTGATATAACTTTATCTATAGTAACCCTCTATTACAGATCTCCCGGATATGTAAAGAGTCAATATTATATCATCATATCCCATTATATGATATGAAAGAAAACAAAGACACCCTAATGAGAATACAAATTGATAATTATTAATATCAAATCTTATTGGTTAAAATTTACTTTTTTGTATGTAAATTAATGTCATTATAACTCACGATTGATATATTTTATCAAAAAAAGATTAAATTATTCTTAAAGGTTAAGCCTACATTCCAAAAAAGTTTAGTTTTGTGTTTGGTGAAGCCAGTTGGGTCTTACAGCGTTTGCAAAAGTGGTTCCATCGATTCCGTTCCGGTGATATGGACGTCGAAAATGTCGATTCGTTTATGGAAATCTTCAAGTTGAACCGGCATGTGAGGACTTATTCCAGTAAATGAAGATTAGCAGGAAAACTGTTTGGAACCATCTAAATCGGATAATTCTAACTATGCTATTGTTAAAATAAAGCAAAATAACGCTCAAAACTTTTTTCTTCGCCAATTGTAATGTAATTTCCATTCAATGAACAATTAATTAATTGATTATTTAAAAGCCTATTTATCATTTGTATTTGCTTAGGGGCCATTTTTTTTCATTTTAAAAACAGAGGACACATAGCAGGGGTAGTGTTGTGTCAGTCCGGTCCAGTTCAGTCCTGCATATCAGTCCTAAAAACTGATAGAGCTCTGTCCTTGATGCCGTCACCCAATTTTATTTGTTCCTTTTTTTAATAAGTTCTAGTGTTTGATTTCTAAAGGACCAATAGTCTTAAGGATCAGTTAATTTATTTTATTCTAGGAGGAGGGAAGGTATCTCAATAATCACATTAATAATTAAGAAAATGGGAAGGCTAAAACCCCTTATCCCCTGCCCACCCCCTCTTGTTAATATTTGGCAGTGAATGTATATTGTTGTTATTTTTTTTTCAGCAAAGAATTTTGGATCCTTTTTAAATAATGATTTTGGTCGAATATAAAAAGGTTCCCGGACTCCACGAAATGGAGTTGAAAAGAAAACATGTCCACAAGTGGAAAATTGATGATCACGCTCTAGTTATCCATGTTGTCTTATTTTAACGAAATTAAAAGCAATAATAGATTCCCTTACCATCATCATACTCAATATCCGCTCCAATGAGCCTCAAACTACAGTCTCCAGACTCCTTAATCCCATCCCATTCGTATTTTCCTGGCTGCATACGAATGGGTTTTCCATCCTTTTGCCAAATACAATCCGAATTACGGCTTTTTTCAAATATCCGACAGAGGAGAATTGTGTCGTCCCCAGGATTCACTTCTGTATAAAGTGGTCGATCCTCAAATGATTGACGTCCCTGGGCACCTTGAAGTTGTATAAAAACACTGGAGAGGAGTAAAAGAATCCAAGGAAGAAAGTTCATACTGAAGTCATAATTTTTTGAATATAATTATCCTGGAGTTGTTTACACAGAACTGTACATAAGGTCTGATGGATTTATGAATGTATGTATCTAAATAAATCCGTGTTATGTTAATAAAATATGAAAAAGTACTGTGGATGTATTTTTGTAGGTATATTATATATTTTTGTTATTGTTTTTTATCATAAAGTGTGATCCATTTCCGCCCCCTTCCCTACATTTAACCTATGAATCGACCTGGACATGCTTGACATGTTTTCTATGGGCCCCCTCTCCTTCTATCTATTAGTACATTCTATACGCATGTTTTAGAATATTTATTTATATGTATTATAACTTTTACCAAATAAATTATATGGTTATTTGTTAATCAATTGAATCTTCTTTAGATTTATTTAAAGCCATTAACAATATGGACATTGCACAAACTCTTCCGTATCAATGACTATTGAACTTTTTTTCTTTAATAAAATTTGAACACGCTAAATCATGCATTCATTGCTGAATCTTACGTCTCAGAAGATATATTCATATATAACTTTCCCTTAGTTAGCTGGGCTTAGTTGAAAATAATATATATTCAATAAAGAGTCACTGTATTAATAAAAGATATTTTCAATCCTTCACTTCTAATATAGGATAACTGTTGGACAGATTTTTTTTTTTTTACCTATATGAGGAACTCTTCAACTGATTAAACCAGATTATCGTTGTTAAATCTGCTTGGTATCACGTTCCTCACTCCCCCTATTAAATAGACGATAAAAGATCAAAAATATTAATTATAACTTTTAATTTCATGGATCCTACAACGACAGCCGCCTCTAAATTAGGGAATATTAGAATAATTTGTATAATTTAAAACCAGGGGTAGGAAAAAGTCCTAAAGTATAAGTCCCTGCCGAGTCTCAAGTCTTGAGTCCAAGTCCTTGAATATTTTCACTCACGTTCACTCCAAGTCCTTGGAAAACAAAAGATATTTCAAAGAGTATATTCGTACTTTATATTCGAATCCAAGTCAAGTCACAAGTCTAAACTTTCGAGGCAGAAGTCAACTTTTGAGTCTTTGATTATGTGAAAACTAGTTGGGTTCCAAGTTTTCAAATATGAACTCAAATCCAGGTCCAAGACAGAGTTGGGAATATGTACACTATATAATTTTGTCCTCAAGTCATACTTTCTCATTCTATCTCAAAATTGGAGACAGCGATAGCTGATACTTGAAATTGAGTTACTGAAACTTTTTAATAAGAAGACAATATCTTCTTCTCTAAGTGCAGCGAAACAACACTTCGGAAATCGAATGGATTGGAGAAGAGGGATTTCGACTCAATCAATCACAGTTGCTCGAATAAGTTTCAACTTAGGATTAGACCAGGGTTATACTTGTTTCTGCTTGTTTTGTGATATTTTTTCTATATCAGGTGAAATATTTGTCGATGACAGAAGCAAAAATTTTATAATGGTTATGTCGACTTTTCATAGTGTCATTTAATGTTAGAAACTATCATTTTGGATTAGTATGATGAGATGGGTGGCCCGTCAAAATTCACTCACGGCCTATATGGCCCACAGGCTGGGGGGTTACAGACCTCTGGATTAGGCAATCATTGGAGTTTCTACTGTATATTTATGTATGTTTATAGTAATTTTCTGTTTTAGGAGTTAATGGGATTGATGACATAGAAGTTCCTCTCCATTATACATATTATACATCCTTTAATTATACTACAATGGTTCATAATGCATACAAGAAAAAGTCCTACTGCTTGACTTGATGAGATTTGATCTCCTCCAGCCTCATCCACATATCGACTCTAATTCTCCTTCTCCCTGAATACTCCATAAGTGACAAATTCACAACCTTTTCTACATAATGAGACCTTCCATTTATTTTCAAGATCCTCCAAAGTGTTAATAGTTAATAGTGAAATAATGTGATTTCCTAATTATTAAAAGGTTGCAATGATTGATTTTCAAGTATCGGGTGTCGCTGTCTCCAATTTCGAGATAGAAGGCCTTGTATGACGTTCCCCTTGCAAACTTAAAACAATGTACTCTCAGAGTCTACACCTGTGGGATAAAGAATTTGCATTAGGACTTGTGGTGAGAGGATGATGCAATTATTGAATATTCTTTAGATGAGTGATTTCCAACTGGGGCTCTCTGGTACATTGTGTAGAACTCTGCTAGATTATCAAAGGCATCAATAAATGTTATAAGAAAAAATTTAGAAGATATTTATTTTCTAATAATTTAGTTGTTTCCCCCTCCACAAATAAAAAAAATACGTTTATGAGCTCCGAAGTGATTAAAAAAATTGAGAGTCACTGACTTGAATGTGTCATTTTTAACTATTTTGATGAAGATTAATAATTAAAAAGTATTGAAAGCACATAATGAAGCTCATATACCCACAGTTATGCTACTCGTAAATACATCACGGACGTTTCTTGTAAACAGCTGTGAATTTTTAAAAAAAAATTCCAAAAATTTAATATTTTAAATTTAATTTGTGAAATTGTTTTTCAAAAAATTTAAGATTTGTGAATGCACGAGAATAAAGAAGTCAAGTTTACTTATGAATATTCTGGACGTTGATTAGTTGAACTAAAATTAGGTCTTGTTAAGAGCTCTGAACTATTCCAAATATTTATTTATTAATAATTAGACAGTTTAGGAACATTCTCTGTACCCATATGAAAATATTTTATATCATTAATGTAGAACATAATCAATTGGTAAATATATGTAGGGCTGTAAATCCTAAGCATTTTTTAGCAAGCGAGTATTTTGTTGTTGTTTTTTGCAAGCCATACAATACTAGATACCTATAAGCAAAGACTCAACCGCGCACACTAAAAATGAGGTAAAAGAAGAACTGATAATGATGTTCAAAGGACCATTTGTTGAACATTTGTCGTATTTTTATGGGGAAAAAGTATTTATTAGGTTCAAATAGTCAGGCATATACCTATATAAAAAAATCAGGCCTCTGAAATTAATAAATCTCAGTTTTTATAAAGTTATTAAATTCGAACATCAATATATTATAGCTGTATTTAATGAAACATCATGACAGCTAAGCTGATGTAAGCTGATTTTTTGTCCAAAAAATGTAACTTTCTATGAATAGTTAGGAATTTATGAGCTTTTTCTCCGAAAAAATTAAAATTTGATATTTAATTTTTGAAATTTTTTGTAAACAGCTGTGAATTTATAAAAAAAATTACTATTTCAAATTAAATTTGTGAAATTTTTTTATAAAAATTTAATTTTTGTAAGCAAGTGTGAATTTTTGAAAATGAAAAAGAAATAATTAACGTTGGAAATTAAATTTTTCTCCAAAAAATTGAATATTTGAATTTTTTTTTCGAAAAATGTTGTATTTGAAATTTAATTTTTGCAATTTTTTGTAAAAACAGCTGTGAATTTTTAAAAAAATTCCAAAAAATTTAATATTTAATTTTTGAAAAAATTAATATTTCAAATTTAATTTACAACCCTACATATATGTGTCATGATGGTCTATAAAAAACTGAGTGTGAATACAAATTTCTTTAAAAAAGATATCTAACCCATATGTAAACATCCTACTTATTTAGTAAATACATTTTACATTCATAATATCTATTTATTAATAGTTTCACCGTCAAGACGAAATCCACCAAGCGTTAATAAACTATATTTTTATTCAATAAATAGTTGTATATTTATTTTTATACGTCTCTATTTTTCTCACATGGATTTGTTGAAGGAAACAATTGAAAATGACAGGAAGGCAATAATATTACTATTCTACAATATTTTTTTAAGAAAGAAAAAAGATTACAAAGAAATGGTGGAAGGAGGTACTAAGTGCTGATAAGTTCATAATTAACATGTTTTATGCATTTACTAGTGTTCAGACTCAGTCGAGCACCGAATATATTTTGATTTTTTCAGTCCAGAGTATCAGACTGGGGATCTATTTTTTTTTTTTTTTGGTAGTATGGACCGATTTATTTCAGTCTCATATATTATGAAAGACCAAATTTCTCTTTTTTTAGATCAACTGACATTGATTTTTTCAAGAAATCTCCAAAATACACGATATGTTCTAGAACAAATGCTCTATGCAAATAAGAACCGACATAATATTACCAAGTTATCTCTGTTTAAACATCGTATGACGTCATTGTACTTGAAAATAAAAATGATGTCATGTTACAAACCATTTATCTATAAAATCGATCTAGACAAAATTTTTCTATGAGACCATTCCAAACGGAGCTTTTTTGTTACACCGAACTAAATTGGTCCAACAAAAATATAGGGGTCTCAAACTGGTCTAGATTTTCCATACCCCAACCCAACATACGTTTTTACTTGTAATAAAGTATGATATATAATTTTGTTATTCCTTTAATTTGAATATATTCACAAGACCCAATGATGGGATTTAGTATTTAAAGTTCCGCCCGTAGGGGTGGCCTGGATGAGTTGTAGCCCCCCTCCCCTAATTAAGGAAATTTTGCCTTTTCCCAGAAAATTTAACATTAGACAATTTTTCTCCGAAAATATAGCTATTTTTTAAGAGCTATGGATTTTTGATTTTTTTTTTACAAAGAATTAAATATTGGCAATTGAATTTCTGAAATTTTTTTGAACAGCTGAAGATTTTTAATTTTTTTTTCAAAAAAATTAATATTTGAATATTTTCTTCTAAAATTTTAATATTTGAAATTTAATTTTTTGAATCTTTTTCCAAAAAATGTAATATTTGAAATTTAATTAATATTTTTTTTTTATTCCAACAACTTTGAAATTGTGCTTATATGATCGCCGTTCATTTTTGAGCTCCTGAACGGAAAAAATCTGTGAACAGGGTTCATTTCTTTGATTATTTCCAAATACATATTTTACCCTAGGACAAACGTAAAAGCAAGTAGCGAAACGACAAACTAGGATCCACATTTGTGTAAATTTAGTTGCGCATGGAAAAAAAATCTTGTCTAAAGGGGCTTAAATATGCAAATCACCATAAATTTATTTATCAAGCTAAAATATAAATATTATCTGCAAGGTGGTGTGATAGTCTGTAGCTTGTTGTTTAAAAATGGCGCCCTCTAAGTGAGAATATAAGTACGAGGGTGATCTGAAAAGTTTCTGACCACGATGTGAAGATGGCAGCACTCTTAAGCTAGTCAAATGTACATATCTATCTTATGTTGACAGTTACTTACCAAAGTTTCAGTCATTTTGGACACACAGTTGTTGTGTAGTCGATGAAATTCACAAAATCGAGTATCCAGCTCTCATTAAATATTTGTTTTTGAAAATATAACCTTTAAATAGATTTAAACAATAGCAAACATATTAAGGCTTGTTGTGATAAAATTTGACGCATCTAAGTCAATCCAAGTCGGAGTAATTAAGCCAAAAACAAAAAATGTACGCTGAGTAATATTTGGACGGGTTACAGAGTTGGGAGCATCGCTGGGAGAAGTGAAATATTACAATGAAACAATGTTGAAGAATAACAAAAAAAAAAAAATATCTCGTATCTTTGTTAGGTCGAAAACTTTTCAGACACCCCTTGTACATTATATTTTTTATTAAATAATATTATCATTCATTAAGTTATATTATTTCACCACGAGGCGGCGCCACTCTCTATTGCTTTGTTTACAAACGAAAATAAGTAAACAAAGCTCCTGTCCAATTGCATTAACCATATGAATTTCGGCAAATGTAAGAAAAACTTGCATACATCATGAGAGAAATAATAAAGTGACGTCATCTGTTGTCATTCAAAGGGACACCTCGTGAAGAAATAATCTCTTTTGTAGTCAATTAAATTTGTACAAAAATGAACGAATGAACGGATAAATAGAATTAAATTAGTAACTTTTAAGGCGGAATGGAAGTTTATCAGAAATCTATGGATGAACGGCGAAACCGGAATGGGCCCAAGTCTGAATATAAAAAGAAGACAATGAGGGATCTTCATCTCAAAATAGTTGATAGAATCTTAAGTAGGGGCAATAATATTCTAATTAAATTTCTATGATTCTATGAAGAGAATAATTAACACAAATTGCCCTATTATATGTATTTAAATATTGATATGATCAGACTAGATCAAGTTTTCAAATCTATCAGACGTGTACACCATACGCACAGTCTTACCTTCCTATCACAAAAATACCATATAAGTATGTATTTTTTTGTGAGCTGTCGATTCCCTTCTCTCACTTTATCGTCTTTAACTATCCGCAAGGGCTATACTAAATTAACTCAGAAATTTAACTGAGACTTCTCCCATTTTATAATTACAACCTATGCCCCTAATTGCAAAAATCTAACACCCTCATTTATAATACCTCATACCCTATTTACTTAATAAAGTTTTTGAGTATTGCCGCCCTATAAGCAGCTTAAGCAAATTACACAACCACTAAGCAAAGCTTAGTTGCCTCAACTAACCAAGTTTACGAATTGCTCACCTTACTATATCATAAAGTTTAATGCCCTACCACAAAATCTAAAGGATATCATAAGTATAGATCATACAGCCTACTAAATTGACACCTGACACTATTTATGTGGGCAGCTTATGGAATTGATGTTCAACTTACTATAAAGAATTGCCCCTAATCAAACTCCTAATTCTCCCACTAGCCTACAAATACCCACTGTATTTTGTTGTCAGCTGTCGATTCCCTCTTCTGACTTAGAACGTCATGGCTATTTCATAATTTATTCTTTTGACAAATAAACAAAGTCATAAGTTATTCTATACTAATGTTCCGTTTCTAAAAGGACATGAATACAATTTCTTGTAGATCCCTTGTCCTTTATATAATATATATATATCAGTCATTTTATAATTTCTATAAAGAAACTTTGGCTATCATACACAAATACAAATGTATAACTACTCTTTTAATATAATATTACTAAGGAATATTAAAATGCAGCATCGAATAAAATACTATGTAGGATTTTAATATTAATAGGGATAATTATAGTCTCGGAGTCCTTAAGAGATTAATAGCAGTTGGTATGATTTACATATTTGGCTAACTACCACATGATTTTGAGCATTTTTTCTGTTTCTTTTTGGAGGAAAGTTTTCGTGATAGAATTAAGATAACGATGTGTTATACGTCATGTCTATTTTATATGTAATTTATTCTTTTTGTTAAATAAACCAAGTAGTAAGGATTAAGGATCTAGCAAAAAAGATGAGCCACGTGATCAATAGCTGAAAAATATCTTGGTGCATAAAAACTTTTTTTTCCGCTAGAGGTATTGTATAGTCATTATTTGGAGACATAATTAGGAGTTATCAGGGTTAATAGAAATACAAGGTTAGACCATCATGCAATCGGGATAGCTAGAATTTCCAATTTGATGTATCGTACCGACAACTGGGCAAGACAGGCAAGATTTTGACAAAACATGCAACTAATCATCGTAAATGGCATAAAAATTGCTATAATTTTCAATTTGATTTATCGTTCCGACTACTGAGTAAGAAAGACAGATTTTGACAAAACACTCAACCCCTCACACACTATGACGTCAATATTAAAAAGCGTGGTGGAAGTTAAACATCAGTCGTACATGGGTTATGGTATAACCTTGTATTTCTATTAACCTTGGGAATTATGATGTTATCTAATATATTTTACTTTTTAGAAAATGCTCAATCGAGGTCTGGAAGACGGACTTATCTTATCTAGAGAAGATTTTTATAATATGGAGTTTTGTAAACCCACTAATGAACTTAATAATATATAATATTATTAATGTGGAAATATTTATAATTAAGGTAGTAGGTCCAAGTTCCCCCCTCTGACAATAATTGACAATTTATAGGGGTGTCCGTAGGTGTTGGGCTGTAGTACCCCCCGCCCCACAAAAAAAAGGATTTTTTTTATTTTTAATAGAAAGTTTAATATTTTAAATTTAATTTAATTTGTCTTTTTTTTCAAAAATTTAAATTTCAAAAAATAATTTTCTGTGAATAGGTATTAAATTTTAGAAATTTAATTTTGTAGAATTTTTCCAAAAGATTTAATTTGAAAATCGGAATCGTCGCGTATTTAGAAAAAAAAAACCCTGTTCCGCATTGTGCTGAAACGGGACGCTCATTATCCCGTAATACATCGAGTTTTAAAAATGGTCAACAAAATGCCATAGAAAATGAATTTGAGGTACAAATATGCAAGGTTGTACCTGCCTCAGGTCCAGCGGTTCTATCGGTCCCGTCTCGGTTCTTTCATTTCAGCAATTTATGTCTCGGTTCAGATTAATCAGTCTCGTTCCGGTCTTTTGTCTCGGTACCTTTTTATAAAGGCTTAATTTGGTAATAAGCAATTAAAACAAGGGTCGTAAGTAAAAAATTCCGGCCCAAGAAATGATATTAGATACAAACAGGGTTGCAGCTATCATATACGCAGAGTGCATAGTGCCCCAAGTTCCAGCAGGGACTCCGAAAACTTAGGTTGCTTAATACAATGGTTTTCAAAGTGGGGGCCGTGAGGAGAGGCTAGGGGGAGGGGGCACAGGAAGATGGAGAATTGAGGATTGCTCTTAGTTTCGTATAAAGAGGGGCTCAGCTAAAAATGTATTATTATAGGGGGGTGGGGCGGGGCTTTGCATAGTGAAGTTTGGGAAACACTAGCTTAAAAAATATTATAGTTATCATATTATAGGGTCCGACAAGCTTAGTAGTGTACCTGGATCTATAATTTTCCCTACCCATTCTCTCTTTTACTTACAACGCCTAGTGCCTAAAACCACTTTTCCAAGTTTATAAGAATCCATTAGCTATTTAGAACTCAGATACAACTGTATCTGCCTGGCAGCCAGGAAAAATCATTGAAAAACTCTACAACTGCTAAAAAAACACGTCAGAAAATTGACTTATTGATCAAAGCTAATAAAATATGTTATAATTTTTATATAAACCCAGACCAATAAGCAATATATTGCGGTGTCGGTTCGTCACTGTCGATTCCAGTTCTAGTGGTTCAAGAACCGGACCCGTTACACCGATAAGGGCTCAACCTTGCAAATATGTTTACAATTTTTCTAAAGATGTTGTATATATGAGCTATTTCAGGATGTTCATTTCTACTTACTATCTATAGGCTTATATTAATTGCTACAGTTTTATGTAGGCAATACAGGTTTCTGTTTAAGAAAAGATTCTCATTTTATTAAGTTGATTTTGTTTATTATTAAAGTGAATTTCTGGATAATAATTTGTTTTCCATGTGTTCATGTCACTCAAAAATATGTATCTAATTCAATTCAGGGTCAAATAGTTAAAAATCGGAAAAAATTGGTTGACAATCGTCCCTTGAAAAACGGAATCGTCCGTATTTGAAAAAAATTACCCGTCCGTTGAAATGTACCTTATTTATTTTTTAGAAAGTTGGTAAACCTAGCTAGAAACACCACTTATTCTCGTTTTCAAAATGAAGACACTAGGTAATTTAGACGAACAAACCATAAACTTAATTTTCCTATTCCTACAGTCCATGGTGCAAAGAACATATTTATTTCTCATTGTATTCATATGTTACAACGTTACCAGCGTACTTTTAATGGTATTATTTTTTCAACTTTCTAGTTTGTGGGAGAAAATTAGTTCAAAAACGGAATTATACAAATATGGATATAAGTTTCCACATCTATGGGAACTACAAGTTATAAGTTATAACATATATAATTTTGAAACGAACTAATGGATAATTTATTTATAAGATGTTATAATCTTCAAACCTCAACGATTATCCCTTTCAAAATGATAAATTTTTGTGATTTCAAAGGTTTCTTGTTTTTAGGAATGAAAATGTCTCGATAAATTAAACTTTGGAAGCACGACTGTTACTAAGGTTTTTAAGAATGTATATTTGCATTTTCTCTGCTACAAACATGGAGTCACAGAGATAAATTATATAAATACATGTTTTTTATCTCTATGCATGAAATATACTAACAAGGGATGAGATTTCAGAAATAAACAATTACATTAGTCATCATAGAAACATATAAATGTGCACTAAATATATCATAGATTTTTTTATATTTCGATATTTTGAGAAATGAGATCAATAATAAGTTTGACAATTATTTGTAAAAAATAAAAATCTATAAATGACAAAAAAATGAAAATGCTAGTAGTAAAATCAGAGTTTTTCTCCTTATTACTGATCTGTAAATAAATGTATCCTGAATACAAAAGACATTTACCTGGAAAGGGTGCTTGCTTTGCTACGGAAACTTTTATCAAATCTTTATTCTTCTTTGATATTATATTTATTAAGTCTTCCATCTCCATTTCCTGAGTATTGGCAGCAGTAAATAAAGATTAATTATTTTCAGAATTTATATTCGATTTTCAGAGGTTATGGTTTTTCCAAATGTGTTCATAGAACTACTATATATAATATTTTTGATAATCCAGAGAGACATTACATTAGTATTACATATTTTAAGAAATAAGGTTTCTTGATATTTGAAGGATAAGTCTGATTGGTTCTAACTTTATTCATGCCTTTATCCATTTCATTCTCTCCTTGAGATCCGATGGGAACTTATTTGAATATAATATATTCTCTGTTTTTTCATAACCCGGATGATCTATTTTACTTTACATACAACGATCTGGTATTCTTGCAAAAATAAAGTTTAATAAACGTTGAGAATGAAACAGCTCTTAAAAATAATATATTAATATACTCATTCATATTACATAGCGCTTAAGTATCATAATTTATGAAAAAAAGGAGAAAATGTTTTGACAACTTATGTATAGTTGGCAGAAAAATATATTTTCTTGCTCCTATCCTTCTATTGCATAAACCATGTCTACAAAAAAATAAAATTTACTACATTTTGAATTATAGTTATACATGTTTAACATCTTTAAAATATTCCTTTATTTTCTTAAATCCCTTCCCGAAAGTACTACGAGTGTAATGATTTGTTTATTCAAAATCTATTGAATCCTTAATATATTTATAAATGTATGCAATCATATCGTCTTAAATAGTTTAAGGAGTGACTAACAGAAATCTTTTTCCCGGATATGTTTTCTTTTATAGGGCATCCAAGCATTTCTTATGAATGTATGAAATTTCAAACATGATGATCGATAGGTTGATATAAATTTTATAATAAAATGTTCCGTAAAAATTGTTAATTAAATTTTCCTCCTTATTTAAGAAATATATTTCAGAAAATTAAACCTTTTATTTCAAGAAAAATTATGATTTGTTGATGAAAATATAAATAATTCTGAATTTATGCACTTATAATAATTTACTTATTTACAACAAGACTCTCAAATAAGTATAAACGAACCTTTAGGTTCTCTTATTCACACAAACATGATTGCATTAATTCATTTATCCAAGATTTATTGATTTGTAAAATAATTCTTTTTAGTAGTATAAATTAATTTTTAAGCTTAAAGTGTTCTATTACAGAAATCATTCGTTTTGACACTTTGATTAGATAAAAACAGTTGAAATGAAGACACATAAAAAAGTCATAAAGTACAAGAGATAATTTTTAATATCTTACAGTACCATAAAAATATTTCAAGCTTAGAAACAATATACATATTTGATATGATATTTTGCTTAATAAAGCCTTATTCCAAGGTTCATACAATATTATCAGAGTAAAAATATATATATTATCGGAGTTTCTCATACTTTATTGATATGGAGCACTTTTTTAGTTCAAAAATTTGCAAAAACTATCTAACTTTTACACTAGGGGATTCCAAATTATATTGTTATAACATAAAATTCCCTCAAGAAAGGCTTTTCACGGAATCCAAATAAACAAATATATAATATAATATATGAATTAAGAAATAAAAAGAACTTTATCGTTTGAGATAAAAAAAAATATACGTCAACTACTTCTTTACATCATTGTTCTATGTATTTTATCTCTTTGGGTCATCATAGTATTTAAATAAAAGTATTGATAAAACCAATAATTACAATACACAATATTAATTCGATATTTTATAAGCAAGACATCTTTATGAAATTCGACAAACAATACTTTAGCCATAAAATAATTCTTGTATAATATATCAATGGGAATTTTTTGTTCAATAACTATAAAGTTCAGTGTAAGTAGTTTTAGTTTTACAACAACATTTCGAACATAGAGAGTGACGAAACAGATGACCATTAGAGGCGTTCGGCGGATTATATTTTGGGGGGCTTGGTTTTTTCCATAGCATTTAGAAAAGATAAATCTTTAAATTGATTTAGGGGGCTAATTTTTTTTCCATATTTTTTTTTCTCTCTCGATTTGTGGGGTCTTCAGCACTTCTCCCCCCAGCGAACGCTCCTTACCTTGGCCCTTTTCTCGACTATTTGCAACACCATAACAATGAAAAGTTACACTGTTTACTATTATGGTTTTAATTATATGGGACGCCATTTTTATCAAACTGTCTCCCTCCTCCCACTTATGAATTGGTTCCGGCCAAAGAAAGTATATAAATAACTTTATATAAATTTCTTTGGTTTTTTCGGTAATTCTGGCGCTGGTGTATTCACACCAGCGCCGTAACTGTGTCAATACTTCTTACTGTATTCCAAGGATTCCTTGTGTATTCCCAACCGTGTAGATGGCAGTATATATATGGATGCAATGTCTAGCTAGGCACTGAATGGATTTAGAAGTATGTGTTTGATTTTTATCATTGCATTTTTCGCGTTATACATGAAACGTAAGACAAATAATGCAAGGATTTGATTTGGGGATACAGAAATATATGTAGGTTTGTACATTTAAAAAGTTAATTACTTACTCTGAAAAAGTAAGAGGGGAATCATATTTGAGAGATCTGCATATAACTGGAATATTAAGAGATCTGTAAATTATTGGCTTAAAATGCACATTACATCTCAGATAAGGTACACAGTTAGGAAATCATTATTAAAATTTTTGTCCATGAGGAAAACAGTATGAATATAATTACCTACTCTTTAAAACTAAAAATAAGATTATTTGTTGTATTAGGTGTTCACTATTCAGTGTTCACCTTTCACAATAGTTAGGGTAAGATTAGGTCAATTGGGAGTATTTTAGTTTTCGGTTCATAATTCTTCAGCTTCAAAAATTATAAAACTTAAATGTAGCCTATACTATGGTCTATAAAAATGTATAATTTTCATCAAATTTGTAGAACTGATTGTAGGTTTTTTTGTAGGGTAGTAAACAAGACTTGGATTGGTGTATTAAGGGTTTGTTAAAAATCTTCAAAAACTGTTGTTTGACTAGTCAAATAAGTTAAAAGCCTTCGTAAAAAAAAAAATTCTACATGTTGCCGGCAAAAAATGAGATTCATAATTTTAAATGTGGATTTTAGAGTTACATGTGTTGAAGGTTATGCAATGGTTAAATATTCTTTGGATGGTCGATCTATTGTGTACTCTCTTTTAATGAAAATTACAAACTAATTAGGAGTATTCTTTAGTGCATTATAATGTTCAGATGCCCACAGTTGAATCACTTGTAAATGCACAATAAAGTAGTAATTTTAATAGATCAAAATGAGACATAGAAATTGTAACTTGTACACAATATGGTATAAATTTACATAGACTACATCAAATGACGTATATGAATTTAAAAATCTGGAATGAATGTCAAGGGTTTGCCTTTGGTACACATTTTTTACATGTGAATCATAACGAGTTATTGCAACTGTTTCTTTTAAGGCATTGTCAAGGTAATGAATATCTTGCCTTGGATTTTATGTTTGTAAAAAAAAACCGTGATTCATCAAGTGGTTGTTTTTTTTTGTTCGATATTACCGAGTGGTCCATTAAAATTAGAACACTTTGAATTTTAAAATTCAACAAGATATAATTTATTCATTAACAAAAGAATTTCAACAAAATTAATACTATAAATAAATGTGTTTCTGAGCACTCTTAATCATTAATGTAACCAAGCTTAATAGAAATAAAAGATTAGGCCATCATATAATTGGGCTTGCTAGAATTTTCAATCCCATGTATTGTAACGACTGCTGGGCAAGACAGGCAGATTTTGAGAAAATAACCAACCACTCATAGTCTATGACATCACTATTGCTAAAATTTTCAATTTAATGTATCATAGGTACTGCTGGCCAAGAAAAACAGATTTTGACCACTCATTTACTATGACGTCAATATTAAAAGCATGGTGGAAGTCAAACATCAATCGTACACGCTTTATGGTATAAACTTGTATTTCTATTGAATGTAACCACCTTAAGCGGAAATTACGGCTTTCAGGCACGATGGAAGGCCTGGCATCCGCTGCAGATGTAGTTCTCTGTCATGGCGTCCCCGTGCTGGCTTACAGTGGCTTTGAAGGCCTCGGTGCTTAGATCACGGACACTATATGCCTTCCCCTCGACATGCACCCAAAAGATGTAGTTGAGGGGCTTGGCATCCGGGCTGTAGTGTGGACAAAAGTGTCAAAAAAGAGTTCAAAAGAACTCAAAGAGTCTTGTAACGGAGGAGATGAGGTTCTTTCATTACTGGTATCAAAAGTGGCCTATCCACCCTCACAAGGTTCTTTCCCCCCCACTTTTTTATAGCTTTCTGGACAAATTGGTGTGAAACCCCGAGATGTCTTGCATAGGCTCTCATGGACTTGAGGGGATTGGCCTGGGTTATTTTTTTTTACTCCTCTATGTCCAGTTTGGCCTTTTTGACAGAGCCTTTCTTCCTATCCAACGTTTTGGACTTGCTGACGGCGTAGAAGGTCATCCTGGACACCTTCAACTGCTTGGAGTGAGCGAATAGAAATTTGTCGATCAAGTTCAAGTGTCATTTTCTCGACTTGTACGTAAACTAGAGAGCTTAGCTTTGTTTTGTTTTGTAACTTCTGTATTACATCGAAATATGGATTAACTTCAATCACTCAACCTTCATTAAGTATTGAATTAGTGAGTGTTGAGATTTTAATGGAACACCCGCTATAAGTCAATAACTTGAGACTGGCGCTCGAGGTGGACAAATTAGTAGATTCCTACATGAACAACTACAAGACGCTTAATTGTATTTGTCCTGCTTTCTATTATTCATATGGAGACACTTTGTGTCTATTACTCAATTAGACACACAGACACTCTCCCTCTTTCTTTTTACAAAATATGTTGCAAAGTTCTCCACTCACAATTATCGCTCAAAGAACAGTTTCCATTTGATTGCATTTTTCTAGTGCAGCAAATAATCCTCTCTTGTCACTTTTATATTCATCAAAAATATGAATAAGCCTTCATATGGGATAGTCCTAATCTTTTTACCATAGACAAAGAGGTGCTTATTTTATTTTGGAGGGGGGAGGGGCATTTTGCCCCCACATTTGTGTCTGACATTTTTAATTAGACATTTTCTTCACGACAACTTTTTGATTATCTAAAAAAAATATAACTTCTGGCGGTCTTTTTTATTATAATTTTTAGAAATATCTATTGAATGACTTTTTTTTTTGTTACAAAATAATTTTTTTTTATTTTTAGAAATGGGGGCATTAATATTTGAAAAATTTAAGAATAAAATATTAATTCAAGTGATTTCTGGTCCTTCTTTCCCTAGTTTTTAAAAGTAAATATTGAACTGTTGATTGATCTTCAACAAAACCGGGCAATTTATAATTTTATAAAAAAGTCCCGGGACGCTACATACGTAATGTAAAAAAGGACATATTTGGGGAAGATAAACCGGTTGGTCCCCTTAATTAAAAACATTCAGAAAATGACGGATTACGCTTCTTTCATTGATTTGACTTGTTATATTTGTTACATTTGATATTCCAAATAGTAATTATAATACCAATGTAACCAAACATACAGTTTTATCCGGACAAGGCCACCCCATTTTTTTGAGAATATACAATTATAATGTAGCAGCAAATGGAGGTGATAAGGATTTTACTTGGCTGCTTGGCTTAGTTAGGCAGACCGATAATAGATATTCCAATTTTGATAAGTTTAATCAGATGTTATATTTGATCTACTATTAGATATTATATGTTAAAATCCGGAGGAAAAAATCAGCCTATTGACTTGTGACTATGGCTGTTTTTGGCGGTATGTTTTCCAATAAGCATACCAAAGTTAACATCTTAAGACCATGGAACAGTCTTTTGCATACTTAATATTTAAACTCTAAAATAAAATATAAAAGCTTTTTGTGTCTTCTAAAAAAAAGTATTTGCCATTCATTAAAAAAAAAGTATGTCAAAATTGTAAAAAAAAGGCCAACCCTCGAAAAAAAAATCCTGCAGACGCCTATGATGACGTCACCATTATAAAATTTGCCCCCCCCCCCTACTCGAAAATACATTCCACGCTTGTATGTTATTTATTTATATCTTATTTGCCTCACCACTTTCAAAAACGGTGCCCAGAGCCTATTTAATGTACTGTCCGGGCTGTTCTAGGGTTATTTTTGTGAATAAATTTATTTACATCATTTGGGACTACAAGTAGAAAATCGACTTATTCGACCAAAATGAAAAACAAGAATCAAAATTTGTTAACATGTATATTCTATTCTCAGGGATGTCTGCAGGAGGTGGGCTGGAGGGGCTGTAGCTCTCCTCAAATATATATTATCTTATCAACAACACTACATAAATAAAATTATTGCTTTTTAGAAAAGTTTAAAAAGCATGCGAAAAAAAATTCAAGCTCTCACGCCACACATTCAATATCTGATGCATTTAGATAGTTATTTTTAATCTCAACAGATCATCGTCATTTACTTATAAAAGGGTACTCCACGATACAATTACTAAGGTATGACATCATATGATTGATGACGTCACAAAATATTTTTTACTATATAATCTTTAGCAATTTAAAACCTGAGAGTCCTGTGGCATGAGCGTTGTTTACTTATATTAGTTATTAAATAAGGCAACAAAAAGTGGCGCTGTTTTGCCACAAAATAATACAAAACTTGCAATCTATACTTAATTTAGCCCAAACTACAGAAATTCACACCACTTTGCCGATGATATATATTATTTAGTTTGTTCATGCGCTATTCAAAATACGGTCACCCTAAATTACAATAATCTCATTAATTAGTCATGATCCAGAAGGATCCACATTTTAATTGCACTTTTGTTCTTATTCAAACAGTTTAGTTATATGAATATATACATACATTTTATGGTCTTAGTACTACATGGTAAAAATTTTGTTGAATCATAAATGTTTGATTTAGTATGTTGAGATGCAAAAGGATATTTGAGGATTTGGGATATTCAGGGATCAATATTATTACTTATTATAGATCTGATAGTATGTACAATGATTTCTACAATGGAACTAAAGAATGTTACTTTCATTGTTTAAAATATATATATATTAACTTACTTAATTACTTAATTAAATATATTAATGGGGGAGGATATATTATATTACAATCAATTATCAAATAATTGAAGTTCTTAAAGTTAGTAAGAAAAAATGAATACTTGTCATTGAAATATGAATTAATATTTATTATAATATACATCAACAATAATATGATGTGGCCCAGTTTCTGTGGAATTTAGTACTCCCATAAAAAATGATCTAATATATTCACCTCTCATATGACGTAGGTATTTCATAATGGAGTAAATTGACCATACTACAAATTGTTCGGCCTACTATTAATACTGTTCACTTCTAATACTACGAGCATCGTGTTGTAAGTGCTTGTCATCAAATAGCCGTGTCCTGATTTTTAACAAATTACCTAAATGTTAGATATAAGTATTTTGCTCTAAAAATAGATGGACAAAAACATTTAGACGTGCTTGAGAAAACGCATGAATGATTTAAAAAGTGTTGAGGGGAAAATCCGAATGGGATTAGTGGATTTTCAAAAATCATGGTTTTCATTAGTGATGTGCCACAAGCAGAATTTTGCTGCATGAGTATTTTCGAGTTTCTAAAAAAAAATACTCGGAGAATTACGAGCTATACTCGTTACTCAATGTAACACTTTTTGTTCCCTATAAAACTCGTCACTCAAAAAAGTCATATTTTTCAAAGAATTATTGAAACAATGGACATTTTTTGTATCTTTGAAAGGAATCATAGCTTCCTTTCGATCAAGCATTTCTTTTGAGATCCAGACAACTTATTTTTTTAAGGGGCATAATCATAGTTTATTATTGATAAAATAATATAAAACGACTTCATGACTGTAAATCCCAATATTTTTATCCTCCTTAGATCTAGTAAAAAATTCTAAATAATACTTTTTTGATTCTTTCACATTTTCTAACTGGATAGAGTAAGGGTAGATGGGGAGGAATTATTTCCATAATTGAATTAAAACTTGGTGTAATTGGTATAAGCATTGCAAGGTTGGCATTTTCCCAATCTTGTGGTTCAACTAGAAATTCTAAAAGATAAACCGATATGTTAGAGTCACATACATCACCATTCAACTTCCCCATTACTCTCTTCATCATTAAAATTCTTAATGACCAATTTACTATTATTATTAATTGAATTCGAAAATATATTAAAATTTTAACAAATAAATTCATTTCAAGATGTAACTACTATTTACACAAAAAAGATAATGATAGTTACAAAGTTAATGCCCTAATCCTGAAATGCTGCAAAAGGAATGGGAATTATGTTTTGGCTTAAATTTCAAAGGGATACACCAAACAAATTTTATAATTAGTAGAGTGAATCATCAAATTTGAACATTCGAATTTATGTTTAATAGCGTCCCCTTCCCCATGTATATATAAATATTCACTAATCTATACTTATACAGACAATTTTGTCCTATGTATATTGGTCTGAGGAGGAATTATGACTTATGAGGGTGTACTTAATAAACTGCGTAATTCCAAGCAATGTCGAGTACTTCGGCTAGACTTACAACATTCAAACAAAGATAATTCTTAAAACGAACTGGGATTAAGAGTACACATTTAAGAAAAGTCAATATATTGTTGCCTCTTGGAAAACATACATTCTTAATTTAACAGAGAATTAAAGTCAGGCTAGAAAGATTTACATGTTATAATGGGCTCAAAAAAGAATAATAGAAAATCCCAAGTTTTAGCAAGTTCTGAGGTTTTGATGAGTTCCGAAAACTTTTTTTTTTTTATAGCCCACGTGTCGAGTTTTTTGTAATTTTTTTAAGATTCCTTCATAAAACTCGAGTACCAATTTACGAGTATTGCTTGTAGCACATCACTAGTTTTAATTAGTAGGATGATATTTTGATTTCTAAAAAAGTCTCACGGCCCTATATCAGTATCAGTTTTAGGAAGTGATGAATTTTGGGTGTTAGATCCATGTAGTTTCTGTTGTTTGTTTTTTTAAATATTCGGTTCCGGAACCGAGAAAATTATATTTATATTATCCATTCCCTTTTCAAATTTACTCATGTCAAAGATCAACAAATTGATTTTCGGATTTTTTTTTTTCTTTTCAAAAACAATTTTTGAATTTTATTTTTAAAATCCAGTTACTCAAACCTGATTTAATTTTTTTTTTAGAAAAAAATTGAAAAATTAACTTTTCTGTAAAAAAAAATCCAATTATTAAATTTTTTGCTCTGCTGAATAATTTTCCAGAAGTGCAAAAATATTCTAGTAGCAAGGATAAACTCCTTAATTTAGAGGGACTATAGACCCTCCAGCCCACTCCCTGCAGACGCCCTTGTAAAAAAAGGGGAAATGTCCGGGGGTGGGGGGAGAAGATGAAAATTTGGTCATCCTATCTTAAATACATGTAATCTCTTCCAATCAACATTCATAACGAATAAACAGCGACTTACTTTATCAAATTATGTACCTAAATATTTAAATACCAAATTATTTCTATCATTGGAATTTTTTTAACTTTATTGCATTCTTGTTAAAAGGTAGGAGAGTATATAAAGTTTGGATAAAACAGAATGGTGACCTAAAAACTTTTTTGTATTATATAATTTTTTAAAAACTATAGTAGCTATTATCAATGAAATGATACATTTAGATTAGTATGTAATATTTTGATATTATTACGCAATGCAAAACTAGATTTGAACTTGTACTTGAAATATACTGTTCATATGTCATAAGTCATACAAATCGAAAATGTGCACAAACGTGACGACACTCCATGATGAGTACTTGAAAAGATTTATATAATGTATGTACACAGATATTCAACATCAGGTTCAATACGATACTATAAATAGTGTTAAATATATAAATAACATTTGTATTTTTTACGATCGTAGGTGCTTTTTTGAGTCATTGGCTACATAACTATATTAATATAATATAATGAATAATGTTAGCAATAATAATACACTTTAACAATAGTCAATATCATATATAATGGGAGAAAAATCTGAGAGTTGGACAAAGTGAGTATCAAGGATCGAACAAAGAGGAAAAATAACATAGTAACGAATAATACAATAAGCTACATAAATTTTCCCGCCAAAATGTACTGTTAAAGACCCAGAACGTGGTGATAGTTCTTTTCCCTGGACAAGGAATCAACTATTAGGTCAGGGTTATTCCTGTAATGCATAACATGCCCCCTTAGATGTTAATATTATATATGACACGAGCTATGTATAAATACGAATGCGTTAAAAGATAACATTGTACTCTGCCTTCTACAGACATTTTCAAAAAAATAAATGCATACAAATTATATAGGTATATTTCTAAAATTAATATTGAGTACTCTTATCAAGGATACAGTACGCAGTTGCACACTCCCATATTTATTTTTTTAGCTACAAAATAAATCCCTATCCCTGCTTATAAGCATCCTGATCCTCATCATAATTGCAATATTAATGAGCAGTATACATACATACATACAATAAAAATACTATGTATTCATAACTAAGAAATAGGCTCAAGGTAGAATTCAATTTCTGTATACATACATAAATATTATTGGGTAGTGGTTTCATCGTCACCCAAGCTCAGGTGAGAACCAAAAAAAAAGGAAAAAAAAGGAAAAAAACACACATTATTCTTTTTAAATGAAAAGGCCACTCCGCCCTCTTTGAACAGCTTGAAGTAACAGCCAACAGCTTCTGCAAAAAAAAATATACTATATGATGATGGAATAAGTTGTAATGTCCTTTTTATATATTAATTTATAGTTGTTTAAAATTGACTATATTTTTCTACATAGTTTAAATTATATAAATATTGAAAATAATATAATTATTCATTGTGTAACTCCATGAGACTGATCCGTGGAGCAATATTCAATATGAATGGGTTGGGCAGCTGTTGATGGCCATGTCTAGGCTCCGCGTTTTTTAATTGGAGCGAAGAAGCTGTTTTCTTCTTCTTCTTTTCTTGTTGAGTGATCTGATGCGCAGCCGCCATTTAGCCCTTCTCTTTCTACTTCTTTTCTTTTTTTCCCTTAATAAGTTTCCTTCGAAAGTTGTTTCTTATTTATTAAATAAGTGTCATTAAACCTAAGGCAGATCCGCGAATATCCTTGACATCCAATCGTTCTTTGTCGTCCATGAAGTGATAAGGGAGTCTTAAGTGTATAATTCTCCGTTCGAACTCGGAATGGCGGGTATGAATATCTTTATTATACTATAACCGGGATCCTTATTGTAATTACATTGCCCCTTAGGTTCTAGCGATATTCAATGGTGTTTTTCTCAGGTGAAGGGAACCCTAGATGATGATGTGAATGAAGCTGATATTATATCTTGCGTCGAATTCAACGAAGATGGGGAACTTCTGGCTACGGGTGATAAGGGTGGACGTGTTGTCATCTTTCAGAGGGATCCTATTGTAATTCTCATCTTTTAAATCATTTTTCACTAAGTATACCAATGTTATAAGTCAAAAGCCACCCGAAAAAGAGTAGACACCCACCTAGATCCTTCAGTTATTCATGTATTGATCTGATGATTCGTAATATTAAAGACATATTTATGAGACTTGACCTATCATTTCCCCCCATATTTGAATTCAATGTTTTTTTGCTTTATTAAGTCTTTGTCTCTTTTATAAGATGAGTGCGTAATTGACTCCTAATTTCACCTTTGTGTTATTAGTTGGAACCAAGTATTTCCTATGCTGACTTGACAATCAATTTTTAAATTATCCTTAAAAGTCTAGAACTGAAAGTACGAGTATCTATTAAAATACTTTATCTTAATTAAGAGACTATGGTCTTTGTTTTGAAATTCTAAGGGGGAAAATTTTGAGGTTCATGCTTAACTCAAAATTTTACAGCTCATGCCTTCTATTGTGTATTTGATAATTGGTCAAATCTAATTACCATCGACTTTGGGCTATGTTTTATTATATTATAGTTACCTTGACTTGCGAGTGACATTCAGTATTTAAATATCAAATGTATTGAATTTCATTTTAAGGGTTTTAAGACGCTCTATAAACTGTTTCTCTTTCAGTTGTTCTGTAAATATCATACGTTGATTTAAGAGCATCAATATACCTGCTCTTCAATTATCTCATTGATTTTTATTCTTTTAATTTCAGTCGAAAAACTCAATTCCTCGAAGGGGGGAATATAATGTTTACAGCACGTTTCAAAGTCATGAGCCTGAATTTGACTATTTGAAAAGCTTGGAGATTGAGGAAAAAATTAACAAAATTCGATGGTTGAAAAGAAAAAATCCAGCACATTTTTTACTTTCAACTAACGGTAACATTATTATCCAGGAATTACTTTAAGTAGTTAAAGTTAAATATGTTGCAATATTCTTTATTTTAGATAAAACTATCAAGTTGTGGAAGGTATCGGAAAGAGATCGTAGAGCCGAGGGATATAATTTAAAAGAAGATAATGGCCTACTTCGAGATCCTTCTACTATTAATACACTAAGGGTAATTGATGATTCAATCTTAAATAGTAATTCATGAATATTCTCATGCTTCATTATCGTCGTTAGGTTCCCGTGTTAAAACCAATGGAGTTAATGGTGGAGGCGTCTCCTCGTCGAATTTTTGCCAACGCTCATACATACCACATCAATTCAATATCTGTTAACTCCGATGGTGAAACATATTTATCAGCAGACGATCTGAGAATTAATCTTTGGCATATGGAAATTACGGATCAATCTTTTAATATTGTAGATATTAAGCCTGCTAACATGGAAGATCTCACAGAGGTAGGATGATTTTTATTTTAAATATTTATTTACGTTAAAAAGCATTCGAAACCCATTTTGCTCACGCGCTCAAAAGGAGATATTTTCTTTTGTGATATTATATGGATTAAGGAGATAATTACCTACTATGTATTGTAATTTTTAGGTTATCACAGCTAGTGAGTTTCATCCTCGTGAATGCAACTTGTTTGTATATTCATCCAGCAAAGGAACGATTCGGCTTTGCGACATGCGTCAAGCTGCGCTTTGTGATAGCCATGCTAAACGTAATTATATTTATTGACTTCTCTTGTACGATATATATAACGAATATTTAAATATATTTATAGTATTCGAGGAGCCAGAGGATCCTACAACTCGCAGTTTTTTCTCTGAAATTATTTCAAGCATATCGGATGTAAAATTTTCCAATTCCGGTCGTTATATGATTTCTCGGGATTACTTATCTGTCAAAGTATGGGATTTACACATGGAAACAAAGCCTATAGAGACATATAGTGTAATATATTTAAACTTTAACACATTTTATAATTTCATTGTCATTTATTTACTTTTATTACTCTAAAGGTTCACGAATACCTACGCTCAAAGTTGTGTTCGTTATATGAGAATGATTGTATTTTTGACAAATTTGAATGCTGTTGGAATGGTAATGATGGGGCTATTATGACTGGTTCCTACAATAACTTTTTTCGCATGTTTGATCGCAAGACTAGGAAGGAGGTCACTTTTGAAGCGTCAAGAAACATAGCTAAACCCAAGACAATACTAAAACCTCGGAAGGTATGTGTTGTAATTTTATCTAATATATGTGGATTTAACTGTTCGTACTATAGGTTAGCACTGCCGGAAAGCGAAAAAAAGACGAAATATCAGTTGATTCCCTAGATTTCAATAAAAAAATTCTTCATACAGCATGGCACCCTAATGAAAACGTTATTGCTGTTGCGGCGACCAACAATCTGTTTCTATTACAAGATAAACTCTAGCTCAATTCATCCAGTTGCCAGGTTTGTGCATAACTGATTATTCCCCCTTAAAACAAATAATAACTTACTTTCTTTCTATTTCAGAAAATTATATTGTATTAAGTAGCCTTTTACCGGTTTTTATTTTTAAAAAAAGCTTTCACGGTGTTATTGTGACAGAATCTTCCTTCGTTTATCAACGTTACTTTTGGCTTGACTTCGAACAGTAGAGAGACACGGCATAGTATTTATATATGTACAACATCTCTGGTCTGTTGTTCAACAATTTATGCTTTTTTTTTCTTTGTGGAATACTTAAATTATTTTATTTATATTATTACTATTTACGTCAACAGCAAAGCATCAATAAATCCGGGAAGATTCAAATCTTCATACATTATCGGCCGTCCACCTGTTTTAATGAGAGCTTCCTGGGCCGGTTTGTTCAATTATTTTTACAATATAAAAAGACGCAAAACGATTAAAATGAGGATGACAAAAGAGAGGGACTTGGGAGGAGAGGATGGTTTTTAAAACTATAAAGAAATACTTGATTTTAAAAACTGTGATTCTTTATTGTTTCCAGTATTTGTAAATATCTAAATACATTTAATGCAAATGTAATACCCTCCCCCTTCCCTACCCCCAATGTCGTGCGAAGGTGCTACGAGCTCAATTTTTCAACGGGACGCTTTCCTACTATATTATTGTCGTCATCATCCTATTAATTAATGATTTTCCCCTCCAATTCTATTTATTGTGATCCTCATTTTTTACTACCACGCCACGACAATTTTTAATTTCCTTTTTGTTTGTTAATTTACGTTCATTCCCAAGTGATGAATGATTTGTTCATCATTATTACCCTGCAGGTCATGCACGTATTTCTGATATAAATTTATATATATATATAAAAGAATACAAGTAACAACAGTCTGGCGGCTTGTATCATGCAAAAAATTATTAAGAATAAAAGACATAGTACGAATTTTTAACCTTAATTTTTTTTCCTTTCTCCTCTGTCACCACCACCCATTGCGAATCTCGATTTGAAAATTAAACAATCCTTTAACTAATAAGTGTGTGCCATATTCAACATTTTTCAAGTCAGATTTTGTCATTGTTTTTTTTTTCTCTCTCTATTTGATTCATTACTTGGTATTAATCAAAAGTTCCATTGAAGAGTCTTACTATTATAAAAAGAGAGAGTGGAGGATAATGATGGCCACTCACTGCTTTGAAATAAATATATATATTTTTTCATGTAACCTATAACTTTGTAGGTCACTAAACTCATGTTTTTTTGTTTTTTAGACTCTTAAAAAAACTTTCAGTATTATTTTAAGTGTTTTATTTATTTTTGCACATTTAATAGTTTGCTTCATTTGAAGGTCCTAACCTTCTAAAAAGGTAAGGAAATGATATATCGAAATCAACAACATTTTGTGGCGGCACAAACTGATGCAGGAGCGCGTGACCTATATTAATAACCATATTCCCTTTACTGCAGTGATATGATTTTAGTTTTTCTAATGAGCAGATATATTTATTTGTTAATCTCTGGAGGGCGGCGCATTGTGCAAACAAGACAAATATTTATTGATAATAAAACACTCTTTAAACACCATTTGCTATTTTTGACCCTTCAATATATGCGGAAGTATATAATTTAAATATTATTAGGACAGAGTGGAAGACTTTTTCGTCTTGATCACATTTTTATACAGCGTATCAAACAGAGACATAAATGCAAGTAATCTACACAGTAGAATAATAAGTTTAGAAGAAAAAGCTGGGACCGTTAGTGCCATTGGCAGTGAGTGTTGTCGCCTTCCTTTATCAACTGATGAATAACTTTCATCTTACTTGGATTTATGGGATGAAAGAGTAGCATTGTGATATCTTTAGGACAGGTGCTCCCTGTTTTATCTAGGAAAGAGGGAATGTTCTCGCGGGGCACGCTATTCAATTTAGCAATTATTCCTGTGAGAAATACATCTTCTAAATGTATAAAAAGTGTTGTAAAACTGGATTTATAGAGCTTAGGAATCTCCGATCCAGGAATGAGGTAACCAGCACCCCCTATATATTCAGGATAAATATCGTCTACGTACATCCAAGATGGGCATATCCACTTAGATGCTACGGTAAATATAGTAGCGTAACGTATAGGATATGTCTGGACGTATTTGAAACCTCGGATGGCTGTTGAGTCAAAGTCGATAATTGTTGGGAATCTTTCAACGTTGAAATAAGAATCATCGTCCATCTGGAAAAGAAGACATAAGCTTAGATGTTCATTTCTAACGTATGAATATTAAGGAACCTTAAAAAGAGTTTTGATTTTTAGATTGTAGCGGACAATGAATTTTAGCATAAAAATGGATTTTAATGTGAGATTATTATAAGTATCCATAAAGTCCTCCACCACGATATCTCCGAATGAGTCAATTTCAGAACTAAGAAGAGACTTTGAGTGCGAGTCCATTTCCTTAGTACCAAGCAGAAAGACGACTTTAAAGGAGGATCCATTCATTTTTTTCAAGTCTTTCAGCCATGTTTTTCTGATAACATCACGATTTTCGAAGTGATTTGGAGATGAATGTATGACTCCAAGTACGTCCACTTCTTCCCCTCTTGCTAAAATGCGAGTACTAGGGAATACAAGGACAGTCTCTAAATGGGGTTTAATATAAGATTCTGCATGGCGATTACTCAAAGGACTCCAATCTGTAAGATCCCTCACAATTAAAATGTGAAAGCAAAGCAGTCCTAGAGCCAAAAGAAATGGAACTAGAAGGAGCTGTCTCTTTGAGATGATGAGATATCTTCTGAGTCTCGAATTGTTCCAAGGCATTATTCGTACTATCATCCTGGGAAGGATGATGGAAGCAGGACAAGATCAATCTTTTTTGTAGAGAGTAGAAGATGATTGACGTATGGATTGAGATAAACACTGTAGTTGAAGCCACTGATATATTATTATTTTAGTCTATATTTGATGAAATATAAATAGAAGAAGGCAATTTATAACCCCTTCGACTTTCCTTCTTGTAATATTCAAGAAGTACTCCCATAAATATCGAGAGTGAAAGCTTGACAATAAAGGAAAAAGTTTTTAGTTACCATCATCCCTTTTTCCTTCTTCATAGACCAGAGAGCTCATCGTAGATTTATAGACAATCAAACTAGCTACATACAGAATATTAGTAGTAGTATATTTGAATTATCTTCGAAAAAATCAAATTATGCTTTATAGCTAGATCAGGATAAGAGACTCTTGGTACCGTATTTATGATGATGATTGATGACGCTTTCACAGAGAGGAGATGAAAGGTGTTATTTTTATTAGGTAGTAGAGAACACTCCACTATCATAAATACCTCAGCGTTCGTGGATGCTGATGAGGAGTTTATTCATGTGCGATGTCCACAATATTATATCACTTACTACAGGTGTACTTCGTGAATATTCAATCTACTAAAAGTACTTGTACATAATATTAATTTATATGCAAATGGCGATATTACTATTAATATGAAAGATGATAGCTTTGATATATATGATATCTGCCCACAGATGCTTGAGAGTACAAGTTATACCTAGCTTATCATAATATATGTCGAAAGTGACTTAACACCGAATACGTAGGATAAATAATACATTAATTCTATGGGATCACAGCGGGTTACATGGTGGTGTAGTAGCACTGTAAATTTGTTTCAGGGATCTCAGAACGTCCATTGATTACGAAAATGAATTCGGTGTTTATTCATAATCCAGGGACCTTATAAATAATTTGAACTATTATAACATTAGATTACAATTAATCATCTATTACTACTCAGATTCTAAATTCCATTGAATTTTTATATTAATACATCCCTCATATAATGTCAAATATTTATATATAGATCATTTTTTGTATATTTAGTACCCATATAATAATATGTTCCTATGAAATAAAAAAATCTAACCAAAGTTCTCATACTTTTCAGTAAATCCGAAATAGTATTGATTAATAAGTAAAACATTGAAAGCATCTACCTCGTAGAGATAAAATACATAGAGTGATGAAGTAGTTGACGAAGTCAATAAAGAAAAAATAGTTAACCAAAACCTTCGAATTGTAATAGTTACCAGGGGAATGTTAAAAATATAGAGAGCGCTTCAAATATTTATATATTTTTTTAGTTACTAGGCAGGTTACAAAGATAGAGGGCGCTACATACATACTTTTAAAGGTTTTTCTTGTTATTACTAAAAAAATTAACATATACACTTTTTCTATCGCTAATAACTCCACGAATTTTTATTTTCTTTATTTCATTTTTAGGCTAACTATTCTTTATGAACCGATTTACAATTCTGTGTTTTTTTTTAAATATTCTAATACATTTAAAATTGACTTTTTTAAATTCGTCTTTTACAAAAAGTTATTGTTGGTAAACTTCCTCAAGTCTCCGGTAAAATACGGATATGATTAGGTAAACTTAAGGATTTTGTCTATCAAGTAACAAATTTAATAAAACAATTGATCAACTGACATAGACATTATTGGACTTGCAAAATTGTGTCTTCTGAATCACAAATTTAGTTGGCTAATAGACATAAATAACTAATTTAACTATGGCCACATTTACTTTCTTTTGTCAGCTACAACTCTAACTCTGTGTAAAAAAAATCGAGTTTAAACACTTTTAATACATTTAAATTCGATTTTTTTAAATTTGTCAGTAAAAAAAGTTAATTTTCATCAACTTCCAGAAATTTCCAGTCAATACATGAGTATGATCAGGTAAACTTTAGGACTTTGTTAATCAAATAGCAAAATTTAAAAAAATCGATCAACTGACATAGACATTATTGGACTTACAAAATTGTTTTTGTAATAACTGGTAAACAAAATATGAAATATTTAATTAAAAGACGTTATCTATAAAAAATCCTTCAATCAAAAGTATTTTCGTATCTTATATTTTTTTATTTATAATTAAAAATGTATTACCCACAGTATTTTAAATATTTATGTTACCTACAATAATATATTTATTAATTTATAATTTGAGATATAATCTTCTGATTTAATGAAAGGTTGCATAATTAGTAAAATAAACGTTAATATATAGATGTGATCCTGGATATAAAATCCCTACACTATAGAAATAAAATATAGGTTTTGTAATAGTAATTCATCGAAAAGCACAAATGGGGATTTGTGTCGGCTCCAGGGATACGTAACATGGAAAGTGAATTTACAATATGCAGCGCACTGCAGTCATGCTGAAGCCAGTGGTATATTAGCATGACAGTTTATTGATAATGGTACTTAAAACATATTTTACAGTTAATTATATAAATTTATTTATCTAAATGAATTTAAAATATATTTATGTATGAAAAGTAATATATTTATTTTTTCAAATACTTATTTTTGGGGGCACCTCTGACAAGGTTAGGGGGTACCAAATTTGAAAACGCAGCACCAAGATACTTAGTTTCTAAGTATATATGTAAATAATAATCAGGTAATATTATATTTTTAGTACAATACATACTATAATTAGACATAGGCTGATATATGGTCAAAAATATCAAATGTATGCATCCAAAGTTGTGCCCTTATCGGTAAAGCGGTTCCGGTTTTCGAACCGCTATAATCCTAACCGACAAAGTCAAGCCGAGACCGCAATGTATTGCTTATCAGTCTCGGTTCTTGTACTTTTTTTCCTTTATAGAATACATAAAGAAAATACAAAGCTAATATGATTAGCTTTAATCAATAAGTCAATTTTTTTTTTTTTTTTTGTACTTTTGCAGTGTTTTCCTATCATTTTTTATGTCGCCAGAGTGATACAGTTGTATCTGAGTTCTAAATAGCTAAGGGCTTCTTATGGATCTGTTCCACGACTAAGGTTGTCGGAGCCCTATAATATTTCACATGCTTTACATTGCCAAGGCCCCCTACACTAATACATTTTTAGCTGAGGCCCCCTTCATGTGTAGACTGAAAGCACACCTCAATTCTCAATCTTCCTGCGATGCCCCCACCCACTTGCCCTCCATAGCATACCCTCACGGCTACATTTTCAAAACCATTGTCTTAAGCAACCCTAGTTTTAGGTCCCCCTCCTGGAACTTGGGGTACTACACAAGGTAGCTATTGCCCTGTTGGTATCTAATATCATTTCCTGGTCCCGAATTTTCTAGCGAAGCCTCATGTTTTAAAGTGCCTCTTACCAAACTGAGCCCGTATAAAAAAGCTCCGAGCCCGAAGACCGGAACCAAGACCGTTGAAATGAAAGAACCGATAGAACCTGAAGCGGGCGCAACCTTGTCTGCATCTAAGGACCAATAAAAGTCTGAAACGTGTGGCAATAGCGTTAGGATAGTTAGAAAACCTTTCATTGAAAGTTTAAACGTGTTAAAAATATTTTAAATCGTACACGCTTGAAAACGTTTCAAACGTGTATGTAATAACTTATTACTAATAACTTATTACTTATTGAGTTATTACTAATAAGTAATATAATATAAAGTACAAGACTGTATGCACCGCCATGACTATATAATATTTATACATGGTTTGTCGATAGGAGATTTCTTTGCTTTTGTTTACTTTTGTCCTGGGTATTTTGATGACGTCACAGATAAGACAAGAGGAATTTTTTTTTTGTTTTTAAATTAAATTTTTTGATTACAATTTTAATCGCAGTTTTGTTATTGATGGGCCTTACTATTTTACAGAGGGTTAATTAAAAAAACTTCCTTAAAGCATGGTCATGCTTTATATGGATTACTTAATATTTTAAGTAATCCATGCTTGAAGTATGTGTCTCAACCTGTAAGTGATACAGATTTTTCTACAAGTCAATCATATAAAATTTACTATAAATGAAGCTTAAATCGAACATTTTATCTATTAAAGTTAGGGAAAATCTTTTTGAAAAAGGATGTACACTATGACATAGCATAAATTTTTCAATATTTTTTTATTTTATTTCAGTTTTAAAATGTTGTTTTGGGGGAAGAAATATCAATTGTAGCACGTGACGTTGTTTAGATTATCTGATGTTGATGAAATAATAAGGGACTAAAATTGTACAAGCTCATTTAAGTTCTGCCATTTGATTTTTAAATGTAATAAATAAACTTATCTGGTATAAGTTTGAGTAACAGAGCCTAGTGGCTAGTTCTACTCCAGATATTAGATAAAAAATTCATTGTCTCTATGTGTATTATATCCATAGAGATAAAAAAAAATTATATTTCGGTGCATTATTCAGCCTCTATAACTTTAATTACATAAGGAAGCGAATATATTTAAGAGTATAGTTGTTACATAAATAATAAGTATTAAAAACAAAGTGTTGAATTTTATAATAAGCATATGATTTATATAATATTGAAATATTTACTATACATATATTGTATAGATTTTAGAAAGATACTGGATATTTGTGGTAACTTGTAACAACGACATAGTATTTAGTGGTAACGTAAACGTCATGCGCTGTTCGCTGTTCTCTTCTGTTCTTTTTCTCTTATGAACCCATCCTCGGCCTGCCAACCTTTCTTTCAATATTTCATTTTATATTATATTTTAGGTGTAGGAAATACGTAATCGTATTTATCTGTTACAATCTTGACTTAGAAGAGGTCCAACTTCGTGAGTTAAATCAATGTCAGGCATTCTATTGAAAATGGAGGGATTGACAAAGGCAACGTTTGGAATGGGATGATTTTGGTTTCCCGATGCTCAGTTTGGAGCGATGCGAGGCGTCATCCTTACTCGAGTGGGCTACACAGGTGGAAGCTCATCCAATCCAACCTATCATAGACTAAGTGATCACACAGAGAGTGTAGAAGTTCAATTCGATTCCGAGGTCCTTCCCTACGAAGAAGTTTTAAACTTTTTTTGGAGGAAGCATGATCCGTTTGGCAAAAAGTCAAATCAGTATATGTCTGCTATCTTTTACCACAATGAAGAACAACAGAAAATAGCGACTCAGAGTATTGAAAAAATTGAGAAATCAAAAAATAGAAAAGTTGTAACAAAGCTTTTGCCTGCTAAAGAGTTCTATCTCGCAGAAGAGTAGGGTCCCATCCTTTAAGACATTTGCACATACATCCTAATTGATTATTATCTTATTATTTCAGTTACCATCAGAAATTCTACCTGAGTCAACTTCCTGATTTGATGAAATACTTTAAATTCACCCCATCGAAACTTGCCACATCCCCATTGGCTACAAAATTGAATGGACATGTTTCAGGAGCAGGGACTGGCCTTCAATTCAAAGAGGATATGAAATTATTAAATCTCTCTAAAGAAGACATTCTTGAAATCAATAAAGCCTTTAATTAATAATTATTATTCAAAAAGAATTTCATTTAATCTCTCATGATACAGCAATCCCTGTGACTAAAAAAGAAAGTAAACACTTTGAAATTTCTTTTTTATGATGTTTTTTAGTATTGTTTATCTTGAATGAGTATATTTTGAAATTATTTTGAATTGAAAGTACTATTTTGTCAAAAATCTGTCTTATTTATTTCAGTCATAAGTAATTTAATTCGCTTTGGCTCATTATTGAAAAATAAGATTCAATTTAATCATTCATAGTTAGCTATTATAACCATTTTAAGGATATATAAATTCTTTAATAAATACTTGACTATGTTTCATATAAATAATTTATGTATAATTTACAATTATACAGTCAATGCGTAGTAAGAAAAAATTCGCTTAAATTTAACCTTTTCTCTGACACAAATATTAACTGCAACTTTTGGACGTTATTTTTACATAAAAAAATAATCCTTCAAAATTCACAAATAGAAAGATAAATGTATTTTTTGATTTTAATTTATTATTTCATTTGTTTATTCTATTATAATGTTGGATGAAGATTCGTTCAATATAATGGACTGGACAATCCTTACTATTAAAGAAATCGGGAAAAATAATAACCAATCTTCATTATAAAAAAAAACCACTGAAAAATCACTGAATATATTAAATAAATATGCTTGGA